>NC_132854.1:56892437-57201555 GCF_048164855.1 Canis lupus baileyi | reverse complement strand
AGGGATCCCACAATGCCAGATTTCAAAGATCTACTACGAGCTGTAGTAACCAAAACACTATGGTACTAGTGCAAAAACAGACACATGGATCAATGGCACAGAACAGGGAGCCCAGAAGTAAACCCATGATTATGTCATCAATTAATCTTTGACAAAGGAGGCACAAATATGCAATGGGGTAGACTGTCTCTTCAACATATGGTGTCGGGAAAATCAGACATAACCTGCAAAAGAATGAACCTAGACTGCTTTCTTACACCACACACAAAAATAAACTCAAAATGGATTAAGGACCTAAATGTGAGACAGAAAACCATAAAAACTCTAGAAAAGAGCACAGGTAGTAATTTGTTTGAGACTGGCCATAGCAACATCTTTCTAGATACATCTCCTGAGGCCAAGGGAAGAAAAGTAAAAAAAAAAAAAAAAAAAAAAACGTCTTGTGACCACATCAAAATTAAAAGCTTCTGGACCCTAGGATCAGATCTGCAGCTGCTAAGTCCTGCTGCAGAGATGGCACCTGGTACCCAGACCTTCCCACTAGTCCTGAGGGTGCTGAGCACACAACAAACAGCAGCTGCAACCCCATGTTACCAGCTACCATAGCACACCTTGGAGCCCAGGGTGCTATCCTAAGCTTGGAGGAATTACTGGTGGCCCCACAAATTAGAGGCCTCATTTTCTAGCCCTTGTTCTCAGGAGCTATCCTATCTACCAGTCAAGCTTCCAGATGCCCCAAATGGAATACTTCCTGGAGGCATCCAAAGAGGCGTGGGAAACTACAACAGGGCTGCCAAACAGAATTCAGTAAACTGGTTCAAACTTTTTCAACTAAGCTGCCTCAAATGTGGTGATACATGAGAATCTTCTTCATTGATCATATCATGGAATAGATTGAGATAGTTTGAAGAGTATCAGAAGCAGCTCTTAGTTTACCTTTTTTGAAATTTCAGAAAACATTCTCCCTTGAGAATAATGATTTCTGAAAAAAAAATACATGGATAAATTTGCTTTTGAAATATAATATTATGCCACTGTGGACCTGGGAGATATTTTGAAAATGAAAAAAAAATGAAAAGCTTATGTATTGCAAAAGGAAAAAACCAACAAAACTTTAAGACAACCGAAGGAGGAGATGACCTATCTCATAAAGGGTGAGTATTCAAAATATACAAAGCACTTACACAACTCAACCAAAACCCCCAAGTAATCCAATTAAAAATAGGCAGAAGACATGAGACATTTTCCCAAAGACGACATCCAGATGGCCAACAGTCACATGAGAAGATGCTCAACATCACTCCTCATCAGGGAAATGCAAATCAAAACCACAATGAAGTATTGCTTCACACCTGCAGGGCTAAAATCAGTAACACAAGAAACAACTGTTGGTGAAGATGTGGAGAAAAAAACACGTGTGCACTTTGCGTGGGAATGCAAACTGATGCTGCCTATGGAGGTTCCTCAAAATATTTTTAAGAATTACCATACGATCCAGTAATCACACTACTGGATATTTAACCAAAGAATAGGAAAACACTAATTCAAAAACTTATATGCACCCCTATGTTTATTGCAGCATTACAATAACCAAATTATGGAAGCAGCCCGGGGCCTTTTGTTTTTGTTTGTTTTATATTTTTTTTATTGCAGTTCGATTTCCCAACATATAGTATAACACCCAGTGCTCATCCCATCAAGTGCCCTCCTCAGTGCCCGTCACCCAGTCATCTCATCCCCCCGCCCATCTCCCCTTCTACTTCCCCTTGTTTGTTTCCCAGAGTTAGGAGTCTCTCATGGTTTGTCTCCCTCTCTAATTTTTCCCACTCATTTTCCTTCCTTTCCCCTATAATCCCTTTCATTATTTTTTACATTCCTCATATCAGTGAAACCATAGGATGATTGTCCTTCTCCGATTGACTTACTTCACTCAGCATAATACCCTCCAGTTCCATCCCCAGTGTCTTTTGACAGGTGAATGGATAAAGAACTGGTACTCACGTACAGTGGACTATTACTCAGCCGTAAAGAAGAATAGAATCTTGCCATTTCCAACAACTTGATGGATCTAGAGAGCATCGTGCTAAGTGAAATAAATGAGAGAAGGACAAATACCATATGTTTTCACTCATGTGTAATTTAAGTAACAAAACAAATGAACAAAGTAAAAAAGAGACAAAACAAAAAACACACTGTTCACTACAGAGAACAAACTGGTAGCTACCAGAGAGGAGATGCCCGGTGGGATGGATGCAATAAGTAAAGAGGATTAGGATAATGCTTATTGTGATGAGCACTGAATAATGTGTATAACTGTTAATGCAACACCATCTGTTTATACCATAATTTTAAGCTCTTTAAATGGTAAAAAAGAAAATATAAGTTATACCATGTCCTACCTTTGCTCAAAACCCTGTTAATTCCTCTCCTTCCCCTTAGAGCGAAAGTGAAAGTTCCTTCCAACGCCCTATGTATCAGTTTGCTAAATGCTGTAGTAACAAGGGACCACGTAAACAGGGTGGCTTGCACACAGAAATGTATGGTCTCACAGTTCTGGAGCTTCGACATCTGGGTGCAAGGTGTTGGCAGACTTAGGTTCTTCAAAGGCTGTGAAGAGAACCTGTTCTAGGTCTCTTCCCTGAGTTCGGGTGTTCCTTGGCTTATAGAAGCACCACCCCGGTCTGTGCCTTTATCTTCATGTGGCCCTATGCTGTCTATGTCCATCTCCAAATTTCTCCTCTTCGTAAGGACACCGATCATATTGGGATAAGGGCCCCCTCTGAGCCCAGGATGAAGTCATCTCGACTGATCACACTTCTATAATGACACTCTCTCCAAGTGAGGTCAATGATCTAGAGTACTCGTGGTTAGGACTCATACAAATGAATTGGGGGAAGGGGAGAGAATACAATTCATGATACTACGTGGCCCAAAGGCTGTGATCGCAGACCGCCTTCCTTTCTGGGACTCACACATGGCCTTTACCACTGACTCACTCCATTCCAACCACACTAGCTTCCTTGCTGCCCATGCACACAGCAGGACGCTCCCCGCTCCATACTTCTGCACCCACCGTCATCTGTGCCTGGGAATGCTCTTCTCTCAAGATGCCTAATTTTGTCAACTTCAAGTCTTTGGCTCCAGAAGTCACTTAATCAATGAGCTATATGCAAACCACTCTATTTTGAATTCAAACCTAAATTCTACTCCCCTACAACTCAACGCAATCCAATCCTCTTTACCTTGCTCTTTCTTTCCATAGCGCTTATCACCTTCTAACATATAACCTACTGTCCATTATGTTTATTGTGTTTGTCTTCTCACAGTGAAATGTAAACTCCTTGAGGGGAAGCATTTCTGTGTTACTCACTGATGTATTCCAAAAACCCAGACCTGTACCTGAAGTGGAGTAAGCCGTCAAAAAATGTGTTAAACTGTGTGAACTGGTGCAGCCACTCTGGAAAAGAGTGTGGAGGCTCCTCAAAGAGTTAAAAACAGACCTGCCCTATGACCCAGCAATTGCACTGCTGGGGATTTACCCCAAAGATACAGATGCAGTGAAATGCTGGGACACCTGCACCCCGATGTTTATAGCAGCAATGCCCACAATAGCCACACTGTGGAAGGAGCCTCGGTGTCCATTGAAAGATGAATGGATAAAAAATAAAAATAAAAATAAATTAGGGATCCCTGGGTGGCGCAGCGGTTTGGCGCCTGCCTTTGGCCCAGGGCGCGATCCTGGAGACCCGGGATCGAGTCCCACATCGGGCTCCCGGTGCATGGAGCCTGCTTCTCCCTCTGCCTGTGTCTCTGCCTCTCTCTCTCTCTCTCTGTGACTATCATGAATAAATAAATAAAATCTTTAAAAAAAAATAAAATAAAAAAAATAAAAATAAATTAAAAAAAGAAAGATGAATGGATAAAGAAGCTGTGGTCTATGGATACAATGGAATATTCCTCAGCCATTAGAAACAACAAATGCCCACCATTTGCTTCGACGTGGATGGAACTGCAGGGTATTATGCTGAGTGAAGTAAGTCAATCGGAGAAGGACAAACATTGTATGTTCTCATTCATTTGGGGAATATAAAAAATAGTGAAAGGGAATGAAGGGGAAGGGAAAAATAATGAGTGGGAAATATCAGAAAGGGAGATAAACCATGAGAGACTCCTAACTCTGGGAAACAAACAAAGGGTGGTGGAAGGGGAGGTGGGCCGGGGGGTTGGGGTGACTGGGTGATGGGCACTGAGGGGAGTACTTGATGGGATGAGCACTGGGTGTTATGCTATATGTTGGCAAATTGAACTCCAATAAAAAGAATTTTTTTTAAAAAATGTGTTAAATGGACAAATTGTCAATTCACAAATTCCTCTGATTCGTAAGGGAAGTCATCAATGGGTCAGAGCTCTTTAGGGATTCGGAACTAGGGAGGCATGCAATTGTTCAACTGGAATCAATGACGCTGGCAGAACCCGGGAAGCAGCCCTATCCGCAAAAAGTAGAGGGTGTATCTGCCAGAAACAAACCTGATCAATACAGACAAGGGAAAGCCATCAAACACTGTAGCCTGAAAACCCAATTCATTATTTCTGTTTAGCATTCTGAATTAACCATCTTGCTTCTATAGATAGTCAGAAATTCTCACTTCACGATAATTCCTCACTTCATTTTGGGCTGTGTAGGTATCAAAAATCCTGGAAGTGAGGTATTTTCATTAAAACGTGTGAAGAGAATCCCACTACAATAGGCCACAATGCAATATCCATAATTGCCCTTCATGATGTGACACTCCTTGCTCTCGGAAGCCACGTGCTGGTAACGAAATTTTATTTTAAGCAAACTGTTCTTCAGAAGAAAAACAAATCCAGGAAAATGGAAAATGGAAAGTAGATGGCTTTCTTAGTGTTTTTTTTTTTTTTTAATGTTCTTGATGTACGAAGACTCAGGACTCACTCAGACCCAGCAGTCTTGCATTTGCAGTTTGTGTGTCCCTCAGAGCTAATGTTTTCCTAGTACCTTTGGAGAATCCGCATGGAGTCACCCACACTCTCACCTGCTTTCTTGTGATGAGCAGCATCCTTTTCTGAGATGATGGAGCAGATTTCAGAAGCAGACTCTCCTGAAATCTGCCTGCTTTTGTGTCCCTAAGTTCCAGGAGATACCTCTGCATCATTATAATGCATCTGCTCCTCCGTTTAAGCTAAGAGCTATTTCCAACCAAACATATGTGTCTGACATCTGCTTTCCACAGCTTAGACTATATGGACGGTTCTTCCTTGGTGTAATGTTCCAGTATGTGACATACACTCTCTTCTCCATAGTAAGAAGTCAGTCCTCTTAAAACTATTCTTATTAACAGGGGATATTTACAGGCCCAGGAGTGAGGCTTCGACTGCAGAAGAGCCATAAGCCAGGAAATAGGCAAAAAGATTCATGGTGCATATGCACAGCTTCTTCAAACAAAATTCTCACATGTAATATAGGTCTTTAAAAATTTTAAATATGAGTATTCTATCACTATGATAAATAAAAAATCACACTGCCTCAATAGAGACATTTATATTACACTCCGGTTTTCAAATAGGAGTGTATGCAATATCCCCAGGTCACTGAATTTTTTGTGGCTCATTGATTTCTTTGGTTCATTCACACGACATTTGTGAAAATTACTACTATCGTTCTCTTAGTGCATAGTTTCAGCCTTCTAATTTTCCAACACATTATTCAAACCCTAGCTTTAACGGTCACTTGAAAAAAGCCAATTCTTTCTTTCTGAAATCAATCAGCCTCCTACTCCACCCCCTCTCTCTTATTGACTGAGAACATACACATAGTTTTACAAAATAAGGAAAAGGAAGCCTGAATAAAGTAAATATTTATATAAACACTATCACCCAGGAGGTTTTGGAGCCTCTAAACAATCTGTGCTTTTACTGCATTTCATTGTCAGAGGTAGTAGCCTAGGTAGCATAAATGTATCCCATGCAAAAGCTCTTATGTCCTGCCCCCCACTCCTACCCACCCAATTCCCCCAAAGAGCCTTCTACTTCTTTCCCTTTGGTGTAGATGCAGCAAAGGAGGCAAGCATGTTTAAGGAGGAGGGAGTGCTACAGAAAGATGGTAGAGAAGGGTGGGGGTTCCGTGACAGAGGCAAACTGAGCAATACCTGCACACTACGACCACCTTCCTATTTCAAGACCCCTTGCCATGGACCCATTTGTTTATTCGACACAGTTACTGATGACAGAGTACATTAGGCTCTGACTGTAAATGCAGAGAGAAGTCAAACAATGGCAAGTGGGGCATCATACATCAGTTTTAAGCGTGATGAGCATTACACAGAAATGTGTGAGTGTGCCAAACGCAGCAGGAAAACCACATTGAGGGGCCCTGTGCTCACAGGGCATGCTCTTGCTTTGATTGTCAAAAGCACCTCTGTCCACAGGGCCGCATTAGTGCTGGGATGACTTACATCATGGATAAGGAGAACCAGAAAGGCCTAAGGATTCACCTGAAGCTGTAAGGCTTGTCATTCACGGAACCAGACCTCGCTATGACCAACCAGCCTGGTTTGCCTGCAACGGACAAGTTTCCCAGGCCACAGAACTTCCAGTTTGGGACAAAGTAGAACAGCTGTTCACTTTACCAGAGCCCAGATTTCCTAAATCCATTTCATGTTCTCTTCCCGATCCACCAGTATGTATATTTTTTTTGGTTAAGTTTGCTGTTTTAGATGATGGGGTTTTCCAGGCATTGCCAATACACTCAATGTGTGCTGGGGTCAAATGGGAATAGAAGAAATAAAATCCTTCAGCAACTAATGAAAGAAAAGAAAATCAGTGTACCTAACATACTGTCTACTATTTTGGCAGATCTTATTGTCTAATATTTTTATTATCAATAATATATATATATATATTGCATTCTATTATAAATAGAATTAGCAGTCTTCTGAGAAGCAGTCTCCTGAGAAGGCAACACATTGATGGCAGGGATTCAATAGAAACCCAAATGTATACATTACAATTTTTCATGCTGACCACAGCATTGAGATTATCTATTCCATATTAGATCTTCCTCATATTTTAAGTGATTGTCTGATTTCAGAGTTTTCTTCTATCTTCGAAAACAGTCATTTTATCTAATCATCTATTTTATCTGTTTCCTGATGTCTTCTGCTTCATTAACAATTTCCTACAGTTTCTCAGAGTTCTTCTTGGAAGGAAGGACAAGATAATCAAGAACTTGAGCCCTGACATCAGGGCATGGAAGTGGCCCTATGCCACTTTCTTCTTGTGTGACTTGGGGGAAAATGCTGCTCTATACTTCAGATTCCTCATCTGTAAAATGCAAATAATCATAGTACTATTTTATAGAGTAGTTCTAAGGATTCAATAATTATATACATCTAGAAGACATAAAACACTTCCAGCACAAAGTATATGCTTAGTAGGTGTTGACTAATATTATTTTTATATATAGTTCAATATTTTTTATTCTAAGCCTCTAGGTTATAACTCTAAGATTTTTAAATCAGAAATAAACATGTCCTAGAAATATGTACACTGATTTTAAATAGTTGATGCCAACTTAATGTTATTTTTGTTAAGAAAATATGATTCCCTTCACACAGGGTGGGGATGCTTACTGGTACGGACAAGGCTATTTAGGTCTAGAACTCAAGAGAGACTTGGGCAGTGGTCTTGGAACTAGAAGAAAATGGTCTTCTAGCTCTAGTTCGTAGATCTAGAAGGAAAGAGATCCCAGAGAGGATCTCAGGAGAAAGTGAAAGAAATAGATTCTAAGAAATGGGAAGAAGAGCCATCAGAGAGATAGAAGGAAAAGCAGGAGAATAAATGTGTTTATTCAGAAGGGAATGTTTAATTCTGAACATAGTCAAATAAGTTAAGGATTCGGGCTTTCCATATAAAGATCCCAACAATGTGACTGCTCTCTGATCATCTTATGAAAAAAACTAAGGTGTAGTGATGAAGGCCACAGTGAAGCTACTGCGGTAGGTGTAGGAAGTGAAACCAAGGGAAGGAAAATCATGACAGTAGCAACTCTATCCAAAGCTAGAAAAGAAGATAATGTAATCGTTAAATTGAGAATTGGTGTCGAAAAAATATGAGTCAACTCCCCTCCTCAAAATAGGTGGAAGCTAAGGTAAGATTCTTTGCATCTTTGGGATACACCTGAATGAGGGAAAGCCCAAAGCTGAGATTCAGAAATGGGGTCAGAACAGGAGAACAATAGAAAGGGACAGCTGTCACCACCCAGTATAAAAACAACTTGGTGTACAGCACCAGGGATCCAAGATGAAAACAGTTGAAAGTGAGGAGTAATGAAAGAAAAGTGTAAGATAATTCAGAAATTGCCTAGAACAGGATTTATTTTTCTGCAGTTGGCTTCTTTGTAACAGTTGCCATGCATATGGCTGACTTGTAAGAAGGGCTTTGAGAATTTAGATTTATAGAACATTAGAATTTAAAAGGGTTATGGAAACCACAGTTAGTCTTTCATTTTTTTATCAATTCATTAATATATTTGGTCATGCAATGATTACTATACTGTGGCGTTTTAATACTGCATGCTGGACATTGAGGCAGGACAGCTTTATAGTAATTTTATCTATATTCAGCATAGAGTCTACCATCCTAGTTTTTAATCATCCTGAAATTTCTTTTTTCGGAAATGTATGCCAATTTTGCATTTCAATTCAGTATTTTTTCTATCCTCAACAAGTCACTCTGATTTTTAGGCCATTCATCTTTGACATACTTCTTGCCTTTTCATTCTTTTTCCATTCTTCTAAGTATTGCACATTCACTAATGAAATCAACCAAGAGTCATCTCCCAATCACGCTTTATTTGCTCAGAGTGAATTATATCTTCCCTCTAAAATCATGATGCCTTAGCACCTGTCCCATCCGTCCCTTAGCTCCTGCCAGCCTCCTCATTTCCAATCAAATGATAAGCCCTTACATGGAGTGGACTCTTCAGAGCTATTTATTATGAGGGAGTTAGGGTTCTAGGAATAAATAAAGATGTAAATAGTATTAGTCAATAAAGTCATACAGGAAAACAAGATTATAAAATGATGTATCCATTTGTACATTTATACCCTCCTTTGCTTCTCTTAAGAATATTATTCTTTAAAAAAAAAGAATATTATTCTTTATATCGGCAAATAAACATTCGGCCCCCAAAATTATGATTTAATAGAAATTAAGGAATAATAAACACACAAGAATCCCTATTCCAATAAGCTTTCATCAGAAGAACACTTATTCCAATAAACATCCATATCAGGCAACTGGAATTAGTCAAGGGTAATTAATGTAACCACATAGGCATTTATTAAAAAGATTTATTTGAGAGGGAGAGAGTGTACATAGGCAGGGGAGGGAGGAAGAAAGAGAGGGAGAAGCAGACACCCCGCTGAGCAGGGAGCCCAACGTGGGGCTTGATCCCAGGACCTGGGGATCATGACTTGAGCCAAAAGGAAAACAGATGCTTAACCAAATGAGGCACCCATCCACCCCAAGCATTTTTTACGAGAGGGAAAGGTGGGGGAAGAGTAGAGGAAGATAGAGGAGGAGACTTTTTTTTAATTTATTTTTTATTGGTGTTCAATTTACCAACATACAGAATAACCCCCAGTGCCCATCACCCAATCACTCCCACCCCCCGCCCTCCTCCCCTTCTACCACCCCTAGTTCGTTTCCCAGAGTTAGCAGTCTTTACGTTCTGTCTCCCTTTCTGATATTTCCCACACATTTCTTCTCCCTTCCCTTATGTTCCCTTTCACTATTATTTATATTCCCCACATGAATGAGAACATATAATGTTTGTCCTTCTCCGACTGACTTACTTCACTCAGCATAATACCCTCCAGTTCCATCCACGTTGAAGCAAATGGTGGGTATTTGTCATTTCTAATGGCTGAGGAATATTCCATTGTATAATAGACCACATCTTCTTTATCCACTCATCTTTCGTTGGACACCGAGACTCCTTCCACAGTGTGGCTACTGTGGACATTGCTGCTATAAACATCGGGGTGCAGGTGTCCCGGCGTTTCATTGCATCTGTATCTTTGGGGTAAATCCCCAACAGTGCAATTGCTGGGTCGTAGGGCAGGTCTATTTTTAACTGTTTGAGGAACCTCCACACAGTTTTCCAGAGTGGCTGCACCAGGTCACATTCCCACCAACAGTGTAAGAGGGTTCCCATTTCTCCGCATCCTCTCCAACATTTGTGGTTTCCTGCCTTGCTAGTTTTCCCCATTCTCACTGGCGTGAGGTGGTATCTCATTGTGGTTTTGATTTGTATTTCTCTGATGGCAAGTGATGCGGAGCATTTTCTCATGTGCATGTTGGCCATGTCTATGTCTTCATCTGTGAGATTTCTGTTCATGTCTTTTGCCCATTTCATGATTGGAGTGTTTGTTTCTTTGCTGTTGAGTTTAGTAAGTTCTTTATAGATCTTGGAAACTAGCCCTTTATCTGATATGTCATTTGCAAATATCTTCTCCCATCCTGTAGGTTGTCTTTGAGTTTTGTTGACTGTATCCTTTGCTGTGCAAAAGCTTCTTATCTTGATGAAGTCCCAATAGTTCATTTTTGCTTTTGTTTCTTTTGCCTTCGTGGATGTATCTTGCAAGAAGTTACTCTGGCCGAGTTCAAAAAGGGTGTTGCCTGAGTTCTTCTCTAGGATTTTGATGGAATCTTGTCTCACATTTAGATCTTTCATCCATTTTGAGTTTATCTTTGTGTCTGGTGCAAGAGAGTGGTAGTTTCATTCTTCTTCATGTGGATGTCGAATTTTCCCAGCACCATTTATTGAAGAGACTGTCTTTCTTCCAGTGGATAGTCTTTCCTCCTTTATCGAATATTAGTTGACCATAAAGTTCAGGGTCCACTTCTGGGTTCTCTATTCTGTTCCACTGATCTATGTGTCTGTTTTTGTGCCAGTACCACACTGTCTTGATGACCACAGCTTTGTAGTACAACCTGTAATCTGGCATTGTAATGCCCCCAGATATGGTTTTCTTTTTTAAAATTCCCCTGGCTATTCGGGGTCTTTTTGGTTCCACACAAATCTTAAAATAATTTGTTCTAACTCTCTGAAGAAAGTCCATGGTATTTTGATAGGGATTGCATTAAACGTGTATATTGCCCTGGGTAACATTTTCACAATATTAATTCTGCCAATCCATGAGCATGGAATATGTTTCCATCTCTTTGTGTCTTCCTCAATTTCTTTCAGAAGTGTTCTATAGTTTTGAGGGTATAGATCCTTTACATCTTTGGTTAGGTTTCTTCCTAGGTATCTTATGCTTTTGGGTGCAATTGTAAATGGGATTGACTCCTTAATTTCTCTTTCTTCAGTCTCATTGTTAGTGTATAGAAATGCCACTGATTTCTGGGCATTGATTTTGTATCCTGCCATGCTACTGAATTGCTGTATGAGTTCTAGCAATCTTGGGATGGAGGCTTTTGGGTTTTCTATGTAGAGTATCATGTCATCAGTGAAGAGGGAGAGTTTGACTTCTTCTTTGCCAATTTGAATGCCTTTAATGTCTTTTTGTTGTCTGATTGCTGAGGCTAGGACTTCCAGTACTATGTTGAATAGCAGTGGTGAGAGTGGACATCCCTGTCTTGTTCCTGATCTTAGGGGAAAGGCTCCCAGTGCTTCCCCATTGAGAATGATATTTGCTGTGGGCTTTTCGTAGATGGCTTTTAAGATGTCGAGGAATGTTCCCTCTATCCCTACACTCTGAAGAGTTTTGATCAGAAATGGATGCTGTATTTTGTCAAATGCTTTCTCTGCATCTAATGAGAGGATCATATGGTTCTTGGTTTTTCTCTTGTTGATATGATGAATCACATTGATTGTTTTACGGGTGTTGAATCAGCCTTGTGTCCCGGGGATAAATCCTACTTGGTCATGGTGAATGCTTTTCTTAATGTATTGTTGGATCCTATTGGCCAGTATCTTGTTGAGAATTTTTGCATCCATGTTCATCAGGGATATTGGTCTGTAATTCTCCTTTTTGGTGGGTCTTTGTCTGGTTTTGGAATTAAGGTGATGATGGCCTCATAGAACGAATCTGGAAGTACTCCATCTCTTTCTATCTTTCCAAACAGCTTTAGGAGAATAGGTATGGTTTCTTCTTTAAACGTTTGATAAAATTCCCCTGGGAAGCCATCTGGCCTTGGACTCTTGTGTCTTGGGAGGTTTTTGATGACTGCTTCAATTTCCTCTCTGGTTATTGGCCTGTTAAGGTTTTCTATTTCTTCCTGTTCCAGTTTTGGTAGTTTGTGGCTTTCCAGGAATGCATCCATTTCTTCTAGATTGCCTAATTTATTGGCGTATAGTTGTTCATAATATGTTTTTAAAATCGTTTGTATTTCCTTGGTGTCGGTTGTGATCTCTCCTTTCTCATTCATGATTTTATTAATTTGAGTCTTCTCTCTCTTCTTTTTAATAAGGCTGGCTAATGGTTTATCTATCTTATTAATTCTGTCAAAGAACCAACTCCTGGTTCTGTTGATCTGTTCCACAGTTCTTCTGGTCTCGATTTCATTGAGTTCTGCTCTAATCTTTATTAACTCTCTTCTTCTCCTGGGTGTAGGATCTATTTGCTGTTTTTTCTCTAGCTCCTTTATGTGTAAGGTTAGCTTTTGTATTTGAGTTCTTTCCAGTTTTTGAATGGATGCTTATATTGCGATGTATTTCCCCCTTAGGACTGCTTTTGCTGCATCCCAAAGATTTTGAACAGTTTTATCTTCATTCTCATTAGTTTCCATGAATCTTTTTAATTCTTCATTAATTTCCTGGTTGACCATTTCATCTTTTAGCAGGATGGTCCTTAACCTCCACGTGTTTGAGGTCCTTCCAAACTTCTTGTTGTGATTTAGTTCTAATTTCAAGGCATTATGGTCGAGGAGGAGACTTTTAAGCAGGATCCATGTCCAAGCAGAGCCCAACTTGGGACTTAATCTCATGACCCTGAGGATCATGACCTGAGCTGAAATCAAGAGTTGGCCAATTAGCTGACAGAGTCACCCAGGTGCCCTAGACACAGGCATTTTAAAAATTAATTTTAAGATTTATAGTCCAAAAAAACTCCTGAGGAAACTCTGAATCTGAGAAAGAGGTGGGCCTGTCCTCTCCTATTTAGTCCTGTACAACAGAATATTCTGTTCAGTCCTGAGGGCCAACCATTGAGCCAAGCATAAACTTGTCTAAAGGAGAACAAACACTAGAATATGAAAAAGAGTTTAAAGAAGCATATGACAAAGAGTTGCATGCAGGGAGACAGTTTTGAATTTGAAGAATTCAGGAAAAAAAATAGCTAAGGTAAAAGGGGCAGCCCAGTAGCCGCCTCCAAATAATCCAAAGACGATCATGAGAAGAGGTTTCAGGTCGTGACAAAAAGAAAAAAAATAATTAGTTCTGGCATGTTTTGTGGCTTTTTGTCATTTATAATACCCTATTCCTTACTAAGAAGAGTGGATTCTGGTACCTGGTGGGTCCTTTGTTAAACACTAGGATGTTGTGGGAAAGAGAAAAAGGGCTAAACTCACACTAGGAAGATGAGAGAGGGACAATGATTCTGACAGGACTGTGCTTGGAGAAGAAAGAATCCAGAGAGATTTGGAGGCTGGTCTGGGACAGAGAACAACAACAACAACAACAACAACAACAACAAAGGACCCAGTATATGTCTGCCAAGAGGAAACTTTGAAGAATACATAATTGTTATGGTTAAAAAATAGTACAAGAACATTTGTAATGACATAGAGTCTCCCACCGCATTACTCTTTAGCCTCTGAAACTCTGCACTTTTAAGTATGTCTGGTTTTAGTTCTCTTTGTTTTCAAATACCATGAGGCTTATACTTTACCACACATACTATCTCTTCTCTTTAACCACCACACATATTATCTGTAACTGCATTTAATATGCTTAAAATTCATCCTTTCCCCATCCTCCAGTACAGCCCAATATCATTAGATCCCTTTTTTTTTAGTTTGTAATAAAATATGTAAGCCTTTTTATGATGTATATTCATACCCTTACCCTCATCCTTTCCTGCCTCTCTCCATTCCTTTCCCACCTCCACATCTGACATTATCAAGTATGAAAACATTTACATTTTATTCTGTAATCATAATTGAGTAATCCTTAGTCTACAGGGGATTACAAAACTGAAAGGCAGTAAATAGCATTTACAAACAGTGTGGTTTCTCAAGTAAACAATATTCCTTCGCGTTTTCAAAGCTCACAGTTTCAGTGCCACCCGACAATGCTACACAAAACAATCTCATTCTTATACTCCACCAAGAACCCAATGCTGAGTTTTAATTTCCAAGACAGAGTAAGGGTTGTTTGCAAAATTAATGTGACAGTGTCTCACCTGGAATTACAGATTGCTGCGTGTCTGGTGTTAAAGAAACACCACACTGGACAGAGATAGGCAAGGAAGATTTCATTCGAGACTGTTACAAGAGAGCTTGAACTCAAGTCCTCAGAAGCAAAAGATGGGACAATTTTTAAGAGATACAGTGAGCTAGTACAAAAGTACTAGAAGGCATTACAGGGGATTTGGTCCATGTAATCATACCATTTGTGTTTGCTAATTGTTACTTATCGAAGTTCGGTTCCCATTCTCCCACAGCAAGTGGAAGGTAGGGATGCTGTCAAGACAAGGGGGCCCTGGTAATAAATATCTATAATAGGATCTGAAAACCAGCACTCGGTAATTCACCATGCTCGTAAACTCCTTGCATTTAATTCACTCTCCATTGATGCTCCATAAACCTTTGCAAGGTCCAGCATAGTTCCCTGAGCTAAAAGGAGCCAAGACAATGGTCCATGGCTACTCTCTGGCCACAGTGGTATTGATGAGAAGAGAAAACTCTAGTAATAGTAAACATTAAGAACAACAGCATCAGGGTTACTTGGTTGGCGCACCTCCCTCCATGTGGTGAGTCCCTGCTTGACTTGGCAGTTCTGAGCATTGTTCCTAAGGAAGGAAGCAATCCGCTAACTCCTAATGTATAATCCTTGCTCTATCTCAGCTGTGTCTTTGAGACTTATCCTAATTCTAGGTTCATGCCAAATGCCACTTCTTCTGCATAAGGATTTCTAGTCCTCCAGGGAGAACAAGTCATTTGTTTCTCTACTCTGCCATTAAGATATGTCGTTTTATTCAAAATCTCTGTGCAGATGTTCCCTAATCCATAAAGGTGGAGATGTTAAAACCTCTCTCCCAGGGACATTGTGATTATTCAAGTAACACATTGGAAGGCTTCTAGCATGATCCCTGGCATCTTCCTTCTTTCTGGCAGTCCATGACTCCAACTGCAATGCTATTTCTTCTCATGTATAGCTCTGACATCCTTAGATTGTGGCCTTCTTGAAGGCAAGGCTCTGATTTGTTAACTGTTATATCCTCCATCCCCTAGCACAGCTCTAAGGGCAAAGGATGATAAATGTTAGCTCAGTTGAGTAAAAGTTTAGTGTAATCCATTTGCTTTTCTATTAAAAACCACCTGAAATCAAACTAAATTGAAGGGGGACACACGGGAGGAGAAATAGTTCTTCCTGAAGCATTGGAAGTTATTTTGCAGCAGTGGAGTAACTTTAAGATGAAAAAAAAAAAAAAGGCACAAATCGTTTTGGAAGGGGCATCAGGAACAAAAATAAGATGGTGCCAAATACAAATATCATCCATTCCTGCAAATTCTCTTAAGTTTTCTTTAAGGCACAGAATTTTTTGGACATAAATAATGGAAGCTCTTTATCCAGGAGACAGGACTGTGAAAAACACATATGCATTATGAACATCTGGATCCCCTGCTACAGGCTCTGGTGTCATGTGACACCTAGCTACAACTAAGAGGAAAAGGTGGGAGTAGGCCCAGAGGGAGGGTTCAGCCCCAGATACTGGAGTCCATTCTCCTGCAACATAAAGACAACTCTATGATCCCTAAGTGAATGGACTAAACCCCAGCTACCTCAACTACCCTCACATTCCTTTTTCTCCAGTGACCCTAGGAAGCCATATGCACTGATGGCCATTTTGGAGTCTGACATGGTTCCAGGCACTTTACCTGTGTTCACTTACATTTGTCTCATGAAAAATATCACATTTCCATTTTACACAATGAAATGAGGCCCAGTGGAATTATATCACTTTAGTAAATAATCAAGGATTCAAACCTTGGTCAGATCTTGTTCCTCCCAAAGCTTTGCCTCTTTTGCTGTCCGTCACTGATGCCCCATATGCTGGTATGCTAATAATGGAATCCAGCTTTCCTAGTGGAATCCCAGGACGGTAACAAAAGTGTCTGGGGCCTAGGAATGAGAGCAAGCAAAGACAGTGACAGTTTCCTAAGGCACACAAGCTTAGTTGGACGTATATCCTGCACATTTGTTGAGAGCTGTACTCTGATGGAACACATTCATGTAATCAGTCTGATCCTGAGCTCTTTGAGAAAATTTCAGCTTTTGGTGGAATTAGAGACATGACAGTGATCCTCCTGTGTCTGTATTAATTTGTGCTCATTAAATTACTTGTTGCTACTCCAGGAAGTGCCAGTATTAATATTTTGACCTGGCAAAAGGCAAAAATGATTAACTCAGAAATGTGAAACCAATGATACAAAGTTTCAACTATAATTAGAGCACAGACTGAGATCCAAAATCAGCCTCCTATTTGCTGTTTCTAGTATCATTTTACATGATAAGCTAAGAATGAAAGTCAGATCAAAAGTGGTTCCATCCTGTGAATCCTGAAAGACTTCGTGGGTTGTTCATCCAGAGCGTGAAGTGCTGTGTGCCCAGAAACACGGTTCCAATGTCTAAATTACACCTAGGCAGTGTTTATTTATACATACAAAGTCATATAGAGGACTGTTGTAATTTTCAGTATAATTCAGGCCAAATTTTTCCTACATGAATACTTAACTAGTCATCACTAAGTGGAGAGGCTTCCTTGAGCCATTTTGCTAACGGTCTCAACTCTCCATTTTAGATTTCCCAGATAGAGCTTGAAGAGGCCAAGGCCTTGCTAGTCAGTGCAATAAATCAATATGCCCTTTAGCTTCCTATCGCTTCCCTTTTGTCCCTCACAGGATGGAAGTGGACTAACATGCCTTGTAGAATGATCCTGCTTTTTGGTCCATACATTGGATCTGTACATTTCTGCATAAGAGGTGGGTTAATAAAGAATTGCCACAATCTATGAAACTTTGATCTCCCTACTTCTCCTCACCCTTCCTAATACTCTCTTGAATTATAAACAAGATGAGTGATTTTAATATAGCCAGCGTAAGATTAAATTCTACCCCCAAATAGTCCATTATATGCCTCCACCAGATGCTATTTGAATTGTGTGCACAATTAATATTCTTTATAATTTGATGAAACATATTTGTGACATGGCCTATATAGGGTGCTTAGAAGACAAAAGGCAGTTTTTTTTCAGGCTATTGAAGAGCTAAAACAGTAAATTGCTATGATGTTCTGAAAAACTTACACAAGTTGTAGAAAAAAAAGATACACCCCTAGAAGAATATCTCTTAATCTCTTTAGCAACTGAGAAGATCATGTTCAAGGGCAGGTCTTACAAAAAATTATATCAAAATCCTTGACTATTTCAATCTTGTTTCTCCAGAGAAGCCATTCTTCGTATGCCTCATTTAAACAAAACTCAAGTACAATACCTTATACTTGTATGGCACCCTTCAGTTTATAAAGCACATTCACACATATTATCTTATTCTACCTTCTGAACAACCCTCTCATACAGATAGATAATAATGTGAACATTTTTATAAAAGAGGAATAAAATAAAGCTCAGAAAGGTAAGTGATTTGTCCAAAATCACAAGATTCATTAAGAGCAGCCTGGGGCCCAAGCACCTACTTCCTAACCCCACGTTCTATGCTGCCTCTATTCTGCTTGGCCAGCTCCGTCCTCATGAAATGTTGGCCAAGATGGAACTATCGGAGTTGATCCTTTCACATTTGTGCTTTCCCACTCCCAGTCCTTCAAAGTCAGGTGCTTCAAGATTTTCAGACGTGGTGCAGGTCTTAAGAAATTAACAAGATTATGTTTCATTACTGGAAACTAATTTCTTTTCTCATTCCCTCTGCAATCTGTAAGGTATAAGTAACCTAAAGATACTTACTGCAATAAGCAACCTGAAAAGCAGATGAGTGATGAATAAGACCTTGGAAGGCAACCGATTGCCTTTTCCATTCTGCGTATCTTGAGTTTTTTCACAAATACAACAGAAGTTTGCTTTTGCCTTATTTGTCTATTTCGTTATGTAACTGACCTTAAATGATTGAATAACAGTCCAGACTGTGATTCAGTGCACTGTTATTTCCTACTTAGTATTATCAGAAGCTATTGGAGAAAACACTCTCAGTGCTATCCAAAAAGAAATCTTTTAAGATTCTATTCAAAGATACTGTGTTTTCCTGTGAAAAGGAATAAAAGATGAAATTGTCAAACAGAAGATTATAAAATTATAATTATTGTTATGAAAAACGTTCATCCCCCTCTAATTTTTTTTCTGTGATAGAAAACTAAGGGAAAAAACAGATATAATGAAACATATGATACATGCACAACAGATGTGCCAAAGGTAATACTAAGACTTCAGCATGGACACTTAGAGTTACTTCCTTAAAATTCTTAACTGACATGGTATGAAAAGAGAACATTATGTTGTATTCTTAAGTACACTATGGTATTCATGTGAAACCATCTTGCAGATTTTTCTCCCTAAAAATTCTATAGCAGTACACATGAAAATATGCTGAGAATTAAAGGAAAAATATTTCTTCAGTAACCAGAGAAAACCATTAAAAGTTGGTATGCTTCTGGGTATTATTCTATATGTTGACAAATTGAACACCAATAAAAAATAAATTTATAAAAAAAAAAGTTTAATATAGTCAACCAAATAACAAAAATAAAAAGCACTAAACAATCAAGTTCACCAATGTTCTTTTGTTTTGTTTTAATCCTTTGATGGTTACATGTCTGTGCCTTTGTGCAAAGTTACAGTCACAATGGCTTTCTTCTTTCCTTGAAATATATCTGCTTATCTAAGGCAAGCGACCATTCTATTGTCCATACTCCAGGCCTGTATCCTGAACTACTAAGCATGACATCCCTTTTTCACCTTTCAGGCTTCCTCAGTTCTTTCCTTTTATTTAGCAAATCCAATCTGTGAGAAATTTATTTTACATGGATTATATTTTACTATTATGATTGATGCAATCAACAAACTCATTCCTAAAGGAAGATTCCTCCCTTTCTGTATCACCATCTCCTGCCCCACCCTATCCACACCAAGTTCCCTTATCCATTATGGGGCTATAGGATAGCAGCATTTCAACCACAAATTTAATATTATCGTTGTGGGTACCTGGGTGGCTTATTCAGTTAAATGTCTGCCTTCAGCTTAGGTCAGGATCCCAGAGTCCTGGGATTGAGTGGCCTTGGCCTCAGGCTCCCTGCTCAGTGGGGAGCCTGCTTCTCTCTCTGTCCCTTTCCTTACTCATGCTCCCTCACTCTCCCACTCTCTCCCCCCATCTCAAATTCTAAAAAACAAAAACAAACAAACAAAAAAACTAAATAATATATGAATGTTAAGAACTAGTACCTGAACTGTTATAGACAAGTCATTATCTGCTAGGAGAATGCTCTAAAATTGAGAGGAAGTCCTACTTTGTACTTATGAGAGATTAACTTGAGGTGTTCTACCAAATAAGAAGCTCTGCAAGCATCTACTTCTTTTTTCAACATACAGATCTAGGTCTCTATGGAGTATGTGGCCAGCTCTACTTTGAAGCCTGAGCCCTACTTTCATCTTCGGGCAACTCATTTCTGAACCTATAGATATACTGGAAGAAGGCTCAGAGGAAAAAGAAGAAGAATGATTCATGGCTTGGATGAAATCATTAGTTAAGGGAGTTTACAGGAACTTTCAGATGTACAAGATGTCCTAGTAAGACTAAGGGAATTTCATGGCCACATATCTCATGGGTGAAAATGTGAGACAGTCATAAGAACATTTTTGCTAGGTTAGAAGGAAATGAACTGAAGGTAGGACTTTTCCTTGCGAAAAAGAAAAATTCAAGCTTTCATGGTGCTCAGATTTGATCATATTAGAACTTCCATCTTCATATGTCAAAATAAAGAGAAGACTATTAAAGAATAAAAGCAAAAATACAGTAGAATATATTTATATGCCCCACCTCCTAACAAGATTCAAATATAGTTGGGATCCCTGGGTGGCTCAGCGGTTTAGCACCTGCCTTCAGTCCGGGGCATGATCCTGGAATCACAGGATCGAGTCTCACGTCAGACTCCCTGCAGGGACCCTGCTTCTCCCTCTGCCTGTGCCTCTGCCTCTCTCGCTCTCTGTGTCTCTCATGAATAAACAAATAAAATCTTTATTAAAAAAATTCAAATATAGAACTTATACAGGTTTCCAAATAGGCACAGACACTAGAATAAACTTATCAGAATGTACTGGGCAAAAAAGGAGAATAGCAAAAGGATCTTAAAATATAAATAACCCAAATAAAATGATGTGATGTCTGAAATGTCTTTAAAATATATAAGAGAGGTGAGGGAGAGGGAGATAAAATTGTCCATGAGTTTACAATTGACTAAACTGGGTGATACATACCTATGTTTCATTATACAGTACTTCTTTCCCTACTTTTGTCTATACTGGAAAATAATAAGTAAAAATATAATATATACATACAAAAGTATTATATATAATATATATAAAATATTATATATTTTATACACACACACACACACACACACCTACTAACTTGATAAATTTCTAAAGAGAGCCAGACTGAAATCTGCATTTAATAGGAGGACTGGTCAAAAAGAATAATCAAAATTATTACAATGGCCTTTAATACTAAAAAGTTACCTGAAATCAATACAGATACAATACCCATGTGCCAACTGAAAACTAAAGATGAATTTTGATCACTTTACCTTAAATTTGTTGCTTAAAATTGGTCCCTCATTATATAGTGAGGGACTTGATAGATTCATCTATCAAAGTACCATTTCAGTTATCTTCCTGTTTTCTGGAGATGTGTGATATAAAATTGCTTTAAGTGGATTATGTCCTGTGTTCAACCTTCACACTTTGAGAGAGCAAATATTCTGATCGTTGGAAGCCCATTCTCCACAAGTCTTCCATGTTCCTGTGCCTTGCAAGCCAGACTTGTATCCTGAACTTCTCACCATTTGCCACAACATTCCTTTTTCACCATTCAACTTCCTCGGTTCTTTCCCTGTATTTAGCAAGTCCAATCTGTGAGAAATTTATTTTACATGGATTTATTTTCACATTCCATTTATTACAGACCATCCTTTGTTTTTGTTTTGTTTTTATCCTTTGTTTTAAGACTATCTTTTCCAGGATTTTTATGCAGGAATGGCCTTGAAAGATAGAAATAATTTCTCCCACTGGAGCAAAGGGCAAATAGGCTTACTTCCCATGATTAAAGTTTGGGGTTCTAACACAACTTGTGAGGACCGGGTCGCAGCAAATCATCATGAATGAGCACAATGCTCATGCTGTTTACTGTGCCATGAATAATAAAATTCTTCGTCTCTGACCCAAGAGTCTCATGTCTTGCTGGCACCAACAAAACAGCAACAAGAATCTAGTAGCTTGCTAGTAGAATAAAATCTCAGATGCTTCACAAATCTTGACCCTCCTAAATTGAAATGGTAAATATACTGTGCCTGGCATGAAAGTGACCTATATTGAGATCAACTGCAAAGAAGCCTTCAACTGAATTCATTTTGAAGGACTCTAGTTAAAAATTAGCAATGCCTGCCAAGCAAGACAGCAGGGAGGCTACATTATGCACACTATTAATGCTGTCCTTGTGAAGTTACTTGTGTCAGTGCCAGCTACATAGAAAGTGCTCAGTAAATGATTACTAAACCGAAATGATTGTTAAAGTTCTAGAATCTAATACTAGATTTTAATGTATTGAATCCTGAAGAGTCACATATAACTTTCAGCATTAAGTTGGTTTTTAATTTAACAGAATTTCTTCAAAAATTAAGTAGAAAGGCTCTCTGCTTCTCCCTGTTTGACTGAGAGCCGCATCTTTTGGTACAGGGCCAGCCACATCCCCGAGACACAATGGTGAAGGTCGGAGTGAAAGGATTTGGCTGTATCGGGGCCTCATCACCATGGTTTTTTTCCAACTCTGGCAAAGTGGATATTGTCACCATCAATGACCCCTTCATCGACCTCAACTACATGATGTACATGTTCCAGTATGATTCCACCCACAGCAAAATCCATGACACGGTCAAGGCTGAGAATAGGAAACTTGTCATCAGTGGGAAGTCCATCTCCATCTTCCAGGAGCAAGATCCCACCAACATCAAATGGGATGATGCTGGTCCTGAGTATGTTATGGAGTCCACTGGGGTCTTCACCACTATGGAGAAGGCTGGGGTTCACTTGAAGGATGGGGCCAAGGTCATCATTTCTACTCCTTCTGCTGATGCTCCCATGTTTGTGATGGGTGTGAACCATGATAAGTATGATAACTCCCTCAAGATGGTCAGCAATGTGTCCTGCATCACCAACTACTTGGCTTCTCTGGCCAAGGTCATCCATGACAACTTCAGCATCATGGAGGGACTCAGGACCACCGCCCATGCCATCACTGCCACCCAGAAGACCATGGACAACCACTCTGGGAAGCTGTGGCATAATGGCCAAGGGGCTGCCCAGAACATCATCCTTGCCTCCACTGGTGCTGCCAAGGCTGTGGGCAAGGTCATCCCTGAGCTTAACGGGAAGCCCATTGGCATGGCCTTCCGTGTCCCCACCCTCAATGTGTCAGTCATGGATCTGACCTGCCACCTGGAGAAAGCTGCCAAATATGATAGCATCAAGATGGTGGTGAAGCAGGCATCAGAGGGCCCCCTCAAGACATCCTGGGGTACACTGAGGACCAGGTTGTCTCCTACAACTTTAACAGTGACACCCACTCTTCCACCTTTGATGCCAGGGCTGGCATTACCCTCAATGACCACTGTGTCAAGCTCATTTCCTGGTATGATAGTGAATTTAGCTATAGCAACCAGGTGGTGGACCACATGGCCTCCAAGGAGTAACAACCTCGTGGACCACCAGCCCCAGCAAGACCAAGAGGAAGAGAGAGGTCCTCAGCTGCTGGGGATTCCCTGCCTCAACTTATCCCCCAACACACTGAGAATCTCCTGACCTCCAGTTTCCGTCTAAGACCCCCTGAGGAAGGAGAGGGAGTTGGGGAGCCCAACCTTGTCATGTAACATCAGTAAAGTATACTGTACTCAAAAAAAAAACTAAGTAGAAAAACAAGGCAGGCATTTTACACTCTGTATGTAAGATATAAGTAATAGAACTCAAATTTTTCCATGTAAAACAGAAAAGTTCACAAATTTTCATTACTTAAAGAGAATTAGAAAAATCAAATTATAAGTAATATTTATGAAGCTATAAACTTAAGAACTGCCAAAATTGTAATCCCATGTATTACATCAAAATGTTGGCAAAGTTCTCATGCATCTAAAATGCCCCAATTTTCTTGGTGTAAATAGACAAGGCTTTCAAAATAATTCAGAGGTAACGTATTTAGGATCAAACCAGGACAGGTGCTCCAACAACACTGATAAATGAGATGAGTTTTATTATCCACAATGAATAATGTAATGCTTTCCACTGAATTAATTAATAGATTTCATGGGGGGAAATGGCTCAACTTTGGATTTCTCTATCATTGTACTTATTTGGCACAACTTCACTTACTAGAATGCCATAAGATGTCACTGAAAAATGGAAAGGGGAAATCTTACTATATTCAATCCTATCATAAGAGTACAACACCTTTAATAAGTGAATTTTTTTTTTGTGAAGCATTTATGTGGATAAGACCACAAACAAGCTTGTGAAACTGCTGGTTCTACCAAAGCGTGTAAAGATATTAATTTACGTTAGTGGACACAGTCAGAACACCCCCACAAAATCCCACCAAAAAAAAAGAAAAGGTATTAGTGGCAATGGCCATTAAAAAGTATGAGTGTCAATTTATTTCTGTATTTAATATGTAGTTGTGATTCACTGATTAGGAATTGTTCTAAACACTTTTTTTGCTTGATAGTATTTGATTTCAAGCATATACAATAAATCCTCAGCAGAAAGGTTAAACAATCTTGATTTGAGGTATTCCTAGGCTTCCAGCTTCAATGTTGGTCAATTATTTACCAAATTGAGCAAGATTCTTTTTTAAGATTTTATTTATTTATTCATGAGAAACACACAGAGAGGCAGAGACATAGGAAGAGAGAGAAGCAGGCTCCATGCAGGAAGCCCAATGTAATACTCAATCCTGGGACTCCAGGATCACCTCCTGAGCCAAAGGCAGAGGCTCAAACACTGAGCCACCCAGGCTTCCCAAACTGAGCAAGATTTTAAGAGTAATAAAAGGAGAGGGAAGACATTTATGAAATATGTTAAGATGATATATGGGGCAGCCCGCATGGCTCAGCGGTTTAGCGCTGCCTTCAGCCCAGGGCATGTTCCTGGAGACCTGGGATCAAGTCCCTCGTCAGGCTCCCTGCATGGAGCCTACTTCTCCCTCTGCCTGTGTCTCTGCCTCTCTCTGTCTCTCATGAATAAATAAAATCTTTTTTTAAAAAAGATGATATATGAAATTGAAATAAATATGAAATAAACATTGAAGATGTCCAGCATCAAGGAGATGCCTTCAAGGAAGAGAATTTGAGATCTGTCAATACACAAAGAGAATCTAAAGCCCTGAAACAAAATTATCTACGGAATAAGACAGAAGCATTTCTGTACTGAGCCAATATTGTAGTCTGGTAGGAGGAGCTTAGAAAACAGAAAGGCATATCCAGCAAAACGGAGATGGTTCCAAAGATGGAGTAATCAATTCTAACGTGAGTTACTGATGGATTATGCAGATTAAGAACTTAAAGGATTTTCAAAGATGAATTAATGTATCTAGTAACCTTGAGAAAAGTTTCTCTATATGGAAAGAACAACAAAATGAGTTCAAGAATGAATTTTTAAAAAGATGTGAACAAGGAATAAAACGTGTAGAAAACATTTCTGAGAATTCAGAAACAGAGAATAATGAGATAATCATTGAAGGAGGATAAAGTGTGAATGAAGGGTTTTGTATGATTGAAATAATAGAATAGAAACTGAATATACAGAAAAGACAGGATATTCCTGAAGTAAGAAAGTTCTTAGGATGATGAAAATGGAAGGAATCCAGAGCAAATATGGTGAGTTTGTATGCAGGAGCGAAGGAGAGGTTGATGAATGTGCTTTCATATATGTAGATTTAAAGATGGCAGGATGTGGACATATGTTAATAAAAGTCTTTTCTTCAGTGATATATAAGACACAGTATCAGATAAAATGATAACTGGGGCTAAATGGAAATTTTGAGAAGAGAGTTGAAGTATGAAATTGTCACTGAAGAGGGTGGAAGAGTGAGCTTCTTAGAGAAACACGGCAGATTTGTAATAATAGGATTGCTCGGCATCTGCAGCTAAAATGGCTCTGTAATAGAGTGTTTTCCATAATTTTCGCAGCTCTCAACTCTTTCATTTTCTCCTTATGAATGTCAAGGATTCATTGACTAGTTCTAGGTTATTTTGAACTGGTAGGCCCTCAGAGATTTGAGAGCAGTAGTCAAGTTAGGGTCAAGATTCCCTGGAAGTCTGGTACCAAACAGATAGCTTCATTAAATTATGTAAATTTAGGTCTCACCATCCACAGAACTAGGCAAATCATCACTCTAAACCAAGGTAGTACTATTGAGCTTTTGCACTGGTATTTGTAAGGAAGCTGGAAAAATAATAATTTGGGGAAAACTGAGATTAGCTATTTTGTATAACTCAAAGGGGGATAAGCCATATTACTTGAGGGCATACATGGAACAAAGCAATACTAAGGCAAAAAAAAAAAAAAAAAAAAAGACTGGCCAACACTCCATGTCTGCTATAGCTATCATTAAGAGTTTCATATTTAGAGCCCTCTTCTATATTTCCCAAAGTCAACATGTTCTCACCATAAGACCCTTTTGAATGTTGTTGGCAGCATCCAACATGCAACGCTGTCCTCTGGAGGCAGCCACCTGAACCAGTGTAAGACTATGACCCAATGACCAACAATGGGGCTGGGCATGAAGCTCTGAGTAAAAGTGATATAAGATAGCAATCAGTTATAACAATCTTTTTTTTGAGATTTTTAAGATTCACAACAGAAAGAATGACTCTGTTATCAGTCACAGCAACATTTTTTCTATATATTTCTCTGGAGGCAAAGTGAATAAAAGCAAAAATAAGCTGTTGGAAATACATCAAAATAAAAAGCTTCTGCACAGAAAAGGAAGTAATAAACAAAACTAAAAGACTCAGTCTCCTGAATGAAAGAAGATATTTACATATGACATATCCAATAAAGGATTAGTATCCAAAATACATAAGGACCTTCTAGAACTTAAAACCAAAAGAAAAAAAAAGAAAATCCAATTTAAAAAATGGGCAAAAGACACGAACAGACGTTTCTCATAAGACGACATACAGATGGACAACAAACACATAAAAAGATGCTCAACATCACTTATCATCAGGGATATGCAAAGCAAAACCACAGTAAGATATCACATCATATCTGTCAGAATGGCTAAAATAAAAAACACAAAAACCAAGTGTTAGCAAGGATGTGAATAAAAAGGAAACTTTGTGCACTGTTCATGAGAATGCAAACTGGTACAGCCACTGTGGAAGACAGCATGAAGATTTCTCAAAAAAATAAGAATAGAATTACCCAGGGTCCAGGAACTCCACTGTTGAGTATTTATCTAAAGGATATGAAAACACTAATTCAAAAAGATATATGCACTCCTAGGTGTATTGCAGTATTTACAATAACCAAATTATGTGAGCAACCCTAAGTTCCATCAATAGATGCATGGATAAAGAAAATGTGGTATACATATACAGTGGAGTATTACTCAGCCACAAAAAAAGAAAATCTGTCATTTGCAACAACATGGATGGATCCAGAGTGTATAATGCTAAGTGAAATAAGTTAGAGAAGGTCAAATACCATATGCTTTCACTCTTATGTGGAATCTAAGAGGCAAAACTAATGAACAAATTAAAAAGAGACAAACCAAAAAACCAGATTTTTAAATATAAAGCATAAACCGATGGTTACCAGCGGGGAAGTACACAAGGGGGTGGGTGACATAGATGAAGGGGATTAAGAGTATACTTACCATGATGAGCAGTGAGTCATGTATAGAATAATATACCTGAAATAATACATCTGAAACTAAGGTAACACTATGTTAATTACACACTGGAATTAATTTTTTTTAAGAGCAAGCTGAGCTATTAGTGGAGACAACAGAAGCCAAATAATGTACAAATGTTTGGAGAAAGAACAGTAATAGAATACAGAGGTCTGTGAATTCCTGGTATAATATGATAACCCAGTTATATATGTCTTACCAGTACCCTCAGAATTCTGGAAGTCTTTTTCATTGATAGCACAAACATCTAATTAAGGGGTAGTACCTTAATATTCTTGAGATAGACTGTTACAAAGTGATCCCTTATGATTTCCACCTTCCTATCTGCCCGCTTCTGTCATCTGCTCCTTCTTTGACTCGGTTCATCCACGTGGGCCATGGAACATAGCAAGCCATCTAAGGCTTGATACATATTTGTACACTGAGGCTTGTCCTTTTGGAATACTTTCCCTTGAAAGCCAGGGACCACGGTATGAAGGAGCTAAAATTGGACTACTCACTGGTGAAAGACCATGTGGAGAGAAGCCCCAGAGGATGAGAGGCCATCTTGGATGTTCCAACACCAGTAAATTCCAAGCTGAACCTGACCCATGAATGACGTCACTGATGCCAATATGCAGCTGAAGAAATACCTAGCTGAGCTAGTCAACCCGCAGAATCACGAAAAACAAAGTGCAATTGTTATTAAGCCAGTGAGTTTTTCAGGTGGTTGTTTACAGAACAATAGATTACTGAGACACTTCTATTAACTCGGAACAACTTCCATTAATGAGCCATTCTACTCCAATGATAGAGGCAGACATACTGGATTAGAAATTAGACAAACCTGAATTTGAGTTCTTGTTATGTTATGTAAATAAGATTTTCTGGCCTTACTTTTTTTTTTTTTCTCCTTTTCCTCTATCAGCTCCTTTGTCCTGCCAGCCCTAACAGATTGTCCTCACATGTAGTGAGTATTCAGTAAACGCTTAGGTATCAAAGATATGAATGAGTGAAATCCGTACTAGTTTGCTAGGACTGCCATAATAAAATATCAGACTTATGGCTTAAACAACAAAAATTAATTTTCTCGCAGTGTTGGAGGCTGGAAGACCAAAATCAAGGGGTGAGCAGATTTGGTTTCTTCTGAGGCCTTTGTCATTAGCTTGCAAATGACTGTCTTCTTCCTATGTCCTTACATGCCCTTTTCTATGTGTGCACAAACCCCTCATGTCTCTCCCTCCTCTTCCAAGGACACTAGTCCTATTGGATTAAGGCCCCACTCTAATGACCTCAGTTTAATTTAATCACCCCTTTGAAGGCCCTATCTTCAAATACATTCACAATGATTAGTTTCCATCTATATGACCTCATTTTACCTCTTTAAAGGACCTATCTCCAAACATGGTTACATTCTGAGGTAATGGGGGGGGGTTGGAATTTCAACATTACAGATTTAGACAGGGATCCAATTCAGCCCATAACAATAGCTAAAGAACCTTAGGAACTCTGAATAATTATGCAAATATTCAATTCTGCTATTAAATTTCCATAAGCAAGCAAGAAAGCCCATAATAAAAGACATGAGAAATGATACAAGGGGACTCAATTCTGAACCACATATGATATATAAGTGGTACTAGGAGTTTGTTAAGGTCAGGTAGCAACCATTGTTCTCCTGTTTCTTCATGGTCAGGGCTACCTGGGTAAAGAGTGCTGGCAGCAGGGTTAAAGGATGCTAAATGAGCAATGAGTCTTAGAAGTTAAAAATAGGGATATCTGGAAAAATTTACTAGTTTATCTCCCCAGGAGCCATTTGTTCTTATTCCAAAGAGTAATAGACCTAGTACCTGGGTTTGTCTCCCTAGAAAGGATTTGTTTCTATTCCACAAAATAGAAGCTCAAAAGTATTCTTTGTCTCTGAAGGTGAGGTTAGATGTGCAAGCAGTTCCAAAATAAGCTCCAAAATTCACAATTTTAGACATCCTTTTCCGTGCATTAAACCACTGTATGTGCAGGAGATACCTGCCCTTACCATGTTGTCTCTAGAGGGACTGAGTCCTGGAAATGGCCACAGAGGTTCTAGAAGTAAATAAGTAATCTGTTCTTTAACCTCATGTTTCCTGTCAGCCTAAAGTAAACATGTACATACACATCAAAATGTATGTAAAAATACTTAAAAAAAGATGCCCTTAATAGTTAGAAATCAAATACTAGAGCCTTAATTATTTCCCCCCCTTCCAGACAGACCACTCTATCCATTTTAAGCGGTTTTATTTTTATCTTTTCCATCTTTAGTTTCTAAAAATCATGGACAGCTTTTCACTGGTCCAAATTTTTCTTTTATAATAAGCACAAGAAATCTTAATATCAAGAGAATTGGGGTTTTGTTGATGTGGAAGTAATAGGATGACATGGATTCGGGTTGTTTGTGGGACATTACATCAACATGATGTTGCCTGAAACTCACGCTGTTGTCTTTAAATTAGTGCCTAACACTCTGAAACTTCAGACAACTGTGTGCTAAGGACAGACAGCCCTACCTATAAGCTCATGAAAGTTTATCTTGCGAAGATTTTCCTAATTAGAAATAATATAAACAACTATATTATAATTAAAAAAGAAAAGATGCCTTATCTCCAAAGGTGAGATCTTTTCTCTAGGTAGTGGTCCTTTCAGCTTGCCTTACGTCCCTGTGCAACTTTTCTGCTTTTTCAAATCTCATCATAAATGTGACCGGTTCCTTTGCTTTAGCAGCTTCTTTTATCCTTTAGCAAATATCTAGTAAAAAAAATTTAATGAAATCAAAGTACTGCTGAAATAAATGTATTTAGAGAAAGTATATCTTTACATTTGCCAACAGACTCATTGACTGTAGATGTACACTAAGGTGAACTTCTCAGGGGTTATATTCAAATGCAATCCATGTTCTACCTACTAACTGCGTGTACTTCTGAAACCACTCTCAGATTTGAGTTCAAGAGGAGCTTGGGTTATCTAAACCAGCCATCTACCAAAAATTTATAATATTCTTATAGATGAATGTGCAGCTGAACAAGTAAAATGGGCTCACGATCTTATAAAACCACCTATTCCATCAATGAAACTTTCTAATTGTTAGAAAATTCTTCTTTATATTGAACCAAAATTTACTCTCCCACAAATTACATCTATTGATCCTAAGTCTGGCCTATATGGATCATAAAATTTGAATCTTTTTTTCCCTCTACTCGATATCTCTTTAGATAATTGAAAGTCATTGCCATGTCTTCTTCAATTCTCCTTCTTCTTCAGTAAGATATTGACATCCAAATCAGTGTTTCTTCATGCTCTTTTGACCTAAGTTTTTTACACCTCAGACTCAACCAATAATGCCTCAATACTTACTCCAAGATCGAACTCTACAGCATCAAATTATTTAATCTTTCAAATATTACAGACATATGGCCTTGGACCTACAAGCTTTTCAGAGCTAACTATATGTAAAAGTGAATTATTGGCTCCAAAGTACTAACTGAAACAAATAATTGAAATAAAATTTTTGTGAGATAACTGCAAATTTTACCATTTCCCAGATTCAATTTAATACTAAAAAGTAATAACAAGGGCACCCAGGTGGCTCAATAAGTTAAGCATCTGCCTTTGGCTTAGGTCATGATCCTGGGTCCTGGGATCAAACCACACATTGGGCTCCCTGCTCAGATGGGAGTCCGCTTTCCTTCTCCCTCTGCCTCTTCCCCTCTGCTTGTGCTCTCTCACACGCATTGTACATGCTCTCTCTCCAATAAATAAAATCTTTAAAAAAAAAAAAAAAAAGAAATAGTAATAACAAATGTAAACAATCAGTATGGTTTTCTCACTTGTCAATAATTTCCAAGTATGTACAATGATTGCAGAGAAATGGGAGCTTCTCATAAATTAAATTATTATAGCCATCTCTCTTTAGGAGTCAAAAACAAAACTCAAAAATCTTCATAAAATATAACCAATATACATGTTTATGATCTTAATGCTATCTGCATTTTAATTTAATATTAAGGACTTAAACAGAATTAAGAGAGCCTATAAATATCTAAAAATTGGTTCTTAAAATTATAAAATAAAACCTCAACAAAAATCACCTGAGGGATATATGTTGCATGCAGGGTTCTGGACCCATTCACCCCTACTAAATTAATAGTCTAAAGTTTCAATGCTACTGATTTTAACTACAAACTTCCAGGTCCTATTCCTAATTTTGCTTGTCATTCGGTCACCCTTATCTGACTTCTGGCCTGCAATCTGTTTCCTGTTAGGTACACTGATACGTGTAACCGCCTGCTAGCTCTAGGTAGTCAATCCTCACATTATCATCATAGTGCCCCAACTAGGGACCAAAATCAACATAGAGCTTTTAATTTAAATTGTATTCACAATATATACCAACAAGAAAAATGACAAGGCGATTTGTCAAAATAAAATCTTTCCAACATCCCCAGAGCTAGAGTACCGCACATTTTTTAATTTTTTTCCTTCTTGCTCCATGATTCCAGCTTTAATTACTTCAGACAATTGGAAACTGCTGCCCTGAGAGCAAAAGTGAAGTTAATCCCCCCAAGGAGGAGGAAGAACTATCCCTAAACCAAAGTGGAGGTTAATTATAGCTCAAGCAATTCATCTTGAGTCATGGCTAGAAGACTCTGAAGTAAAGAGTCTCATTTCTTGAGCCACTTAAAAAAAATAGAGAAAACTAGGATCTTTTTAAAGACTCATTACCAAGCCAGGGAACGTTGCCAGATTTTTTTTTTCCTAGTGGTAGATTTTGGTTAGTCATTTTTCTCAGAATGATTCTAGCAGCTACAGTGCCTTAAATGGTCTCCAAGGAACCTGAAAATAGTGATAGCGTCTCCGTAAATACTACTAGGGTATGACATAGAGTCCAAGAATTATGGAATTCAATAAATATTAATAAATTTTAATGGCAATATCAAATATATTCCCATAGGATATTCAGCTTATCTGCTTTTTATATCATTTTTGACAGGAGGATTTCATCTCCTGTAGAAGATGACACAGCCAACACTGCCCTAATACCACTATCTGAAGACATAAACATTTATTATTGTGAAACTTTACCAAAAAAGCAACTTCCTCTTTATTAAATTAAAATCAGCCTCTTGGAAATCAAATATATCTATTTAAGGCCTTAATGGGGGAAAAAATCCTTTAGGGAGGATTTTATTATTAGACTTGTCAATGTGTCTGTCCTTTGCTAAAAATATACTAAGCAGAGTGCTAAAAGACAACTTTGATTACAGAACATAATTACTGAACATTCAGAATGGAACATTTATAAAAATACACACTGGACACATGCCTGGGCCCATACAGAAATTGGGCCTGGTTCTGTGTAACGATGCCACATTCAACACATCCAACTAATCTTGCTATAGATTTACCAAACCCCCAAAGAGCTATATACAATGAGTTTTCTTCTTCTTCCTTTTTTTATAGGCATAAACTAATAAAACAAGAAGAAAAAGAGGCAGTAACAAGAGAATTTTGGGAAGTAACCTGATTTACACAGTAGATGCACAAAAGAGTAAGAATTCAGCCCCTCTACAGTAGGTCTCCAGGAGGAATGCTATGATAAGACTGGTTTAGGGATACGTGAGAAGCATTAGTTTCCTACATTCCATACTTATTTCATGCTCCTGGGTTGCTGCCCCTTCCCCAGTACAGCAGAATGCCAACATTTATTCTTTGGAGAAAATAAGATACAGATCTCTGCGCTGAGAGGAACACGCAGAGAGATGAAGATGGAGCTACCTTACTGCAAACAAGGAAGTTTAGCAACCTTGGGTATGATGCTTGCTGAGATTCCCCAGGCTGAATCTGCCACTTGGCTCCCTGAACAATGGCAGCCCTTCATTAGCCTCCAGGCAAGGGGTTGCAAGAATCTTCTCAGGGGAATCAACTCAGCCTAACAAGAAATATCTTCAGGTATTAGATAGGTAGTAGTACCTACCTACTTGTAGGTACCCCAGTATCTACCGCATCTGGGGTTTCATCAACAGTGAGACCAACCTGAAGTGAAGGACACCGAGTAAATCCCATTCAAGGCACTGAACTTTCAATCACTTTTGCTAGCCCTACCCCGACCTGGACGGACAACCAAAGATCACCAGCATGAATGACTCCAAGATGGATACCAAAGGACACAAACAGAAGAAAGAAACTGAGAAACAGACTACTTGGGGGAAAGGGAATTCCAGAACATTACAATAAATATCCTCAGAGAGGTAAGAGAAATATTGTATACATGAAAGAATATGATAACCTAATAAGTAACAGAGCAGTAGTTCTACAACTTTCTGGCTTAAAGATTCCTTACCTAGTACTTTTCTAAAAAATTACTGCGGACCTTCCAAAGCTTTTGTTTATGTAGATTTTATCCATCCATATGTTTTCTGTTAGAAATGAAAACAAATTTTAAAATATATATTCAACCTAACTAACCATTGTATAGATATGTAGTAACTATAAAAACCAAAGTAACATATTACAAAGGAAATATTTTATACAACAAACAACAATCAGTTGCAATACTGACTTTGCTTTACATTTTTTCAAATCTCTTTAATGTCCAGTTTAGTAAAAGACAGCTGGATTCACATATCTGTTTCTGTATTCCATCTGTTACAGATCATCTAATATTCACATAAGAAATTTTAGAAAGAAAAAACAAAGGATACCGTTAAGGAAATGATTCAAAAGAGTTTTTCAGAACGAAGGATATGAGTTCCAGATTGAAAAAAATCCCATCAAATGCACAAATGAATGAATAAAATTAGATACACTCATCTACATTTCAGAATCTGAGCTAAAGAATAATCACACAAGCCTCCAGAAAGAAAAAAAAAATGCAAGTCACATCTGAAGGAGCGGGAAATAGAAAAACCTCAGATTTCTCAATAGCAATTCTGGAATCTAAAAGAAAATAAAACAATGTCTTCAAATCCCGAAAAATATTTACAACCAAATTGTTATCAAGTGTAAGGGTAGGAGAACTGAGTCATTTATAGAAGCACAAGATCCCAGAATGTTTTTCTTCATACACCATTCCCAGAAAACTACCAGAAAATGTGTCCCTACAAAACAAGTCCTTACACCACATATTAAAAACAAAGACAAGGGATACAAGAAACAGAAGATGTGACAAGGAAATACTGGGAATACTCAGGATAATGATGATGGAAGATTCCCAAGATAGCACATCTGTGACACAGGTGTAGAGAGTAAATAGTCCCAGAAGGAGCTGATCAGAAGGTGCCAAGAGACGTCTATAAAAAGATGAAACTGGTGGAAATCCACGTATTGAGAATAAATTTAGGAAACTGTTATAAAGTATGAGATTAATGTCACAAAGAAAGGTAAGCAAGTAGGGGCCTGGGTGAATCAGTTGGTTAGGCATCTGCCTTTGGCTCAGGTCATAATCCCAGGATCCTGGGAACCAGATTCGTGTTGGGCTCTCTGCTCAGCATGGAGTCTGTTTCTCCCTCTGCCTCTAACCTCTACTCGTTCTCTCTCTCTCAAGTAAATAATCTTTTAAATTTAAAAAAAAAAAAAAATAAAGATAAGCAAACATGCCTAATTATTAACTCCAGGAAAGACGAAAAGCTATACATAAAAGAAATATGATCATAGCTTACCAATTAACTCAGCTCTAAATAGCACTTGTGTCATCTTTTTTTTTAAGATTTTTATTTATTTATTCATGAGAGACACACACACAGAGAGAAGCAGAGACACAGGCAGAGGGAGAAGTAGACTCCATGCAGGGAGCCTGATGTGGGCCTCGATCCCGGGACTCCAGGGTCATTGCCTGGGCTGAAGGCAGGCGCTAAACTGCTGAGCCACCCAGGGATCCCAGCACTTGCATAATCTTAATAGAAGATGTAGCAAATTATAATCTAGCTATATTGAGATAGTAGAATAGGGGAAGGCAAGTATGCTGGTCAACATAAAACATAAATTTGGAAGCTCCTTATCTTCCAAAGTGGGAATTCAATAGAAATTATTAAAAATTGATTTAAGAAGAAGAGTACTGCAAGCATATTATGTATAGACAAGGAAGTAAATTCTGAAACCTTAGCTAAAAATGTGTAAAGAGAGTACCTCTGTGGAAGGAGAAATAAGGTTACTTTTCATCCTAACCAATATTGTCTTGTTAGCTAACTCTTTTATTGTATAAATATGATGAGAATACAATGTTTTTAAATGTCATACAAGTTTCAAAAAGCGAAATAGGGCCACCTGGATGGCACAGTTGGGTAAGCATCCAACTCATGATTTCATCTCAGTTTATGATCTCAGGGTCATGGGATCAAGTATTGCATTGGACTCCATTCTCAGTGGGTAGTCTGTTTGGGATTCTCTTCCTCTCCATCTGCCTCCTTCCCTGCTCATGGAAGGAAGTGTGCTCTTTCTCTCAAATGAATAAATACATCTAAAAAAAAATTATACTAAAGCCTATCAAAAAAGCAGGGGGGGGGAAGAAAAGGTAATGCTACATTCTCATTTTGGTTAGATCATAAGCATTTGAGTTTTTTTTAAGATTTTATTTATTTATTCATAGAGACAGAGAGAGAGAGAGAGGCAGAGACACAGGCAGAGGGAGAAGCAGGCATCATACAGAGAGCCTGACGTGGGACTCGATCCAGGGTCTCCAGGATCACGCCCTGGGCTGCAGGTGGCGCCAAACCGCTGCACCACCGGGGCTGCCCTGCATTTGAGTTTTTGAGGAGATTGAACACATTTACCACAAACTGAAGCTAATATTCTTAAACATTATATCTTTGCTAAATTTTAGAACTCCAAGGTAAACAGATAATGATATTAGCCCATGTAAATTGGGGCACTGAAGATTTGCCAGGCAATATAATAATGACAACCTAAAAATTTTGATAATTATTTTCAAAGCTAACAATCAAATTGCAGAAGGAATCTTATAAACTGCTCTATACAGGCTTACTCACTTAGTATTATTACTTCAAAGATCAAATAAATATTAAAGCTAAAAGTTGGTCCCATATACAATCGTACTAAGAATAAAACCAAGGCGAAATTTTTATTCCATCTGATATAGATTATTGGTATAGACTCCCTGTCGGTGTTTTGGTTTCCTCTCCACTAATGGCCACATATTAAATCTCAGTAAATGCTAATGTTAATACACTTGAAGGCAATTCTGCTAAAACTCATATGTTGGTCTAGGAGATTTTATGTTCTATTCTGTTTGGGTGCAGGACATCAAATGGGGACCAATGCCAGTTTTGACACATCTGAATAATTGGGTTGAATTTAGCAAGTATTGGGCACCATCTTTCTCCCACATGCTTTGTTAGGCTGTCCAGAAAATGGGATGTTTACACTAAAAAGCCTAGATACGTGCTTGGTCTATTTCTCTATATTAATCATAACGCTGTAAGAAACTGATTTTGTTCTCATTAAATTTCAATATGTCTTGCCTGTTGTCAGTCACCCAAGTTACCCTGAAACAGAACTGGCAATGCTCATTGCCTGGGAAGAAAGAGACATCACGTTTCACAAGAGCAGCAATGGGGTAGGCTTCTCTGAGCTTTACTAAAAGACATTCCTTTATCTTATACAGTCAAAGCCTTGAGTGCTTTGAAGGAAGCTCTCTCCTCAACTGTACTGAAATGTAAATGGGACAATTAAGTGTAAGAAGTCATACAGAAGAACATTCTATGACTTGCTATGGGAATGAGGATGGGTCTTCAGCCACCCAGATACAGCGAAATGATAATGAACAAAGCACGGAAGGCCCATTCACGGTGGGACAGGGCCTGGGGAACCACTACAGTGGAAGGCAAAGAAGCAGCATGAAAAAAAATGGAAAACATAGAATTGAAGTCAATGCTTAAGTTTATTTTTTAAGATTTTATTTACTTGAGAGAGAGAGAAAGAGCATGTGTGAGCGGGTGGGGCAAGGAGGCAGAGGGAGAAGCAGACTTCCCCTTCCTGTTGAGCAGGGAACCTGATGTGGAGCTGGATCTCAGGACCCTGAGATCAGGACCTGAGCTGAAGACAGACGCTTAACTGACTGAGCCACCCAGACATCCACAAAGACCAGCGTTTAAATAGCAGGCCTATTTCTTTCCATTTGTCTTTTTTTGAGCAAATAATTTATCCTTTTTAAGTTTCAGTTCTTGTTAGTAAGATCAAAAAGCTAATATATGCCTTTCCTTTCTTTTTTTTTTATGTTTAATATCATTCATATAAAGCTCCAAAGCATCTGACTCTGTGCATTGTTGTAGTAGTAATTAGGTACAGGGCAGGTTAATCTCATTTATACTGCCGAACGTGGTCTCTGCTGATATGAAGCACATTGAATCCCCAGTGGCAGCATTTAATATTCTGGTGTCAAGTAGGAGGGGTGGTCATGATCAAGTAATGTTGAGGCAGTATCCCAGCAAGAAGACTAAGGTCTGGGGGGCTGGGGGGTGGGGGGAATTAGGCACGGTACTTCTTCCCAACTCTCCTGGTTTCCATAAAGACAGGAATAATAATGGGATGCCCAAAGAGATCTACATCCTCATCCCTGAAACCCGTGACTATGTTGTTACATGGCAAAAACATGATTAAAACGTATGATTAAGGAATCATGAGGGAAAGTATCCTGGACGGTATCCATTGGTGGGTCAGTGTAATCACAAGTATCCTTAAAGGCAGGAAAGTCAAAGTCAGAGATAGGACAATAGAAGCAGAGACTGAAATGATGCCAAGTAAGCCAAGCAAAGTGAGCAGCCATTAGAAGCTGGAAAATTCTCTGCTAGAGCCTCAAGAACACGGCCCTGCCAACATCCTGATGTTAGCTCACTTTGACTCTTAAATTCCAAAATTCTAAGATAATTGTGTTTGAGGCCCTTAAATTTGTGACAAATTTGTCACAGTAGCAATAGAAATTAACACAGACTTTCTCCTAATACCCCTGACCTGTTCCCACTCCTCACTCTTCTCCCCAGAGTTTCAGTGAGGAGCCATACAGTTAACTCAGCCTCCCCGAACCCCCTTCCTCATAAGGGCAGGCCTTCCAGGAAGCAGAAACTCCCCTCTGCTCTTCCATGCCATTCTTCTAGAGGCACCAACTCCCATGCAGGGCGAGTAGAAGGTGTGCAGGCTGTCAGTGCTGCCTATGTCTGCATGAGTAAGTCCAGTTCTGGAACTAGATATAGGGAACCTGCCAAAGCAACAAGTGTAAACTAGGTCCTCCGATCCAGCTTTAATGGTTGATAAAGCTAATGGCTTCATCCCCATCTGTCTGTTTTATTTCTCAAATGATTTAGGATTCAGGGAGAGAATGGGACAGAACCAAGTTTCAAGCACTGAGACCCTAAGAAGTTATACGTGAGGGATGCCTGAGTGGCTCAGTGGTCGAGATCTCCCTTTGGCTCAGGGCATGATCCTGGGGTCCTGGGATTGAGTCCCATATCGGACTCCCTGCATGGAGCCTGCTTCTCCTTCTGCCTGTGTCTCTGCCTCTTTCTCTCTATGTCTCTTGTGAATAAATAAATAAATAAAATCTTTTAAAAAAAAGTTATACATGATACTAAGGTAGAGATTCAGTTCTTAAGAAGGGACATGACAACAGAAATCTAGCCCTTTCATTGATCCATCATGGAAGACTGAGATTGCTATCCTTAAGGTGTCCTGTTAGAATTAAGGAGCTAGTCCACGTATGTCAGACTGCAGGTGGAGGTGATCCATGGATCAGGACATTACAGAAAGCAAGAGTACAGCTGACACTCTAGGCACACTGCTCATAAAAAGCCGAGACTGCCAGCCTAAAATATACCCAAGTTCTATCAACACATAAGTACTCAAAATCAAATAAAATATTGTAAGAATATGAGTTGGCATCTTCACTCTTCCAAAAAAGGAAAGGTAATCACTCTCAAATTTCCTAATCAATTCCACAAGCTGGTGCTCTAGGATTCCATCATTAGAATTCTCTTTGAGGCTACACATAGAACTACTGGAAGCAAACCATGTATAAAGCAGTTCTGTTGGAGTCTAATGGTTGCTGGTTTTGCTAGAGCAAATATATGAAATTTCCTTCCATCCACAGATTAGTTGAAGATATTCACTATCCTTCTGATAGGCATAAAGCAAACAAACATTTTACATCTTTTCTATTAATTTTTTTTTTTGGCCAGGACATATTCACAAGGCCTTTAAGAGATACTGATTGCAATTATCAATCATTTCACAAAATTGGAAAGGCACTTCCCAGCTGTGGATTGATCCCCGAGGAGGTTGGCTCTAAAGATCTTAGTCATTATCACAGCCAAGAGCCACCTACAGGGAGTCTCAGGCCCCAGAGTGAGGGTTTACAGCCCAAAGGAAATTTCATCACACCAGAAATTGGAAAACAACTAAATCTAAGCTGAACATCCTTCCCTTCCTTTGTTCATCTTTAGTTTTTAGAACATTCCCAAAGTTAGTGCATTCCAGGCACTAACTTCACTCAAGGGAGTGAAGTCAGTTTCTCTTTGAAGAGTAATTTGGAGCGTGTGGTTATCTGGAAGAGATGCAGACAATATGGGAAAAGTACGTGGATAGAGAAGGTGGGGGTGCGGCAAAGAGCAGGAGCTCCACCTTGGAGACAGACGAAATGGGAAGAATAAACTCCTTCCATTTCTCTATTTGTAAAAAGAGAAAAAAAGTTTTGTAAACACAATCAGTTCTTAAAGAATATTGAATAGTTAGCTTCCATGGCACCCCAGCAGACCACCGTATGTATACAGATTGACTTGACTTACTCTAGAAAAAGTCACATTATTGGAGGGATCTGATTTTAAGCAAATTCCCTTTTTTTTTTTTTTTGACAGTAAGAAAAAAGCTCAGTACATGTTAAGTTACAGGCTTTGAAACCAATTGGAAAAATGCAGTTTTCAAGGAAGGTATACTGTCAAGGAGATTTTTCACCTGTTCATTTCAATCAACAGGAAGTGAGACCCTGGGAGGGATCCTTTCCACCCAGGGTCATGTGGAGATCAGATAGAAGAATGTTGATGGTATTAAGTTTCATCACAGAAAAGTATGAGAAATTTAACTATATATTATCTACAAAAAGTAGTTTCTTTTTAATTTTTAAAAATATTTTATTTATTTAGTCATGAGAGACACAGAGAGAGAGGCAGACACACAGGCAGAGGGAGAAGCTGGATCCTTGTGAGGAGCCCAATGCGGGACTTGATCCCAGAACCCTGGGATCCCAACCCGAACCAAAAGCAGATGCTCAACTGCTGAGCCACCCAGGGGTCCCTGTAGTTTCTTTTTTAATTTCCTTATCTAGGTTAGTAATTTTATTTACTCAACATAATTTGTTGAGCACCGACTATATGTCAGGCACTGAACTAGACTCAGAAATACAAAAAAAAAAAAATACAATTTAAAAATACTGACACACTGTCTTTAAGGCACTCGATCCAAGTCAGATAAACAAGCCATGAAACTACAGAAGACAGGCAAGAGCATCTGCTTAACGGCTCTTACCTGGAGGGATGCTAGTCACTACTCCAAGTGTCCTCCTGGTCCGTCAACTGCCAGGTACTGGTCTACAAGGAATTCAAAAGAAATTGAGAATATACCTTTAGAAAAAATTTTTATGGAAGCCTGAAATTGCCACAAGACCTAAGTACATGATCACTTTGAGTATTTATATCGTATGCTGCAAAATTTCTGACCATAACAGATTTGAAATTAAAATGCATACATTACACACAAAATCAGCCCTTAACCACAGATATTTTGAGAAACATTGCTTAACATTTTAGAGACTTCATATTAGAATTAACGGAAGTTAAATTGTTCAAACAGGAGCACTCTAGAATCCTTTCCCATCTCACCCTCAATTCAGAGATTAAAGTTCCTTTTTTTTTTTTTTTGAGATTAAAGTCCCTAAAACAGATTCACTACAAAGTCCAGAAATCTTCCTAGAAACTTACTTTTAGCTTATATAGCCTGGGAACATGCTGGCTATCTAGGATCTTCAGGCAGCTTTATTTGTCCTGTTCAGTATCTCTAAATTTTATATCCCTGTATTTAAAATTTAGGAAATTTCAAAAAAAAAATCTAGGTAATTGCCTTTTTTTTAGAAAATAAGAAAATGTGGGAACACAGACCTATAATCCAAGTGAATTGTTGTCCAAAGAAATGGTACCCTGATCTCTCCTTTGAGTTGTATACCTGTCCTCTCTAGACACTTGAATTTGCCACCTTTACTTTTTTTCATTTCATTGGTCAGTTGGGGATGTCAATATATCCTCACTAGTCCCCTATAGCTATCTTATCTATCACTTTTTGTTTTTGTTTTTTTGTTTTTTTTTTTTTGTTTTTTTTATTTTTTTTTTTTTATCTATCACTTTTTGGAACACAAATAGGAAACAAAGTTTCCCTCTGGTAAATAAAATGTAGACAGGCTGTAATTTTCAAAAGCAGTTAGACTAGTAAGTCTTGGTTCAAGAAATTCTGAAATAATCAGAAAAATGAAAGGTTTTCCAAATACCCCTCATTAAGAGACAATCCTGCAATGATGGATGGTAAAAAGTCCTACTCTTGGAGCCTAACAAAGAAGAGATTTTGGAAATCAAACTGAACTCCTAGAAGAGGAACTTGAGAAGCTACCTTTCCCCATAGTATCTCTTAATTTAATAAAAATGTATTCACTAAAGAAATGTTTATGCAGTACTTGCTATGTAACAATCCTATGTACCATGGATTCAGTTGTGGACAAAATTAAGTCCCCATTCTTATGGAACTTATCTATGAAGAGACTTAGATAATAAACACACGCACATCCCCCCAAGAAGAAGTATGAATATGTAAGTAATGTAGTTTCAAATAGTAAGTATGATAAAGAAAAAATAAGACAATAGAATAGAACATGGCTGAATATTTGTATCAGGGAGACGAGGTCCTCTGACTATAGTGGCGGGGAAAGGACTCAACAGAGGACAATTGACCTGAGACCAAAATTATGAGGAAACAGCCACGTGGTCACTTTGTGGGACACAAAAAGTCACAGAAAAGGAGATGGGGAACTGGGAGGGATATACTAAGGTCATCGGCCACACTGATGCAATCAAGAAATGCAGAAGTGGTAAACTCAAACACCTACAGGTAGACAGACAACTCCAGGAAGAGAATGGAGACAAGCATTCCAGGACAAGGAAAGAGTACACGTGTCCTAAAATGGGAGCAAGCTTGAAGTGTCATGGTATTTATAAAAGACCCCACATAAAAAAAAAAAAAAAGATCCCACATGTTTAAAATTCTCTTTGTCTTCTTTGTAAGACTTTTTCTGAAGTTTCCTAGGACCCTCTGCAAACCATTACTGATAGAAGAAATCATCATCCATTGACTTTGGCATAGTCCATATGATCTCTGCCATGTGTTCATCTTTGCTTCCTCTCCATGCCACTCCCCAGTACCTCCTAACACCTCCATCAGTACCATTATCACCATGACCCCAGTCTCAGACAGAAATTTGAATTTACAGCCAAGTTATATGCCAGGTAATGACGGTGAATCAGATATGTAACAACCAGCCATAAAATGAAAGTAATGGTATTTGAAAGTTTGTCCTAAGCTTGTTGTACACATTTTAATAACACATGTCTTAAAGGCCCTTAGTGAATTTCAATGATACGGGAAAAAGTTTTTTAATGATAAATAAAATGAAAAAGTTTAATGATAAATAAAACTTAATCAACATTTGGACATTTGAAACCTTTACCACATGGACCAGAATCGATTTAGGACCTGAAGAAGTACTTTAAAAAGCCAAATATCAACATGAGTTTCAAGGACAACCACACTGTATATTATACAAGGCCTAAAGAAAGAAAACTATCTAGTACTAAAAAAAATAAATAAATAATCACGCGATTTTGTTTATCATTTGCTAACATGGAATCAGATCAATAACATAAGTCCCTGCAAGTAAATGATACAGAACAAAAGGTTTCAAAAGTGAAACTAAAAGGAAAAATAAATCATTCCAAGAATATGAAATTATATATTTCATATTTAGAAGATTAAAAATGAAAAAATATTTAATAACTTCCTTCAGTGAAAGGAATTATTTATGTTGGCACTGTGAGTATAATTGAAAAGGAGGAATAAGAACAAGAAAAGTGAATACTAGTGTGAAAACTCCCATGTGGTACAAAATACAGATTTTCTCTTTGTTATTGCTCAATATTCATTAAACATCCTGTTTTTCCAAATGTTGTCAATTATGAAGTTCCAAGCGTATGTACCTTAGTGAAGGATCTGCTATGATTTGCAGACTCATAAAAATTGGTAGAACTATTGAATTTTACCACTGAATGAGCTTCCCACTTCCCTTTCAACATTCCTTTTCAATATTATTCAGTTATTAAGGCGCTAGTAGGGATGAGGCACTGGATTACAAGCAAAGGTGTAACTCAAACTCCGGTCTTCTTTCCAGGCTATCAACTCACATTACCTAACTTCCATACAGACCCATTAAAATTCTTAGTCTCTGTCTACAAAGTAAAAGAACAACTGGATTCAAGTAATTCGCATGGCACTGGGAATGACTAATAGGTTTAATTTACTGATACAAGCTAGCATTGCCCATATTCCTGGGAACATGCATAGTTTATCTGTGCCCAGAATTTTCCCAGAACTGGGTAAGGATGAAGTATGTATGAATCAGGCCAGAAATGCTTCATAATTAACATCTTCAGCTAGCAGCCTTCAACTAATGATTCTAGGAAATCGGTAGTATAAACACCCTAGCTCCCCCCTCCTCAAGTCAGCAAATTCTGAGAAGTGTGTTTTATATATTTCCTGGGGTCTATTTGCTGGATTAACTTTCAGCCTCCTACCATGGTTACCGGCATCACAATGTACCCACTGTTGACTGACTTATCTCCTGTTTCAATTCTCTACTCCCTGCACCTCCCAAATAAACTCTTTGCACCCAAATTTTTGCCTCATTAAGACACTCATCATGAACTCATTTGCATGTGAGAAGATGTTATCGTTTATCCAAATGGATTTTCTCTACACTAGTAGCTATGGGGCAATTGTGATTGGGAGGGTTGCCCTATACCCATTACCTACATCAGCACCTACCTCCTCTGATCTTTCTGTCCTACTCAGCCCTCAGGCTATCCCATATTCCTACCTTGCCCCCAACATTCTGTGCTGCTTCCAAACCCCAATGATCTCTTCCACATCTGAGATCACGTCTCACCTACTACTTCAACCACATGCCTAACACTTACCTCCAATGTAACAGGACCTCAGGTGACTTTACATGGGGAAGGATTCCCTTCTACCAGGATCTGTCTAACCACTCCTCCTTCAAGGTCAAGATTCCTTTAAGGGGCAAGGTGAGAAGCATTAGATCAAGTCTTCAAAATGCCCTCACACTCCTTCAGGTACCTGAGATGTGGACTCTCACCTGGCCTCCAGTTACACCTGAGCTCTTGTCCAACGTTACTTATGGCTCCTGAGTGATTTGTGATATGTGGATATCATCCTTTCACTTCATTCCCTTCAAAATTTTTTTTAATTTTTATCTTTATTTCTCAAAAGACTAATCATTGGCCATCATTCAAGTCTAAACTCTTCTTTCCACCTGTCTTTCCAGAAAATCTCTAACCAAACACCCAACTGCAGACACTTCAACTGATTTCCAGAGCTGCCTGGTTTCACAGGTTGCAGTTGGATTTAATTTTTCTGATGCTGGGATTAACTTCATTCTGCTTCTGAACAATGAAGTCATTATCACTGTCAGCATTCCCAACAAAGAAGATGATTTCCATAGACTAAAACATTCATATTGGGTATATTCCCATGTATTATCTTTTTAGGATGTCTTTTAGCCTTTTTTTGTGCTATCCTTGAGTTTGTTTTGGTTTAAAGACATTTATAATACCTACCAGAACCATAATGAACATCCATATGGCAGAAATAAAATCCACACTATATTTTTCTTTTGAAAGGTGCAAATCTGTGAACATCCTCCAAGTGGACACTTAGCTTTTCAGTTAGCTTCCCCCATTTTTTGCTTTCTTTTTTTTTTTTTTTAATAATAAATTTATTTTTTATTGGTGTTCAATTTGCCAACATACAGAATAACACCCAGGGCTCATCCCATCAAGTGCCCCCCTCAGTGCCCGTCACCCATTCACCCCCACCCCCCACCCTCCTCCCCTTCCACCACCCCTAGTTCATTTCCCAGAGTTAGGAATCTTCATGTTCTGTCTCCCTTTCTGATATTTCCTACCCATTTCTTCTCCCTTCCCTTCTATTCCCTTTCACTATTATTTATATTCCCCAAATGAATGAGACCATGTAATGTTTGTCCTTCTCTGATTGACTTATTTCACTCAGCATAATACCCTCCAGTTCCATCCACATTGAAGCAAATGGTGGGTATTTGTCATTTCTAATGGCTGAGGAATTTTCCATTATATACATAGACCACAGCTTCTTTATCCATTCATCTTTCAATGGACACCGAGGCTCCTTCCACAGTTTGGCTATTGTGGACATTGCTGCTAGAAACATCGGGATGCAGGTATCTCGGCGTTTCATTGCATCTGTATCTTTGGGGTAAATCCCCAACAGTGCAATTGCGGGGTCGTAGGGCAGGTCTATTTTTAACTCTTTGAGGAACCTCCACATAGTTTTCCAGAGTGGCTGCACCAGGTCACATTCCCACCAACAGTGTAAGAGGGTTCCCTTTTCTCCACATCCTCTCCAACATTTGTGGTTTCCTGCCTTGTTAGTTTTCCCCATTCTCACTGGTGTGAGGTGGGATCTCATTGTGGTTTTGATTTGTATTTCTCTGATGGCAAGTGATGCGGAGCATTTTCTCATGTGCATGTTGGCAATGTCTATGTCTTCCTCTGTGAGATTTCTCTTCATGTCTTCTGCCCATTTCATGATTGGATTGTTTGTTTCTTTGGTGTTGAGTTTAATAAGTTCTTTATAGATCTTGGATACTAGCCCTTTATCCAAGGGCAAAGGTCATTTGCAAATATCTTCTCCCATTCTGTAGGTTGTCTTTTAGTTTTGTTGACTGTATCCTTTGTTGTGCAAAAGCTTCTAATCTTGATGAAGTCCCAATAGTTCATTTTTGCTTTTGTTTCTTTTGCCTTCGTGGATGTATCTTGCAAGAAGTTACTATGGCCGAGTTCAAAAAGGGTGTGGCCTGTGTTCTCCTCTAGGATTTTGATGGAATCTTGTCTCACATTTAGATCTTTCATCCATTTTGAGTTTATCTCTGTGTATGGTGAAAGAGAGTGGTCTAGTTTTCATAAAGCAAGGTTTACAGCAGAGGAACTTTGTAGCTTTCTGGTCACCTTCTTAAACATCTCAAAATTTGCGACTATCTTCCATGTGAATTTCTTCCTAAGATTTTCCAAGTTGCAAATATTTAAAAATGCAAAATCAGCCATGATTTTGGACTTGTAGTATTAATCCTATAATGCTCCACCTTCATCATGAAACCTTCTGGTCTCCAGCGATCTCAGCACTCAACTGCATCTTGACTACTTTTTCTCAACATAAAGTGGCATGCAATTTTCCAGCAGCAAAATCTTTAAGGCTTGCTTTCTAGTCACATGCATCTGAAAGACAGCTGTGTTTTCCATGAATTCTTTGCTGCAGATTATACACATGCCACAGAAACTGGTACCCTTTTTTTCCATGCTGCTGTTGCTCCAGAAATTTTTCAATCTGTTTCTGAAGCTGTTCTGATAAAACATTATACCACAAAATAGAGTTGTCATTTTCTTTCCAAAGAGCATTTGGGGTTGATTCTCACTGCACTACAGTGTTCAGTGATAGACCTCTTTGCCTGGGTGGGGGTGCAGGGTTCTCTCTCGGTTCTGTCTCAGCTCTATGCACAGTTCCCACCTCCTGGTTTGATGGCTTTCTGATTCAGGTTTCAAGAAAACTGCCCCACAACATCCCTGACTTGGTTCACTTTTTCCCTTTGAATTTCAATTCTCTTGTGATCTCCCTGAAGTAAGCTCTCCAGCTCTTATACTGACAAAAGATGCCAAAGAGTATTCAGGAAGAAAAACTAAGGATTTAGCAAGCATTACAGTTTGGAGCTGTAAGTGAACCACTTTTTATAACTTTTGAAAACAATTGGGAGATCTACAGAAAATAGTATAGTCAACTCTAAGTTACAGGAGCAGTTCATATATGAGGGATGTTGAAACAGAGCAGTCTAGAGCCAGTCTACCCTGCTGTAGGTCCTGGTCCCACCATTTACCACCTAAGAAATAGCTACTATTTATGACCTTGCTCAAGTTTCTTATCTAGCTTCTATTTCCTCACCTATAAAATGAACAAAAATAGCACCTAATAGGCTGGTGTAAAGATTAAATGGAGAAAAAAAATACCTGTTGATAATTTCCTACCTTATCATAAACGTTGGCTATTTTTATTGTTCGGTCTAATGAGAAGGATATTATAAAGGGGAGCATTTATTTTCAGGCAATGCCTGCATGTCATTTTTGATCATGTGACTCAGAGGGTAGCCTCTATTCCCTTCTCACCAGCTCTGTGTTTTAGACTCCCAAATCCAACAGTCTTTCCACACATGCCAACCAGCTGTTTCAGTTGTTAAATTCCTCCTGAACCCCATGTCACCATTGGCATGCTTTCTGGGTACATGGCATTACATTGAACAACTATGTCCAGGCATAAATGGGCGCAGTAAGTAATATCTTTCTCCTTCACAGAGGTTTGGAACCAATGGGAAAATGCAGTATAGTTAGGCAAGGAGAAAAAACACCTCGTTACAATCAAGGTGATATTAGAGAAGATAGCTTGTATCTACAAAGTAGGTCTCCTCAAACCAAATCTCTAAAACATAGAGACTCTATATAGATATAGAGACTGTCCTTCTCAAGTTGTAACTATCGATCTTCCCAACCTTTACAGCAAAGCTGACCACATAGACAAGGGCAAAGTGCACTCTGTGGGCAGATGTGCTCCCAAGAAAGGGAGGGGGGAGGAACTGAAATGCACATGCTTTGTTTCTCCCTCCCAAACCCCTGTTGAGACTGTCACATCTCTAGAGAACTTGCATGAGGAAGTAGAAGCAGGCTAAGACACAAATGCTAGTGGTGCTGCCTCTACCAGAGAGAAAACATCAGGAGTGGGAAGCAGCACTCCTTCCCACACAGACTGAACACTATTCCAGCATAAGACTGGCCAGTAGTCATATTAAAGGAGAAGCCAAACTGCAAGTTCACAGTCCTATCATCAGAGCCCTTGCCTTCCTGTTTCCTGCCTTGAGTTTCTGAGTGGGGGGGGGGGGGGGGGGAGGAAGAAGGAAACAAAAAGAATTATCCCACAAGCCCACATTTGAGTTTTAAATAACTCCGTTTTTCTTCACTTTGATATGTCTATTATATTCTCTGACATTCCAGGAAGCCCTGCAAAACTGAAAAATACAGCCAGGGCTTACAAGGAGGCGTTTTGGGGTGCCACAGATGTGCACCAAATGATGACAGTGGAGCTGGGCATCACCTACATCCATCTCTCCCTTCCTATCCCAGTCTCACCAAAATATGAGATGACACTTGATACTGATCATAGACAGTGTGACACAGCATTTTTTTTTTTTTTGGCATGCCCTTAAGCACAGTGACACTAGAATTTGTTAAAGAAACAAAATGCAGTGGGCAGGGAAAGCTGTCAATTATAACTTCATGGTTTTGTTTCGTTTCATAAGAAAAGCGCAGAGTATTTTAATGGCTAAATCTCCTATTTGCCCTTTGTCTTGCTTGCTTCCTTTTAACGCCTCCTCTGCTTTCTCTGGGGTCCAGACAGAGGATTTCAGAGGTTCTCCTTTTCCATACCACATCCAAGCAAGCTCGTCAACCTTGTAGCGAAGCTGTACTTTTTTTTCTCTTTCAACCACTCTATTTTCTCCATCTTGTGGGTGTTGTGCTAGATTTCAGAAATAAGCCCAAGTCGAAATAAGAACTAAATTATTCCCTTTAACTTTCAAAGGTACCACCTTCTGACACAAACACAGGCCTTCCTTGACGAAGGAAGGTTCACTTGCTGGAAACATGGCTGACCCAAGGCCTAGAGACAAAAGGAGGATATAGGGAGAGAAGAACATTTGAAAAGCCCCCTTCCCTCAGAAGAGCATCAATGAAAGAAAAGAGATATTTTAGAAAGTATCTTGAACTCTGAGGTGGAAGCACTGAAACAAACACAACGTTTTTTTTAAAGTTGTTCTTTTTTTTTTTTTTTTCTGATAACTCAATATGTTAAACTCCATGGGAATATACACAAACACGTGACCTTTATACTCCCTACTATAGTCTGACCCAAATTAGAGCATTTCTTCAAAAAATTGCCAACAGAATACAGAATGCTACTACCATGGCCAAGTAGTCCACAATTTTTCTTTAACAAGGCTATCTCCCTCAAGTGCTGGTTTTCTTTCTCATTAAGAGATAATAGCCCCTTTATGACAAATAAAAATGAACTTCCATGACTATTTCTAGCAAGTCTGAGGATTCTAAACAGCATTATTGTACACAATCATATGAAACAATGCAGAATAACACCACAAATTATGTAAAAATGAGTTTCCTCTCATCTGTACTAAAATGTTTGGTAAATTGTAGGGTATAAACCATCTATTTGCCCAGGGCATAATTCCTCATACTAAATATCACAATTTTCCAGAAACCAAAATAGAGCTTGAAGTCTATCCCACTTTAGCCATAAAATGAAATATGTTGTATTTTAAATGTCTACAATTTTTTTTTACTTTGGATGTAGGCAGGGACAGGAGTAAAGTATGTTTCAGAATGGAAAGAACAGGACTCTATTGGGTCTATGTCTACAAAGCCAGGACCGCCTCAACACCCCACAAAGACATCACCCAGCAAAGACAGCGTTCTTTAGCATCACACGTGTTCATGTTGGTAGATAAAATATAGAAAGCTTAAGTTTGAGTTTCAAATAAGCAACAAATAATTCTTTTAATATAAGTATGTTCCAAATATTCACACTTATATGAAACTCACGTTCAGTACTTAATCCACTGAGTTTATTTTCGTGTGTGGTATTACAAAGTAGCCCAGGTTCATTCTTCTATGAGTAGCTGTCCAGTTTTCTCAGCATCATTTATTGAAGATCCTGTCTTTTCTCCATTGTATGTTCTTTCCTTTTTTTTTTTTTTTTTTGGGCACAGATTAATTGACCATACAAATGTGTTTATTTCTGGGATCTCTATCCTGTTCCTCTTATCTGCATGCTTAACTTTGGGCCAGTACCACATGGTTTTGATTACTACAGTTTTATAGTGGGTCTTGATAGCTGGAATTGTGATATCTCCAGCTTCTTTATTCTTAAGATTTGACTATTGGGATCTCCTGTGGTTCCATACAAATTTTAGAATTATTTGTTCTAGTTTTATGAAAAATGTTGCTGTTATCTTGATAGGTATTGCATTGAATTTCTAGATAGCATTGGTACCATGGACATTTTGATCATATTAATTCTTCTTATACATGAGTATAGATTATTTGTGTGACCTTCAGTTTCTTTCATCAGCACTTGATAGTTTTCAGAGTATAGATATTTCACCCCTTTGGTTAGGTTTATTCCCAGGCATTTTATTCTTTTTGGTGCAATTATAAACTGTGCTCTCCCCGCCCCCCCCCATTTCTCTTTCTCTGATTTCATTGTTAGTGTTAGATACACTACCAATTTCTGAGTATTAATTTTGTCCTGAAACTTTATTAAATTCGTTTATTACTCCTAACACTTTTCTGGTAAAGTCTTTAGGATTTTCTCTGTATAGTATCACGTCATTTACAAATGGTGACAGTTTGATTTCTTTCTTACCAATATGGATGCCTCATTTCTTTTTGTTGCCTGATTGCTATGGCTAGGACCTCCTGTACTATGTTGAATAAAAGTGGTGAGAGTGGACATCCTTATCTTATTCCTGACCTTAGGGGGAAATTTCTCAATTATCCAACATTGAGAATGATGTTAGCTGTAGGTTTTTTATATATAACCTTTATTATGTTAAAGTATATTCCCTCTAAACTATTTTGTGGGGTCCTTATCATGAATGGACGTTGAATCTTGTCAAATGCCTTTTCTACATCTTTTGAGATGATCATGTGATTTTCAACTTTCATTTTATTGATGTGGTATATGACATTGGTTGATTTGAAAACACTGAACCACCCTTGTATCATTGGAATACACCCCCCATGATCCTGGTCAATAAGCTTTTTAATCTATCGTTGTATGTAGCTTGCTAATGTTTTGTGGAGGATTTCTGCATCAGGTTCATCAAGGATGTTGGCCTACAGTTTTCTTCTTTGTGTAGTGTCTATTTGCTTTTGTTACCAGAGTAATACTGGCCACATAGAATGCATTTGTTTGGAATAGCTTGAGGAGAATAAATATTAACTTCTTCAAATATCTGGTAGCATTCACTTGTCAATCCATCTGGTCCTGGGTTTTTATTTTTTGGTAATTTTTTCAATTACCAATTCAGTTTGTTGTACTTAATGTATTCAGATTTTCTATTTCTTCCTGGTTTTGTTTTGGAAAGTTCTATATTTCTAGGAATTTATCTTTTTCTTCTAGGTAATCCAGTTTGTTGGCATACAATTTTTCATAGTATTCTCTTATAATCCTTTGTATTTCTGTGACATCAACTGTTACTTCTTTTTTCTGATTTGAGTGCTTTTTGCTTTTTTCTTGATGAGTCTGGTTAAGGGTTTTTCAATCTTGTTTATCTTTTGAAATAACTGGATCTTGGTTTCATTGTTCTTCTCTATTGTCTTTTTGTTAAGACTCTATGTCATTTATTTCAGTTCTGATTTTTTTTTTTAGTTCTGATCTTTATTTACTTTCTCCTACTCACCTTGGGATTTGTTCTTTTCCTAGTTCCTTTATGCATAAGGTTAAACTGAGTTTTTTGTTTGAGGTGAAAAACTTATTTTGAACTCAATGATCACTTTTCAAACACTAATAAATATGTTTCCAATAGACGTAATTTTCCTTAAAAATTGTATGAGTCGGGCAGCCTGGATGGCTCAGCGGTTTAGCACTGCCTTCAGCCCAGAGTGTGATCCTGGAGACATGGGATCAAGTCCCATGTCAGGCTCCCTCTGCCTGTGTCTCTGCCTCTCTCTCTCTCTCATTCTCTCTCTCTCTCTCTCTCTCATGAATAAATAAATAAAATCTTTTTAAAAAATTGTGTCTCTCATGAATAAATAAAATATTTTTAAATAAAATATTTTTTTAAAAAAATTGTATGAGTCATTTTTCTAAATACTTACCTAAATCTTATTTTTGACCATATTGCCTTCTAAATGCCTCCCATAAATTCACTAGCTGCTATCTTTAAAACTATGTATTTTAAACTATATGAAGCGTTGCTAGTTCTGGTTCCCCAGATTTGAGAAGGGCCACACTGTAGCTAATAACAGATTTGTGAATAAAATTCAACCAGAGCATATCCCTCCTAATATTATTGTCATTACAGTGAAGAATGTGACATTTCCCAGTCATTACCCACCCACTTCCTGTCTTTACTGAGAGTAAAACAGGAACTGAGATCTGAAAGTGACCATACTCTGGTTCTTTACGATGACAGACAAGACTTTCCAAAGGACTTCTTTTTTTTCAAGCAAGGCTTCCTAGGGTTTGGTGCTACCTGGCATGAATTAATTTTGTTATCAGTTCACCAAATGTCTAATGAAAATTTAAACTGTACCAGGCACAGTATAAGGACTGAGGGGGGGGCGGGAAAGAAACCAGTCTGATCTCAGGTAGTTTAGAATCTAATGAGTGGCACCTAAAACTGCTTACAGTGACTTGTCATTCTCCTTTATCTGAATCTGTACCATCTGCTTAAAGCAGCTTGCTTTATACATTCTAGATCTCAGATGGGATAGATTCTCTGAAGAGATCCAAATGCCTTTCAACACCAGCTCTGCATATGTTGTCCCACAAGAGCTACTACTGAATGTAGACAAAGATGGTTGATGGCTCCTGTCCTGCCTGGCTCACTGGCCATTACTCTATAGCCTCCTGAGAATGAGAGTCAACCCAGTGTCACCAGCACTGTCTAGCTAAGGTAAAGGGAGATTTCAAAATGGAGTGAGCTAGCAAACCTAGTCCAGAGTCTTTTCAAAATAGGGTTGGAAGGGAGGAGGAATTTATGCACATCCTCCTTTGAGAAACCATGAACTTATTTTTTAAAACCTTTCCAACAGCTGGAAACCCTCAACCAGCACTTAACTTCCTCCTCACCACAAGGACACCTGAATCATTGATATTGTTTTCGGAAAGAATCAAAGCAATTTAACAAGTTTCAATCCCTCATTTGCATATTAACTCAACCAATCCCAGTTTAACCTAGTTTCAATCCCTGCTTTGCCTAGAAGATCTAAATGAGGGATCCCTGGGTGGCGCAGTGGTTTGGTGCCTGCCTTTGGCCCAGGGCGCGATCCTGGAGGCCCGGGATTGAATCCCATGTTGGGCTCCCGGTGCATGGAGCCTGCTTCTCCCTCTGCCTGTGTCTCTGCCTCTCTCTCTCTCTCTCTCTCTCTCACTGTGTGCCTATCATAAATAAATAAAAAATTTAAAAAAAAAAAGACCTAAATGAGAACCACACTTGTAGTTTTCAGCCTATATAATTCTGTATACACACACACACACATTTCTCAGCACAGGAGTCAGGTTCCTACCTCAATCTGTATCTCCCAAATTGCAATTCTAATAGCCCAAATAAGCATCTGTTAGCTTTAATTTTCAGTGAATTCTTTCTTGGTTAATGCTATGTTCCAAAGAATTCCAGCCAGACAAAAAGGTATGACAACAGGGATCATGCCTTAAATAACTTCAATCTTATATAACAGTAATTCTTGATGGTACCTACTGTTAAAAAGAAAATCACAGGCCCCAAACGGTGTCACCTAAGCCAAGTCACCAAACTGGGGCTTAATATCTGACTTAACTGCAGTTTCAAACTCCTTCAGAGAGGTCTTAACTTGTCAATCATAAATTCTCAAACCAGGGGACACCTGGGTGGCTCAGCAGTTTAGCACCTGCCTTCAGCCCAGGGCGTGATCCTGGAGATCCAGGATCAAGTCCCACGTTGGGCTCCCTGCATGGAGCCTGTTTCTCCCTCTGCTTGTCTCTCTCTCTCTCTCTTTCTCTCTCTCTCTCTCTCTCTCTCTCTCTGTATCTCTCATGAATAAATAAATAAAATCTTAAAAAAAAGTAAATTCTCAGACTAGTATTAATGAGGTAGTCTGTCACATGGGTCCTCTCCATCCTCCAAAGCAAGATGAGCTAATCCACCTAATAAAACCTCCTGCCTTTCTCCCTAACGGAAGGTGACCTTGTCTGGAACAATCTTTTCTTTTGCTAGTAACTTTCTTGCCCCTTCTTATGAAAAGACCTTCCATCTTGTACAACTCCTCAGAGCTCTCCTTTACATGCTAGTTCAATCCCTCATTTGCATATTAACAATAAGGGATGCTGCCCAATTTAAGAATCACTTAATAAAGCCAATTGCATCTACAAAAGCTTACTCAGATGGATTTTATTTTATTACACCACATTTACACCTCTTTCATCTGCCAGCTCAACCACTTGTATAGGAGTTGCCTTAGGCTTCCTTTCAGTTTCTCTCCTAATGAATTGTTCTCACATGGGTCACAATAGCCTGATAATTTAAATTCTTGGAATCCTATTTCAAACAAATCAACTTAGTTTTCTCAAGTTTTCTTGTCTCACATGACACTCATTCAAACTCTTTCCCATGTAGAGAGAATCATGTTAGCTGCCTCTGCATTATTCAGTCTCCCCTCCTTCACTTTCTGTATTCCCCACTCACTCACCTACCGGGTTATTATCAAGCACCTGCCAACACCTGCCATCACCACATATAAAGTCATGTTGCTTTTCCACTGAATAATGTTGCTTCTGTTGACCACAGGGCCTCATCAAGTGTTGAGCTCCCTTAAATGCTGTAAAATTTGCTGACAAAGCTGATGCTCTAGAACCCTGGACTATGCAATGTTCTCAGAATAGGAGAATGCTTTACCAAAACTTTTTAAATGTTTTTACACCATTTACACTATCTTCTTTGGAGGAACTCATACCCAAGAAACACTGCCTTCCACTCCAGTGAGCTACAGTAGAAACAGAATTTTAACATTTGTTTACAAGTCTCCTACCTATAAGCCCAGAAGAGTCCTAGGATCACTATGCTCATCCCTTCTGAAATTGAAGCTTATTATTGAGTCAAGTTTATTGGTTTGAACTTCCCTTATGTTTATTTTTTTCCCCCAAGAGGTAAATCTCAGACCTTCATGGTAGGACTTCTTGACAGTCTCATAAACAGATCTGAATCCCACATAGACATATATCTATAGATAGACATAATCTATATAGACATAATTTATATCTATAGACATAGATTAGGTTTAAGCAGCAGCTCTGCTGTCTTTGTGAACTTTTTTTTCTAATCCAGAGAGTATAAAAGTCTTCATAACTAATTAATCTTGAGAGAATACGAGAATAATATTGAATGCTGTGAGGATTACAGAAATTTCTTGACTATTAAAATGTCCTATCAATATAAATTGGACTCCTTAAGAATTTACAACTTTACAAAAGAAAGAGGAAAAGGCAAATGAGAGATGGGGAAAATATGCAGATACACATGATAGATTACTTATTTCCTTAACGTGCACATAGCTCTTACAAATCAATAAAAAAGATGAATAACACAATAGAAAAATGAGCCAACAATGTGAATAGAGAGTTCACAGAAAAAGAAACAATAGCCAAGAAGTCTATAAAGAGATGCTGATCTTACTCATAATCAAAGAAATGGAAATTATAACAGGAAGGTAATGTTTTTCACCTAGAATATCAGAAAAGGTATAGAAGAGTAAAAATCTAATGCAGGTAAGGTAGGAAGAAATGAGCATTCTAATATGCTGCTGCAAGAAGAATAAACTATAATTGTTTGGAGAGCAGCTCGATATCAATAAAAATTAAGTTTGCATAGCATTTGACCCAGGAAACACTAGGAATTTATCCAACATACTACTTGCAAACAAATATTTAGAACATCTATTCAATAGAGCAATTGCCCTTAGGATCTACCTCCGTGTTTTCATATGGAAAATGTCTCTATTAACAAAACAATCGTCTGAAATTTATGTATGGAGTAACACAGTTGATATAAAATAAGTAGGTGGATGGATGGATTGATAGGTGGATAAGTACTTTTAATGCATAGTAAATTAGGTTAAGATAAAGTAGAAAACAAAGTGGTTGGGTGTGGGGAATAACAATAAGGATGGGCTTGAAGTAGAAACGACTATAGTCATAGCTGCATCTAACTTTTCACGATATTCTCTTCTCACTGTACCAATTTTTTTTCCACAATGAACACGTGTTACTTTTGTAATTTAAAATACTGTTGTTTTTTTTTAATTTTTTTTTAAATCACCCCGGCTTAAATAAATAGCTCCTTTAAGTAGCAGGGCACTTCATAAAAGTGTCCCTTAAAGGACTTGGTTCCAAACTAATTCACTTTCTCCAAGGTTGGATCTGTCTCCCTTCTCAGATTTTCTTCTGCCAAGCTCACTCCTCTCTCAGGTTTACAATCTCCATCTCTGCTCTTCATGACCCATACTCCACTTTCTCCTGGTCACAACCTTAGCTGTTTCATGTGTTACACTCCTGTCTCTCAACTTGTCAACACAGTGACCTTCACTACTGCCTGTCCAGCCTGATGCTACCCCACCGTCTTCCCACCAGAATTGTTCTAGCCAAGGTTTCAAGGGTATGCTGATAAATTGGAGGAGCAGCTTTGTTAGTCTTCAGAAGATGAAATAAAATAACCCATCATAGCGTAGATCCACATAGTTTAATAAGAACCTTCATATAAATGGCACTTTTTTTAATGTAGCAGAATACAGAGGCAGGGATACCCTAATAAGTCATTCAACAGCCACTTTTGAATTTTTTCTGGCCCCCAAAATTACACACACCTTTGTAGAAAATATAACTAGCAAATGGAAAACAAGTTAAAATAGCTCCATTGCTTTTTCACATTTTGACATTGATCTGTGTTGGCTTTACAAAAATGGATTTTACCTATTAATGTACACCTCTTATTGTGATAATTTTTCTATGAGCAAATATACAGTCACATTATAATTTTGAACCATTATTTAATATTATGTTCTATTACTTGATACATTCATTCATACAACAAATATTCAGGAGGCTGTTCTGGGCTCTGGATGTATAATCATGAATAAACATATCCCTGCACTCCTGAATTTATATTCTAGTGGGAAAGCAACAAATATATATATGTATTATATATATGTTATATATATATTATATATATATTATTAATATAACTTATATATATATAATTATAAATGCACGTGGAGACAAGTGTAATTTACAGAAAGAAAAGAGGGTGATGTGATGCTGCATTGCAGGGTTACACAGGGAAGGGGCCAGGCTTTTAGGAGGACTGGCCGGGAGGGTGACTTTTGAGCAGGGATATGAGTGAGGTGGGAATGAGCTACTTCAGTGGAGATATGGAGGCAGAGTCCCAGGCAAAACCAATAGGAACAGGCCTTAAAGGCTGATATAGTGTTTTCTTGTCCCATATTTATTTCTCACAGTTAAAGATTATATAAAGATTCTACTTTATCTTCCTCTAGTATTTGGGGAGGAGGGTTTAACTGTCACATTTAAATCTTTTATTCAAACTAGTATTTAAAAAAATAAATAAATAAAAATAAAATAAATATAAATTAAAAAATAAAAAAACTAATATTTATTCTAAAACAGGGATCTTAAGCAATATTCTTGTGAATGAGTACATGTATCAGTGTATATGTTCCCATTATTTCCCTAGGATGATTTCCTAGAGGTAGTTTTAAAACATTGACTTTTTAAAGATTTTTTGATGCACGTTGCAAAATTGCCTGCCCAGGACTTTAACAATTTAAAGTGTTTAGGATACATCTTGTGGCACCCTTAAAAACATGTGAAATTAGGAACGTTATCACCTAGGAGAACATTTAAGGTTTTTCCACTGAACGATCTTCTTAAAATTGCTTTATATATATCTATTTAGTTAGGTTTTGTCCTTTCCTGTTTCTCCATTCATTTGTAATCACTTTTTAGTGTCTGTTTTACTGCTGTGATATTACATCCACAGAGGTTGATAAAAATTATAACTTTATTTTTTGGTAATCTCCTTCATTATACAATTCCACCTTTAATCAATTTAATGGCTAATATTTTAAAATCCCCTTTTTCTGAAAATACTGCAGCCCAACTCTTTAAAAATGTTCACTTTCAGGGCACCTGGGTACCTCACTAGGATAAGCACTTGGCTTTTGGTTTCAGCTCAAGTCATGATCTCAGGGTCCTGGGATCAAGCCCCGAAGGGGCTGTGCTCTCAGTAAGAGTCTGCTTGAGAATTTTCTCCCTCTCCCTCTATCCCTTCCACTACTTATGCGCACTCACTTTAATAAATAAATCTTTTAAAAAATGTTCACTTTTATTGGACATCTTGTCTGTTCTACCTTAGTTTTTCTGAGGCACTATGTTATAGGTGTGCCACTTGTTGATAACATAGAGTTCCATTTTGGCTTGGTAACCAAAAGTATACATTTTGCTCAATTAACTTCATGTAATTTATAATTGTTATATCGGGCATAGTGGATCTTATTTCTGTTTGCTGTTTTTAACTTTTTTTCCAGTTGGTTCCTTTTATAATTTGCTTTTGCTTCTCTGACTGGGAAAGCATATTGAGTTATTTTTCATTAGCAGTTAATTTTCAGTTTTTAGAAAACACAATTTAAATGATTGTCTAAATATCAGTGAATTTTTAAAAATTTCTTTCTATGTAAGTGTAAGTAATGCACTGAACTTCTCTTTTTTTTTTTTTTAATTTTTATTCATTTATGATAGTCAGAGAGAGAGAGAGAGAGAGAGAGAGAGAGAGGCAGAGACACAGGCAGAGGGAGAAGCAGGCTCCATGCACCGGGAGCCCGACGTGGGATTCGATCCCGGGTCTCCAGGATCGCGCCCTGGGCCAAAGGCAGGCGCCAAACCGCTGCGCCACCCAGGGATCCCTTCTACATGTTTTTGTCTGACTTTTTCATCTATTGATTTATATCAGATTATCTCTTTGGTCTGGCCGGGTCTTCAGATACAGACTAACTTTATCTAGTCTTTTTTTTTTTCCAGTGCTTCTCCCTGGTCAGGTGAAGAATAATTACACCCACTAGTTATTGAATTTTCAAGAGAAACATCCTATTTTGCTCACATATTTCCTGCTTACCATAGCAAATGTGTTTCCAGTGCCTTTGCTGAAACCCTTGAAAGTCCTTATCCATGAAGCTAAAATTAGAAGTGAAATAGTCCTCCTTTTCCCATAGTACCCCTCACTTCCATACCCAGACCCTTGAAAATAGTGTTGTGGTCTTCTCCAAAACTATGTGTTTCCTAGAATTCTGTACCATTTTATTGGGAAAGAGTTATGAACTGGCTCGTTATGACTTACCTTCAATATAGAACCAGGCAGGCCAAGGTTTCTCAAGGATCCTGATACGTGCTTGGCATCATTCCTTATTTCAGCACTGATGCAGGTTTCTCCCACACCTTTGGTGTTCTGTTTATCACAGGTAGTTTCTATAAAGTGAGTTTGTGTCTGCTGCTTCCTACAGTTGACCCTCACCATCTATGTTGAATATATAATTATGAACTCATCATGCTAGCTAGGTAATCAAAGACAAAGGACTTGCCCTGCCCTCAGGGTAACTTTTTTTTTTTTTTTTTTTTTTTTTAATGACCAAAGTAAGACCTCAATCCATAGCCTACTCATGCCTGGTGCCTCTTCTCAGTTTCTATGTACAACCTTAGCTACCTGTCAAGATACCATTATTGAATTGGCTGCTGAGAATCAAGCAGCGAAACAAGTTACTAGAGCAGTTTCCAGAATCAGCAACAAATAGACCCACTTATTCTTCTGAAGGGCATTTAAGAGAACATAGAGGGCAGGGAGTTTCCTTACTCATGCTTTCATTATACCTGAGAGGCAGACGAGGAAACAAACTAAAACAGAACTCACTGGGAGATGGAAAGAAGTGGCGCAGGAAAAAAAAAAAAAAAACATAAAAACACCCTAGTCATTTAAAGTCTGAAACCTCGGCTCTAAACACTGAGAAGTTCCCAGTTAACTTTCTGAAATCTTGTTATAGCAGGGGCCCAAATTTTACACTTTGTTTTAAACTAAGACTTGACAATTGATTTTTTAAAATTTATTTTGAGAGAGAACATGCGAGAGAGCAGAGAGCGTAAGTGCGGAGGGGCAAACAGAGGGAGGAGCAGAAGCAGACTCCTCACGGAGCAGGGAGCCTGATGGCAGGGCTCCATCCCAGGACCCTGAGATCATGACCTGAGTGGAAGGCAGATGCTTAACCATCTGAGCCACCCAGGTGCCCCCAGACAATTGAAATAATCACCTTATAGAACAAGGGTGGGGGGTTGGTGTAATGTTTCAGGGGCCGATTACAAGAGTTCTTCTACTCATGCAGAACATTTGTTTTGTCGGGTTGCATTTTTTGTCTTACTGTCCTAAGGAAGACTTAAAGAGTAAAATTAGGTAAGAACCTCAAGAACTTTCACTTATCACTACCTGAAAAAAATTTTTAAATGAGATTCAATAGAGATGAAATAGGTCTCTTTATATGAAAACTAACTCTTTTAATTGGATTCCAGCTTCTGTGAATTTTACTTTTTAGGTGCTGGATATTTTCCTATCCCTATAAATACTCTTGAACTTTGTTCTAGGATGCAATTAACTTAGTTGGAAACAGTTTGATCCTTGTGAGGATTATTATTTTCCAGGTGAGACAAGAGCAGTATGTAAAGCTAATCATTCTTCATTTCTGAGAGACTCTTCTGATCCTTCTAGCTAATGTCCCATGAATTAAGGGTTTTTCTACTTTAGCTAGTAGAAGGAGGCCCAAATTCTGGCCCTGTGTGAACTTCAGGGACTGTCACTTCTCATTCCTTCACATGATTCTTTCTCTAGACTTGAATAGTTTCCTCCTATATTTGCACTGATTAGTTCTCTGCTAAATACTCAGGGAGGACCCTCTGCAGATCTCTGGGGTATCTGCGTGGTGCGGCTCTCTTTTCTCCTGTACCCTGCCCTATGAACTCTAGCTGCCTTGTTCTCCCAGCCCCCTCAGCCTACACTAACTTGACTCAGGGGATCTTTCCGATTCCTCCTCCTTGCACAATGGTCTGGAAGTCCTCTCAAGGCAGTTTTTGGAACTAGACTGCATTTTGCTTGTTTCCCATCCTGCCTGATGTGATCAGAGATCACATGCATTGGCTGATATCCATTATCTTCAAAACTGCTGGTTCACATATTTTTGTCTAAGTTATTAGTTGCTTTAGGCAGGATGTATGTTCCATTTTTCCAGCTCAGCCAAAATGGTAGTCTCTAATGAAAGGTTTTTGAAATCTCCATAGGTGAGCTTTACGGTAAAGAATATCAATACTTTCTCTTTAATGTTTTCTAATGGGAGAACAGAGGTCTACAGATGCTTTAGTTCTACCAACCACATAACAAAGACCCCAGCTGGTCAAATCAATCTATTGTTTTGGGGGGGACTCCGATGCTAACTGCGACTTTATGTGGAGGATATACTGGGGAATATAAGAACCAGCACTCTGGTTTCTCTTTATAATAGCCCCAGTGTGTGGCTCAGTCCCCTGGTATTGCAAATACAATATACACACACAAGAGTTGATTCAAGCTAGAGTTAAGGACTGATTGACCCCGTCCCCCACTCCTTTTTGTTAAGACTTTCCATCTGCCTCTTATCTGATAAGGAAAATCAAAGAGAAGGCTTGGCTCTACACTCGGGTTAGATACCATACAGGGGTAGCCTGGTATACCCCTAAAGGACAGCATTAAAACACCACTGAAGTGAAAGCTCTCTCCAACCATAAAGAAGACAAAATTCAGAAAGAATCAGTTTCCTGATCTAGCCATCAGGATCTAGATCCTGATCTAGCCACTCCTCCTCCAACCACCTCAAAGTCTCTTCTTTCAAAACTATGATCTTGATACATCTGTTTCTTCTATGTATTTATTCTATGTCTCTCACTTACTAAACACAATCACTGCTTCACTCACTCAGAAGATAGGGATCTCTTACCCCACGGTCAGTACCGACCTATGTGGGACAGCCTGTGGGGGAGTCCTGATGGGGTTTGGAATATTTCATAGGAAGCATAATGGAGGAAAATTCAGGAAAGCAGTAAGAATTAAGGGCAGCCTCTGTGTCAGGTACTGTCCCTCAAATATTCTAATTCTTACAACATTTAAACATTGCTTTTATGTGCTGTATTTACAGATGACAACAGATTCAGAGTTAAAAAATGTGTACTTTAGACCTGCCTGATTCCAAAGCTTATACCCCCTACACCATAATACTACACTTCCCATCTCCAAAGAAAGACAGCTCTGCTCTGGAATGGAATAAAAATCAACTCATCTCAAAAACATAATCAAACCCAAATCCTACCATCTTTCCCTACTGGCAACATCTATCACACATTCATCATCATCTTAAGGCTGCCTTTAATTATCACTTAAAAAACATTTTGATCCCCTAGCTCTAAATAGAGGAGGTTGAGGAATAAAGGTTGGGCAGGTAGGCCACAGGCATGGCAAGAAACAGTGATTACAAAAAAAAAAAAAAAAAGCCAACTTTTCTTACCCCACAGTCTACCAGGCAGTTTCCTGGTGTTAAAATAATAATAATCTCCCTGACTGAATGCTTATTCACCATATTAAAAGGCTTCTCTGCCCTCTTATTTCCTTATTGCTGTCTTTCTTCACCTCTAAATGTTTAGCTCCAAGACTGTCATCACTTAGATTGTAACCCTCTGGAATGGACATTTGTTCAATTTGAACACAGTGACCAGGAGAGAGATAAAATTCCCTCCTTTGTCTGTTATGAATCAGTAAAAGAGCCAATGGAAGTTCTTCTTATCCTAGTTATCAATCTTACAAACACCAAATTTCAAGTATCTAAGTTCTGAATCACTTGTACTTTGGCCCCTTGACTTGAAATTGGGACAAACGGAACATCAAGTTATCTGGTAAAAATAATATAAATGCTCTGAAAATTTTAATATGTTGAACCAGTGTTATGTTGTTATGAATAAGGCAGAAAGGGCAAATACTAAAAGAATAAGAGTCAAAATATGCTTTCAGGAATTACATAAACAACACAAATGCACTAAAATTGGCAAAAAAAAGTGATCTTTAACAGCAATTTTTTTTTAATTTATTTATGATAGTCACACAGAAAGAGAGAGAGAGGGAGGGGCAGAGACATAGGCAGAGGGAGAAGCAGGCTCCATGCACCGGGAGCCCGACGTGGGATTCGATCCCGAGTCTCCAGGATCGCGCCCTGGGCCAAAGGCGGGCGCCAAACTTCTGCGCCACCCAGGGATCCCCTCTTTAGCAGCAATTTTTAACTTTTCAATGTATCTTTGCTTTCTCTGGTAGCTATTATTTTAACCTGATGCCCCTTAAAACACCCACACAAATCTGAAGGTGCATGAGCGTGCAGATACACACAGAAGCAAATTGATTCTTCTGGGTTTTTTTTTTTCTTCCAAAGAAAATTGTCTGACAAAACAAATAGTCAGGTTTGAATATGATGTGTTAAGACACCATTGTAGTACCCAGGCCATCCTTCAAACATTACATCAACAGCTCCATTCAGCACTTTCCTGACCGGCAAGGCATCTCAATCTCTCCCAAGTGTTGGCGATGACAATTCTTTTGCACGATAAATGAGCTTTGTAACAGAATATAAGATCAGGTGTGCTCAGAGGGTAAGGATAAATCCTAGCTGAACACTGACCTCAATCGCTCATGTATAAGCTGAAGGCCCACAATAGGAACCACCATGCATTTTATGCAATGCCCATTGCTACAAATCAGAACACAAAAGAAAGCCCTCCTTAACATAGGTCAGAACTATGCTAATGCAACAGAACGTTAATATTCTATTGATTTTAGCCAAATTGGTCATTTTCCACTCCAGCTAAGACCTTGTTCCTCAGGGAAATATTAGGATCTTCTTGCTTTCCTCGTGGTGTTTTTTTTTTTTTTTCTCTTCCTTTCTTTTTCTGCAATAACTAAAATGATCCAGCCCAGTGACTGTCATTTGTGAGAAACATCTTTCCATGGAACCAAAAATTTGTCTTTAGGATGAAGATATCAGTTTGTCTGAAGGAGCTTGCTATATCCCATAAAAGGTTTGGCTGTGGCTTTTAAGCAATATGAGGTACACATGATGTTGCAAGCAGCTGTAAGGCAGTGAAAGCCAGAAGGACAGCTTTGGTAGTTTCAAGACTGTCATTTGTACCAAAGTTTCACAAAGTCAAGAAAATGGTGTTTTCCATGTGTGTTCATTGAACAAATATTTATTGAACATCTGCTATGTACCAGGGGCTCTACCAGGAAAGCAATGAGTGAGTCAAACAAAATCCCTAATTTCAGAAAGGTTAGTGAGAGAGACAACTAACACAAACAGCAAAAAATACCATAACATCAGGTAGTGGTAATGGCTATCAAGAAAATAAAACAAGTTCAAGGCGTAGAAAATAGAGGTGAGTCCTATTATACGTCAAATGATCAGGAGAGTCCATCCAAAGGATGAGACACTTGAGCAAAAATCTAAACAATATGAAAGAAAATCTTGGTGAGAACAGTGCTACCAGCATAGGGAAGAGCAAGTATAAAGGCTCAGAGGTGCAAATGAGCTTGACATGTTCTAGAAACAACTTTTCTCACTGAAACCAAATGGGAACATGGTAAGGAAATGGAGTTGGAGATGAAGGGATAGTCATGAACCTGGTAATGAAGGTCTGTGGGGCCCTGAGATACAAAGATATTGCAGAGTACTGAGCTTGGAGTATGCTCTTAAGACATTACTCCTCTGGCTGTGTTATGGAAAATAGATCTTAGGAGCAGCAAAAGTAGAAGCAGGGACCAGCTAGTAGACATAGCAGGATGTGAATTAGTAGTGGCTTGGACAAGAAGTGAGAATTGGTGATTATTTGGACAAGAGCAGTAAAGAATTCAGTGTTCCCTTTCTAGCATGTTTAATCTGAAATGCCTATAAAGAATATAAGTGGACAACAATTGGATCTCCATGTCTAGAGGTCAGGAACAAGGGCAGGTCTAAAGATATAAACTCAGAGGAGAACATCATGAGGGATTAGTAAGATCATGCACCTGTTTGAGATCTAAAAGAGAAAGTTTTGTAGGGAGAGAAAGACTCCGTTATGTAGGAAGTCAAGAAGAGACAGAACCAGAGAAGCAAAACGAGGAACTAGCAAGGGACCAGATTACTAGATGGTGTTCTACAAGTCAAGTGAAAAACCTATTTTAAAAAAGAGAATAATTATGACCAAAGCTACAGAGATGATGAGCAAAGTAAGGCACTTGACCATTGGATTTAATGTGTAGGACAATTTAAATTTAAAATAAATTTTCAGAAAGCTGTTTTACAGAGTGGGTAGCTTGCAAAAAAAAAAAGCCAATTTTCTGAATTTTATCGAATTATAGTTTCTCACACGAATGTTTGAGAAATTTAACAAAAAGTTTCAATAGCTCTAACAAAATTTCCATTTTGTTAGAAATGGAAATTTCCATTCTAACAAAATTTTCACTCATAATGAAATGTAAGTATATTTTATCAGTAATAATCAAAATTATTTCATACATGATTATTTGCTTATAATTTTAATACAGGATTATCTGGGCCAAATTGATTCTTTTCAGATGTCATTGAATTTGAATTAAAATGTAAATCATTAGTTCACATAGTATAAGATATTTCTATGATATAGATTCAAAAATTCAAAATAAGGGCAGCCTGGGTGACTCAGGGGTTTAGCGCTGCCTTCAGCCCAGGGCCTGATCCTAGAAGACTCAGGATCAAGTCCCACATCGGGCTCCCCGCATGGAGCCTGCTTCTCCCTCTGCCTGTGTCTATGCTTCTCTGTCTCTCTCTGTGTCTCTTATGAATAAATAAATAAAATCTTTTTAAAAAATTCAAAATAATTCTCAATGAAATTTTGATTCCCAGTTACATGCTTAAATGTCAATTAGTTTTGAATTAAACTTACCTTAAAATTTTAAATTCCTTTTTGTCGCAAATGGCTAATAACCTCTTTCAAAAGAGGTTAACTTGAACTTGGTGAACTTGAAAAAGAACACCAAAAATAAAGCCTTAACTAAAAGAAAAATGGTATTTAAAAGCATCTAAAAGAAATTGAAATTAGCCAAAAACAATCTGGGCAAAGGTAAAGTGCTTATAACGGGTTTAACTATGACATGAGTAATTGGTACAGGTTTGCAGGGATATAAAAAAGCAAAGGGTGAAGTCAAATCAGGCAATGAGGAGGCCTGCGTAATCTCGGAAAGGTTACTATTCTGGATCAGTAAATATGGACTAGTGAGAAAGTAGTATGGATGTGTCAAAACAAACACTTCAAATATTAATATTTAGATACTAATTGCTATAACTATAAAACTAAAGTTGACAAGCTATCAGAAAATCTTCAGAAAAATATTAAAAAGGAAGCAAGCTTAGAAAAACAGATATGACATGTATTTAAATTCAATTTAAATTGCTTTAAACTCCCAGAAAAGGCATTTTACATTAAATGTGAATTAAAGCCTATTTTGTTTGTTTTTTTTTTTTAATTTTTTTTATTTATTTATGATAGTTACAGAGAGAGAGAGAGAGGCAGAGACACAGGCAGAGGGAGAAGCAGGCTCCATGCACCGGGAGCCCGATGTGGGATTCGATCCCGGGTCTCCAGGATCGCGCCCTGGGCCAAAGGCAGGCGCCAAACTGCTGCGCCACCCAGGGATCCCTAAAGCCTATTTTGATCTCAATTTTAAGTTTTCAATTCAAAAACATCCATAGTATATCAGAACTAGTGAAACAGTAACAGCACAAAAGTCCCATGTGTTGAGCACCCGTGTAAATGGCAGTTCTTGATGTTTCCATTTCAATTTCTCAAAAGACAAACCTCAGAGAGGTCCAATTCATCTATTCAGGCCACGTCACAAATTTTAAGTGACTATCCTGCCAACAAATTCACTTTTGGGGGTCAGGTTCCTCCCCATCACTGTGCTGAGGAAGAGCTAATTCCAGAGGTGTGGGGCAGGCATCAGGGCACGCTGGTTCAGCAATTCGGCTCTGGAGCCAGACTCCAGGGATCAACTCTGAGATCTTCCATTTACAAGCTGTGCAACCTCAGGCAAGTTATTCAGTCACTACTTTGAAACCCAGAATTCAGAATATGAGTATTATCCAGGAGAAAACAAGCATCCGTGGTTTTGGAGCAGGAGAGAGTGGAGTGCAAAACAATCTAATGGCCCTGGGAATGAAAACTGTACTCACATTGCAACCACAGAGTCAAGGGGGGCTGAGCGCAAGATTCCCATCTTGTTGTTAAGGGTGGGTTGGCTGTTTACCCCAGTTTCTAGCATTGAGTTGTGATTATAGATGGGTTTGTAGAATTGGACTGAGTTACTTTAGCTGATGTTGATACTGCATGAAAGAATATGGCTACCGTTTTTAAGAAAGGAAAGCTGAAAGAACATGAGTTGAGACATTTTGCATTTCCGATGCGGGTGGTACATTTAGGTGCAAATGTCTAGCAGAAAGTTAGAAATGTGAGACTGAGCTTGGAAGGTAAGACAGGGCTATAAATACAAATTTGGGAATCATCTGCCTCCATGTGTGAATTAAAACTATAGGAATAGATGAAATAACCAAGAGAGGGAACCTAAGAAGAAAAGAAGAGGCCAGAGCACAAACTGGGGAAGCCAAATAGCGAGCTTTAGAGTCAGGTTCTGGATGGCCCAAGACAAGACTGCATTGAGCAAAGAGGTAGAGCTGTTAATTTTAGGACCTAGAGAGACACCACTTCCTTGATAAAGGACCCATCGCATTACGCCAGGCTTCCATAAACAAATTCTGCCAAACTTAAAAAAAAAAAAAAAACTTATCCTTGACATATTTCTGCCTGCCTCTCTTTTCTATGGCATTGTTTGAACAGAAACTTTATCATAATAGCTACTTTCTCCTTCTGCCCTGTAAATAATGCTGGAGGAATCAACATTGCAATTCTGAAATGATTTCATACTCTTGACCAGAACCGAAGTAGGAATTGACATACTTTGCAGGGTAATATTTTAAATTTTATGTCAAATGGGGCACTTTTTTTTCTCCTTCAGGAGGATTTTCTCTGTAAGGTTTATTTTTTTCTTAACCTGATGTTTTCAGTAACTTAATTTGGGTTTCACTGAAAGGTTTTTTGGGTTTCTTTTGAGATGAATGACATAATAATAGCTAGAATATTAATTGGCATGTTCAGGCAGGGGTGAAAATCTATTTGAGGATAATGTAAATTGAAAGTACAAGAAAGTGGTGTTTAAGAATCCGGAAGTACAAGAACAAACTGAATCTTCATTTTTTCCCCCTGATTTTCACACTGTTAGAAATTACTGTTTGCATAAACCATGCAGAAGAATTTGCAATGATAGTTTCTGACCTAGGCAGATAGCATCTAAGCACGTATAAGGAGCTTATGCTGGATGTTTGCTTACATAAGGGGTGGTAAGTATATCACAAAGGTTTTTTTTTTTTTTCTTTTTTCTTTTTCCTAACATGAATACATTGAAAAGACCTGAGGGTATTAAGATTTGCTTAGGATTTTATACTAAAAAACTAAAATTATGGAAATATCTTTATTATCTCATATTCAATATTTATGCTGTAATTGCAACCATGCACTCATTCTTAGAAAAGAACTAGTGATTTGAAGATGATTTTTCAAACGCAAATACACTAATCAATTTATATTTGATTCTTACACAAAGATCATAAAGAGACACATGTTTCACACAAAAATTGAGGGCTTTTAAATTTTCTCAAGGGCCCCTTCAGTCTTTAATATTGAAATAATTTTTTGTAGTCTATCAACTTCATTATTTTTCTCTTCAGTTACTAATTGAAAATGTGGTCAACTTACATTATCAATGATCTTGATCTGATTAATTACTTTCATGGATGTCATGATATCTAAACTCCCTCCACCAAGATTTTAAAATTTCCACTACGTTTGCATTGGATTTTCAGGTGTTTATGATACCCGACATTCAGCAAGGCTCTTCTGTACAGGCATTGTTTGTTTTTGTTTTGTATTTTTCACGATGGCTAGGGATGGATGCTAATGTTATATAGCCAGGGAGATGCTGGAAAATGGAATCTTTTTAAAGAGCTCCTTTCAATAGACTAATGTTTTCACAAAAAGTCAATGTTTGCTACCTCTACAACTGTGTAACAATAGGAGATTGCATCATAAATATTGGATTTCACAGACCCACCAAGCTATCATTTTTTAGGTTGGATCATCTATTCGTCTTACCCCAGAGACATGGCATAAAAGAACAGGATAAACATCCAGGACATACTTCAAGATGTTGATTTTAAAAGGGACTATTTTTATATATTCCAGTGTTCAAAATAAATCTAGGAGTTAAAACTAAATGAGTATTTTTCATTGATAGTAACAACTAACTTTTATTGAGTCCTCGTTATTGCCCAATGACATTTCACTTGCCTTAATTCTACTTTTATTTGTCACATAACCCATTTAGATGGGTATGACATCACCTCCACTTAGCAGATGACAAAAGTAAGACCCAGTAAGGCTAGAAAATTTGTTCAATTTCACAAAGCTAGTAGAAATTTTGAAAAGATCATTCTAAGCTCTACAAACTGACCTGGTTTATGCAACAGAGGTTATAGGGTTTAGATGCAACGGCATACGCAAACATTAGATCCTTTTGGGGACGATGTAGCTATCAGACTACTTACACACTAGCTCGTAAATAAGGGTAGCTTAAGGACAGCTACAGATGCGTTTAGAGATGAAAATGGCTGTGAACTGCTAATGCATCCTTTTTAGGCATCAAATAAGCTAGGAGCTTGTGTTTCTAATTCCTCTTAGTTTTGTTTTATACAACAGCCAAAGACAAGAATTTGAAGTAATCTTTTGAGCATAGAAGTTAATAAGGAATTTCTCAGAACCATCATATTCTATAGGAGGTGCCAACTACTTAGTTGTGCTGCCCCATTCACCCAGAAAGCCCTTACATCTGACACTGATTTTTCTTAGGCATTTGAATGGACTGTCAATTGCTAGAAACCTACATGACCATTCAATATTTAAACAGTAGAAATACAAGCCAGTGAGGTCAAACATCAGTAGCAGTAATGTGTAAGTATTCATTTGCAAATCTTGAATACTGGTAAGACACCGATGTTAGACTATGGCAGTAACACTACAAAAATTGGGTTTAGACAGATATTTGGGGCACCAGTAATTCCTTAGGGACCTCCTTCCATAAAACTGACACAAATCCTCCCCCTTAAAATCCACTAATGGTTTATTTTGAATAAATGGAGACAAGGACAAAGAATCTCTAACACATTAAATTATTCTTAAAATGTTCTAAAAATTTCAGTTTCACAAGTCCTTTTGCTAGCTCTACCGTGCCTATTGAGTGTACTCAGGCATCAATATAAATCAAACCCTAAAATAAGCAAATGAACAAACAAGTAAACAAAAACTTAGCAGGTTTACCATGTTCCTGGGTATCACTGATGTTTTGGGGGATCTTTTCCAACAGGCTTTTCAGTTGATTCAGTTCCTATCCCATAGGGAAAATTCTCTCCTTGACCAAACTTAAGCTAGGCTCCTCTGAGCACTCTACTTGACTAGGCTCGACCCTTGGTTTCTGTCACTGTCCTTTTGAGGGTCCAGTTGTAGCAAGAATGCTCCATCACATTAGTCAGAATCTACCATCCATGTTCCTTATTCTCCACTATCCCCCAGGTAATATTTGACCACCCAGGCTTGCATTCAGCAAGAATCTTGTTGGTTCAGTTTAGCAAAGAACTACCCTTACTCTCTTCATCATTTGTATCCACTGACCTCCTACACCCGTTCCTTAACTATAAATTCCCACTTGCCCATGCTGTATTTGGAATTGAGCCCAGTTCCAGACTGAGATCACTTTTCCCCTATTGCAATAGTTCCTGAGTAAAATCCGGTTTTACTGCTTTAACTACCATCCAGTGCTGGCTTTCCTTGACAGATGGATCAAATCCAATGTGGAAAATAGATGTTGATAATGATTATGGTCTAGGTACTCTGCAAACATCTCCAATTGTCTTTGAATCTATGCCTCAGTTTTCTCATCTCTAGCATGGAGAAAAGAATGTCTCCTTCACTTTGAGGAGGATTAAATGAGTTAATACAAGTACAATGCTTAGAATGCCTAGTACATACTAAATATTTAATAAATGTTATTTTTGTTACTGTCACTAACAAATTCTACTTCCATAAGTTACTCTAAACTCTAATGCTTTAATCATACAGGTACTTCAGTATTATAAACTCTTTTCATTATGCCCTGCATACTTGCTATTTAAGCAAAATTTCCAAATACTGTATAAGTATCCTACACGTAACTAGAAGCTAACAAGTGGAGATCTGTAAATAACACATGAAAAAATCCCCTTATTACTTTTTGGTCATATATAAATATTAGCCTATCATTTAAGAATACAGATGAATACTAATATTCACATATGAATGGTTTTAGAATCTGTGATGATTTTAAAGATAAAGAGCACCTACAGAAGTGTAAAAAGTAATCAATAGTACAATAGGGGCCAACAATCAATTTACTAGAGGCTGTAAAAGGAACTAATATTCTATCACACAGAACCATGCCTGACTACACTCTCAAATATATTTTTTAATTCAAATAATCTGAAGATACCAGGATCTAAGCCTTGAGGGAGTTCAGTAAATGTTAGCTATTGTTACTGTCAATGAAAAGAACTGATTTACTTTCAACTCACATATTTGGTATTTACAACACCTCTCAGAGTTCCTAACCATAAAGGCTCTAGAGAAACTTTTGTTGCATCAAAAAATAGATGATTAAAGAATGAATGAATCATATCAATGCCATTATGATATGAGCATCTCTGGTCCTTTGCCCTTTCTTAGTCTTTGTCTTATTCATTCTTCCTTCTACCACCTGTTTAAGTTGGCCTCTTGGGGACTGCTGCTTCTCTTCTACTTCAGTTTTACTTTTATTTGGTCAGCTTTCTTTTTTTCTCCCCCTTTTCAGCCTCCCCTTTACTAATCGAGTAAACTGATCACATGAACAAATTGACAGGCTTCAGGTTAAAAATGGAAGACTATATACACATTTAACTTCTCCCTTTCAAAATTCTTCTAAAATTAAAATGGAGAATTCTTCTTCAAAAGTATAGATCCTCAAGGACAAAAATAACAGAAGAAAGCATCAAGATTTTAGATGCTAGAGATCCTATGAATGAATGGGAAATGACTTAGAAAACCTGGAATCCCTGAAACCCAGCCTGGTTGATGAGGAAGCCCAAAATCTGGTCACTGTGTCCCACAAACCACAAGTGTTGAGGAATTGAAGTTACATGGGTACCTCTGAAAAGAGGGGAGAGAGGTAGAGCTGATTGGCTGAAAAATCTGTTTGGAAAGAAAATAAATACCCTCTCTAATCTCAGCCAGAGATGGAAAATTTGCTTTCTGGATAGGATGGATTGGGGGATTCTAGGGAGTATTGGCAGTTAGGAGCAGGGCTACCCAACTGAGAGTTGTTGAATAAAGTCGAAATCTACTCACTTCACTGAGGGAACCCTCATCCCCTTCCCTAACTTGGATTCCAGAGCAGAGTTAACTAGATTTGTACCTTCCACAGGTCATTGAAAATGATTCAGTCGTCAAGGAAATATGACCATAGAGAAAAGATTTAGTAATACCAATAGGCAAGTGATTGCCCCCACCAACAAAATGGTCTAGAAAATTCTCCCCTCCACCCTGCCCACCCACACAGTGTTTAAGATCAGGATTTCAGTTACTCATCCTCAAGTGAGTGGTGAGCCTGATACCACCGGACATTTGAGGAAAGGTTCTCACAGGAGAAACCAAGATCGAATCCATCAGAAAAAAGGAATTGTTCTTTGGGTCCCTTCCGTACCTACCATAGCCCTTTGATAGTGTTTTATCATAATTATTTTTCCCCATGTCTACCTTTTGCTGGTAGACTATGAATTGCTTGAACACAGACAATGTATCTTATTTATTTTTGCATCTCCAGTGCACAGCCTGGAGCCCAGAGAAAGTAGAGAGTACCTGATAAAAGTCCATTAATTTAAGAAGAAAGGGAGGAAAAAGGGGAGCGATTATAAAGAGAGAAAGCTAACTGTGAATGACTGAACACTAGACAGGACTCAGAAAGAAAAAAAAAGCCAACTGGGGTATTACAAAATTTAGTAGTTCAGTATAGGAAGAGAAGCTAGTAAAAGAAAATGAGAAAGAGCTGCCAGGGAGTTAGAAGGACAACAGGGTCTCTGAGGACAGGCAGTTAGAAAGTGCTTCGAGGAGTTCATTGTCTGTAATGGCAGTGCTGCTCAGACGTCTGGTTGGAGGAAGACACAATTACCCAGAGGCTTTGGCGTGCTGATATCACTATTGTCCTTGACAGTAGTCATTTCCAGGGAGAAGGAAAAGCCTCATTGGGCTAAATTGTGGAAAAATTTAAATTGAAAAGGTGGGGGCAGGTAAAAAGAGCCAACACTCTAGGGATGTTTGCTATGAAAGCGCTGTTGTGGGGGGAGATGTAGAGTCAATGAAAAAACATGAATAAAATATCACTGAGGCGTAATTGTATGCCGATAGGAATAATCTGGTATAGACATGGAAACCAGTTATAGAAGAGGAACACCTGCAAGAATAAATCTTTTGAGAAGATCAGAAGGATTGTGCAGAGGCTGCCCTTAGCAGCAAGAATGGACAATTTTATTATAAAGGGACAGAAGGTATACTTTGTGGGAGCAGAGGAAGACGGGCTGGTAAAATTGGTGCTGGGAAGATGAAGTGCTTCTCACTTGGTTGCATCTATTTTTTCCATGAAACATGCACCATTTACACACAGTGAAAGGGGAGATTTTTCTTCTAACAGGAGTAAAACTGAGTTGTAAGGACAAGAAAAAAAAAAACCTCAAATAGTTTTTTAGAGTAAGATGCATTTGTTGGGGAAAACTAACTACAATGCCAAGCTCTGGGACATGCCTCGAGGAAACATTAGTGTTCTAAATCTGTAAAGGAAGAAGGATATAACTTAACTTTATAACACACTACTAACCCCAGCAATCACTGCAGTGATTTGAGCTCAAGGCAATAGCCCCAGGCACACATATTCAAGGTTTTCCGAGAATATTTCATAACGGCCATTTCCAAAACGTCAAAATAGTAAATACCATGTATGTTCATGTATGTTGGGTGCTGACGTATTCCACACACCATAATTTCTGTAAGTCTCATAACAACCCTATAAAGTATCATCATCCTTTTTATTAATACCCAACCCTTCTTAAAACCAGAAAACTGATACTACAAAAGATTAACCAAGCCACACAACTGCCTCATAGCCAAACTGGAAATCAAACCTCAGTCTGATTCTTAAGATCAGTTCTTTCTATCAACAGAGATATCTATGACTTCTTGAAATGCCATCATTTGAAAAATTCTCTCATTAGCAAATATTCCAAATTTTAAGAGATTCGTTCTTTTTAAAGTCTATTTTTCAGTTTACTCAGAACTCGTTGTATGTAACCCACATCTATATTGATACATGCAGAATTCATTCCTTTTCCTTATAGGTATTAAGAAACATTGCTTAAGTACACACCTCTCATGAACAGTAAGAGACGTTATGGGAGTGAGGGCAGAGGGTGAGAGAAACAATCTAGTTAGAAGTAGCTTGAAGAGTAACAGGCTTCATTAGGCGACTCAGATGCTCAAAATCTGTCCGCATTAACGTTTGGCCTCCCTTCAGTAGTTCTGAACCCTAGCTACACATTGGAATCTCTCGGGGAGCTTTAAAACAATACAGAGTCCAAATAAACCCATACCAATCAAAATCATATTCATAGGCGGTAGGGCCCAGGGAGTGATAATATTTAAAAATTCTCTAGAGAATTCTAACATGTAGCAAAGGACTCCAGCTCCAGGCCCAATGATGGGTTCTGGGTTGGAAAGTGTACAATGCTGTAACTGGGCTCTTGATCTGCACTGGGCTTTTTGTCCATTAGGACTTAGTGCACATTTGGAGTTCATAAAAAGGATGGCTCATGGGCAGCCCGGGTGGCTCAGCGGTTTAGCGCTACCTTCGGCCCAGGGCATGATGCCAGGTCCTGGGATCGAGTCCCATGTCGGGCTTCCTGCATGGAGCCTGCCTCTCCCTGTGTGTCTCTTATGAATAAATAAATAAAATCTTAAGAAATAAAAAAGAATGGCTCATTGGGATGACCAAACCTACCTTAACCTTCCCCTCAACTGGACTCAATCTTGGGAAAGTGTCTTCCTCACTATTTTACCAGCACTCTAACCAGTCTTAAGGATTAACTTGCTTCAAGCTTATGCACTCCTTGTTCGTTGAGCTAATAAGCACCTTGGTTTGTAGTAAAGGTAACCTACTTTGAGATTTGCAGACCACTAGTCTTGAGGAATTAAGAACCAGATTTTTCAAGAAGATAAGGCCTGACTGACTACTTTTGGAAATAGGTATCACGATGCCACCAAGAACTTGCTGTTAACTTCTGCTCTCAATGCAGCACCCCAGAGGTCAAGTTCATGTATAAAAGACACCCTTGTCTTTGGGAGTTTAAACTCTGTCATGCTCTTCCATTTATTAATACGTTCATTTGGTATCTTCTACAACCACCTATCTTAACCTAACCGATATATTACGTAAAGTTACTGATATCAAAGAGAACAACATAATATACACACAAAAATAAAGCAGCATACCCACCAAGGCCATGCTAAGAACAGGTACAAGAAAAAAAGGAAATCACAAGCACTGACTGCTTACTGTATTGGGAATTTCATTTATGCTCTCCTAATATGTTTATAACCTTCCGTGGAGACAGATGTTGTGAAATAGCTCTTGTTATCTCTATTTTACAATAAGGAAACAGCTCAATGACATTATATAACTTTCTCATGGTTATCCAGGCCCATGCTTGTACTAAAAATTCAGATCCGTCCAAAACTCATACTCTATTTTGTCCAGATTATTAATGAAATTACTAAGAACGGACTTGAGATTCATCAATTTGACTACTTCTTGCCACAAGAGACTTAGACACTCACCCTTATGTGCTTCTATGTAGCAGATTTACTCTTCAATGTCTGGGCCTGGCCAGGAAGAAGTGTATTAATTTAATGAATAAAACTATGCAATTTCATATGAAAGTCAGCTGTGCCTACTCAAAGACTTGCAATTTTTATTTTTTTATTTTTTTTAAAGATTTTATTTATTTATTCTTGAGAGATACAGAGAGAGAGGCAGAGACGCAGGCAGAGGGAGAAGCAGGCTCCGTGCAGGGAGCCCAACGTGCGACTCGATCCCGGGTCTCCAGGGTCACTCCCTGAGCCAAAGGCAGATGCTCAGCCATGGAGCCACACAGGCATCTCAAAACTTGCAATTTTTAAAAGATTTTATAATTCTATGAGGATGTGAAGATGTTATGACTTAACTTGTCGTGGTCACCTCACTGATGTTGAGATTTTTTTGGACATTTAAGGATTTAGCCTGTAACCACTTTTTAACATTTAGGTGATGTGTTCTTGCTATACTATGGACCCCAAATATCTATTCACACAGACTAGTATAGAAATTATTTTTAATTTAACCATGGAATTTTGTTTCCTTCATTTAGCATCTTTTTATTTATGTCCTGTTGATCTAATCATTTAGTGCCAGAAGCATCCAAGTAGTTCCTTTCATACTCTACCAATAGATATTTTATACATTTGTTTGTTTTCCTTCCTTTTTCAAAAAAAAGTGTAGTGACACTTTTTTTTGAAAAATATTTCATTTATTCATTCATGAGAGACACAGAGAGAGAGAGGCAGAGACACAGGCAGAGGGAGAAGCAGGCTCCATGCAGGGAGCCTGATGTGGGACTCAATCCTAGGATCCCAGGATCATGACCTGAGCTGAAGGCAAACTCTCAACCACTGAGCCACCCCGGTGCCCCATAATGACACTTTTTAAAATTAGTTCACTATCTCAGCCCCTCTGACCATCATCCATCCCCTCATTTATAAATGCCACTTCTGCAGCAGCCCTTTTCCCTGAAAGCTTTGTAAATACAAATTCCATTCTTAGTTCTCTCACCCTCTTTCAGGAGTCACAATTTATTCTGGTTTTCCCTTTCTCTTATCTTCTTTCTGCAAACCATAAACCTACAGTCTGCGTCCTATTGTGATGGGTGCTTTCTGTATAATTTACTCTGTCCAGTATTGGTTCAGTTCTTGGCTCTGTGCTACAAAAGATGGTGTTTGGGGTCCTTTCATTCTTCTTCTTCAGAGAAAGGGAAGCAATTTAACTTCCTTAGCTCTGATTCATAGGCACTTTCACAAGCTTGGAGCTTTTGATGTTCTGTTGTTCATTTAATTCGACAAATGACTGAACATTCCCAAATCTACTTCCTGGCCATCTAATTCCTTTGTCAGGCAGCACATTTCCATAGTGTCTTTCAATACCTGACAGACATTCAATTAAAAACGGGACACAGAACAAGAACAGGGATGAACAGACCCCACTCCCCCAGCACTGTCTTTTTTGATTAGTTGGCAGTCAGAAAAAAAAGGCTCCTAGATGCCAGCTTTCAAAGTCCCTGAGCTAAAAGCAAGGGAATGACTGGACAAAGAGATAATTTCTCTTCCTGAAGAGATTCCAGGCATCAAGCCAGGAAAAATGAGTGCCATCATGTTGAATAGTCTAACCCAAGGGAAGTTGAAGCAGAATGGATAACGGGGGATAGATGAGTTGCTAGAAACTGGCTGAAAGCCAGTGCATCCCTGGATTCAATCTTAGATTGGCCTAATGAAGCAAGAAAGTCTGAGTAATAAGCAACTTCAGCAACATTTGGAGCTCTATTCCTCTTTCAATCCTCAACATCCCACAGCCTGATTTTCCAAATAAAATTATTAAATCATCTCCAACCCTGGACACCCCATTTGCCTAGGTTTTAAATCATGGGAGATAAAGGTCTCAGGGAACATCAACCTTCAAGAGTACAAATAGAAAGAATCCAGCAACAACAAAGACACAAAAAATAAGGAGAAGTGCTCAAAAGCATGAGTGCAGAGGCACACAAGGGTCTTAAAGCAGGCATCATGACAGTACTAAATACTGATGCAAGATCTAATAGGATAGTGCTTTGGGGTTTTTGGATGTGAAGTGCTCCATGGATGCCAACTACGGCATTACTCTTGTCTTTGCTGGAGATGTAACGAGAGTGCACGTGATCTCAAAAGTACTGTATCTATGCATATCAGTTTTTTAAACAAATTTGCACCGCTCGATTTTTCAAGAACCAAAATACTCCTGAAGCTATCCCACACATGACCTACTTCAGGGGAGACTGACAGCTAAGCCCAAGCCCTTTCCAGCATCTGTTGCTACTGCAGCTTCCCATATCAACTACCTTTAGAAATCTTTATGGATTAATCACCAAAAAAATTAAGTTCATAGCAAAGTTGTTCTCAAGACAATGCAGCCATTTTGCCAGCTATTATGCTAAATGCGAACTAGCACCAAGTACATAATGATTTTTTTTTGTTTTCAGTAAATGTTAACTTTAAATTTTGTTAGGGGTAGTTAATAATAGCATAGTTCTTTGGATAGAGAATAACGCTGGCACAGAGCATTTCTCTGTGGACACATTCCATCTATTAATCTTCAGATTCAAATGATCGTTTCAGAAGGCTGTTTAGAACATTTCGTTAGGATCTAATAGGGCATTTTATAGTGGATCCAAGATGAAATTTTTATTAAATGTTACTTCTGAAGACAGAACATGTTTTTCAAAAGGTCCATCAATCTTAATGTGTATATGTCAAGCTGCATAAAAGGTCAGGTGACCTACCTGACCCAGTTAACAGCAAAGGAGACAGTGTGGCAGGCTCCTATGTCCGACCCCCCACCCTCTTCATAAGATGCGCGTTATTACAGTTATAAGATGAAACTATCAGGGGATTGTAGAATATTGCACTATAAGTAAGGTGTTTCTGTTAAAAAATATCAATTTTTGAATTAGACTTAAAGTCTTGCCCAACCTATTTCTTAGTGCCTGTTCAGTTATGCCATCAATCAAATGTCAAAAGATTCAAGACAGATTTGCCATGGTTTTAACTGAGAGCCACAAAAGAATATTTAGTTAACTATGAAATGGCAAGTTGGCCAGATGACACCTTCTAATAGGACTATATTATCTTTTACTATCCTAATAGTCCTAGGATTATATCACCAAACTGATAAGGCTCTCGGGCAGGAGCAATGGTTAGCACATACAATAAGTGCTTAATAAATGGCTCTTGATACTTTCACTTCTTTCTCAAAGAGTTATCACTAATTCTTATTAAACAAACTTGTGAGTGTAGATTCATATACAATTGTAAGAGAGAATACAGAGAAATTCTCTATACCCTTTATCTAGTTTCCAAATATGGTAAAATATTGCAAAACTATACTATGGTATATAATTGAAATTGATACAATCCAGGGCACCTGCGTGGCTCAGTGGTTGAGCATCTGCCTTGGGCTCAGGTTGTGATCCCAGGACCCTGGGATCGAGTCCTACATCGGGCTCCCTGCAGGGAGCCTGCTTCTCCTTCTGTCTATGTCTCTGCCTCTCTGTCTCTCTCATGAATAAATAAATAAAATCTTTGAAAAGAAAATAGAAACTGATACAATCCACTAGTCTCAGATTTTCCTAGTACTTGATTGGTACATGTGTATTAAATTCTATACAATTTTATAACAGCTGCTTATATCCACAACTACAGACAAGATACAAAACTGTTCCATTGCCAGAAGGATTCTTCTTGTTGTCCTTTTGTAACTCTGACCTACCCCTGCCACCACTGATCTATCCCTCCATTTCTCTAATTTTATAATTCCAGAAAATTGTATGAATGGAATTACACAGTATGTTACCTTTTGGGATTGACTTTTTGACTCAGCACAGTGCCATTGTGATTGATCCAAATTGTGTGTTTCAGTAGTCCCTTCCTTTTTACTGTGCTGAAATGGATTTTTCTAGGGAAAATGCCCACAAATCCAATTGTTGGCTCATATGCAAATTGCATATTTCGTTTTAGAAGAAACTACCAAACTCATTTCCCAAATGGCTATCGCACTTTAAATTCCTACCAGCAATGTATGAGTGATCTAGTGTCTTTATATCCTTGCCAGAATTTGATCTTTTATTTAGCCATTCTGATAAACATGTAGCCATATCTCATTGTGGTTTTAATTTGCATTTCTGTAACGGTTAATGATGTTGAAGGTCTTTTCATGAGCTTATTTGCCATCTGTATATCCTCCTTAGTGAAATGTCTGTTCATGTGTTTTGTCTATTTTCTAATTGGATTGTACTTTTGCAATTGAGCTGTGAGAATTCTTTGTAGGTAGGATTCTATTTTAGGTAAGTGTTAAACACTGGAGAAGCTACAGTTGATTCCAATATACAATGACTTTCATGGCTTTGAAAGAGCCAACAGATTATCGGGCCAAATCTCTCTCACAGACAAGATTGCCTATGTTCACTTTAGCAGATAAACCACCAGGACCCAGTAAAAAGCACATGGATAAAGAAGGGTGATAGATTAAAGCAATGGAGAAACTACCTACCCCTTCTGGGCCTCAGGATTTAAGGTACTACTGATTCCTTCTACCTCCAAAGAGATTAAAATCCAAAAGTCTGGGATCCCTGGGTGGCGCAGTGGTTTAGCGCCTGCCTTTGGCCCAGGGCGGGATCCTGGAGACCCGGGATCGAATCCCACGTCGGGCTCCCGGTGCATGGAGCCTGCTTCTCCCTCTGCCTATGTCTCTGCCTCTCTCTCTCTCTCTCTCTGTGACTATCATAAATAAATTAAAAAAATTAAAAAAAAAAAAAATCCAAAAGTCTGGGCAGCCCAGGTGGCTCAGCAGTTTAGCACCACCTTCAGCCCAGGGCCTGATCCTGGAGACCTGGGATCGAGTCCCATGTTAGGCTCCCTGCATGGAGCCTGCTTCTCCCTCTGCCTGTGTCTCTGCCTCTCTCTCCCTCTCTTTGTGTCTCTCATGAATAAATAAATAAAATCTTAAAAAAATCCAAAAGTCTATTCCAAAGTCCCATAAACCAACTCATTCCCAAATCCATAATGACACTACCCAAGCAACAGTGTCCTGTGTTAGTGGTGGCAGAGCTGACCTGTTCCAGACCATACCCTTATGACCCTTATTAAAACTGAGTAAAATAACAGTTGATCAGTAGAGGAGCTTGTTTCACCACTTAAGCCATATTCATTTAGTTAATACTGACTCCCCACAGAATACAAGAAACATGATAAGGTTCTGAGAAATAAAGTGAAATAGAATGAACAATAACATAGGGTGGGAAGAGAGACTGATGCTGCATCTCCACATTTCATGCTGCTTCATCTGCAGGCACCAAAGAAAAATATTCCATTATTTGCAGTAATGTTATATGGTCATTCATTAAGTATAGAAGTTGAACCACAGACTGGGCAAGAATATCGAGCCCAGTCAGAATAAGAGGGCCTACCTATCTTTGCCTCCTTACGATGGGTCACTCAGCTCTTACAACGGTTCAGGTACACCTGAAACAAATTGCTGTCTCCCAACAGACTCTGCTTGGAGTGATGAGTTAAGGGATCTTAATGTTCTGCTTTAGTTTAGGTTTAAAAAAAAAAAAAAAAAACACAACTACTATTTCAGATTCATTTTGATTATAGTTGATTATACATCAAAGGATTTTATCTAGGGGTCTTCATCACTAAATCAGCACATTCCCTGATAGAATAGTATTCAGGTGCTAGGTAACAAATCCCATAGAATTAGCAGCTGGAAACAATACACATGTATTGTCTCATGGTTTCCATAGGTTTGGAGTCTGGGCACAGCTTACCTAGGCCCTCTGCTTAGGATCTGACAAGGTTGCAAGCAGAGTGTTAGCTAGGCTCTATTGTTTCTAGAACTGAGGGTTCTTTTCCAAGCCCACATGGTTGTTGATTGAGCTCAGTCCTTTTGTTTATAGGATTGAGACCCTCCGCTCTAGGAGGCTAGCTGCAGCTGCCTGCCATGTGGCCTTCCCCGTAAGCAGCGCACATTATGGCCACTTGCTTCCTTGATCTCAGAAGAAGTCTCCAGCCTGCTAAGATGGAGTCTTATGTGAGGTAACAGTTATGAGAATGACAGCCCATCACCTCTACCATATTTTATTGGTTAAAAGCAAATCACAGATTTTACCTGTGCTGAAGGGGAGGTAATTATACAAGGATATGACTCATTGGCAGTCACCTTAAGATGTGTCTCCCATGTCTACTGATGTTTAATTCTGAAAGAAAATAAGCCTTTTTTGTTTGACCGTCCCCCCAAAACAAGAGTGCAGAGTGCAAAAAGCAGTAAGGTTGAGTGTCTAGCTCTCGTCCATAGTTGCCAGCTTTGAAAAAAGCAATGGGCAGGACACAATCAAGAAACCGAAGCAAATACATAGGGGCTTGCTGATGACACCTCAGTGTTTCCTCTGGACTGGCATCAAGATAAGATGCCAAGGTTTTCACTCCGTGTTTGCCTGGGGAAATGATGTGGTTTAGTGTCCATTGCATGGGAAAGCAAAGTGAGTTTGCACCAGTTTAAATAATTACGTTTGCAAGGCACCCTGACAAACTCAGGTACTTCCGTTTCACCCTCCTAAACACTCCGTGTAATCCCAGTTCTACAAAGTCCTCATTCTCAGTCCCTCCATTTCCATAACTAGTGCAAATCTCTTCCCCACCCTGCATCCCTCAAACTCCCATGACCTAATGATAGATTCTGACATTCGACAGTGGTGATGTCACATAATGAAAATTCTCATTGTATGAAAATGAACATCATGCCTTAATACGCAAGGGTAATTGAACCTTCTCTCTCCACCTTAGGAAAAAAAAAAAAAATCCTGATAATGTCATCCAGTGACACTTCCTCCCAAGAAAGTCCTCCAAGCTATTTCATTTGTTTACAAGCCTTTCAATTTCACTTATAAAGCTTCTACCATCATCGTCAATCTCCTGTGCACTTAGTTTCAATCCTGTGCAGACGTCCTCCAAGTGAAATCACCAGACTGAACATCCACTATCATCTCCATCATTTGCATGACCTCATCGCTACAAAAGCATCATATTTGAAGGAGAAACTCCCCTTCTGATTTGTGCTTTTTCCTGCCTTCACAATTATTATAAGCCTCTGGTCCCCCAGCTTCTAAGACTGAAATTCTGAAACGTTCATTGCCTCCCTCTCTACAAAGCCTCTTGTCAGGGTTTTTCCTGCCATCTCAACCACTGTCGTATTGTCCCCAAGGACCCTCACATTTCTACTCCCTGTGCTGCTGCCTCAGCTCCAGCCCACCTTCTTCATCCCCTGCTGTGAAGGAAATGCCTTTCTTTTTCTTGCTCCCTTTATCATCAATTCTACACATTGTTCCCAATAGCTTTTTAAAACACCTCGCATCATGGCATGACCCTGTTGAAAAGTAGTCAATAACTCTCTAAAACACAGCTCCAACTCTGTGGGCAAGCATTCAAACTTTTCTAAAATATGGTACCAAACTTCTATTCCTAGCATTATCTTCTGTGATACTTGCACTCCCACACTCCCACCTAGTTATGGTCATTTACTCACTAACCTTCAACCTCCTGCATCTAATTTACCCTTTCCATGCCTTTTATGCTTATTGCTGCCTGGAATTCCATCCATTTCTTTTAGGAGTAATCTCCATAGCCACATGCCTCATGAGCTGCTCCAGATTTCCTCATCTATATGGAGAGAACAAAAGCAGTAAAGCATTGCCATGGTACTCCACTGTAAAAAATAAAAGGAAGTTTCTTGCTTTCTATAAGGACATCATAAAGAAGTCTTTGACTAAACAAAGGTCATTTTTTCCAGAAACTTTCCTAGCAAATAATTTTTCAAAATTCATCCATTCACTAAACATTCATTAACCTTTCTTTACGTTCCAGGAATTGAAGGTGATGAACAAACAAAGATATGGATTCTGGCTATAAGGGGCTCAAGATCTAATAGGAAAAATAAATGGGAAACAAACACAATGTGATAAATATCTACACAGGCACACCTTGCTTTATTGTTCTTTGCAGATATCATGAAGGTTGTTGGTTGTTTTTTTCTGTGGAGTTTTTGGGGTGTTTTTCTGTGGTTTGGGGGTATTTTTATTCTTTTCTTTTTAACAAATTGAAAGTTGATAATGTAGCAAGTCTATCAGTGCTCTGCTTCCAATAGCATTTGGTCATTTCAGGTCTCTAATATTTTGGTAAGTAAAGTATTTCAAACTTCTTCATTATTATTATAATTGCTATGATGATTTGTTGATGATGGTTGACATCTTTTAGCAATAAAGTATTTAAGATGTATGAGGGGTTTTTTTAAGATATAATGGTTTTGCACACATAATAGACTACAGTATATTGTAAACATAACTTTATATGGACTAAGAAACCAAAATATTCATTTGACCCACTTTATTTTGATATTCACTTTATTGCAGTGGTCTAGAACCAAACCTTCAATATCTCCAAGTGGTGCCTGGAATCAATCATAAATAAATGATCTAAGTAGACTGAGTTATTCTGATGAGAGGGAGAAGTAAACAGGTAAGAGAAGGCTAAAGCCTTCTTCAGCAAGCTGAAGAAATGACATTTAAGTTGGATTCAGAATACTCTATTTAACATGTTTGAGCAGTTATTATATGACTATATCAAGCACTTTCTTTCATGTGAGCCTCACAAAAATCATACAAAGATGGTATCATTCCACTTTATAGAGAAAAAATTGGGGCTCAGAGATAATAAGCAGCAGACTTGGGATGAACATGCAGGTCTGGCTAAAATCACAGTTCAGGCAGTGGCAATTTCTTCAATCACAACTCTAGACTACAACAACCTAGATCTCAAGTACCCCCACTTTAGCCCTGCTACAAATGTAGACATTGAACTTTGCACTGGAAATTTCTGAACGACAAAAGTACATCAAAACACAAGCAACAGATGGCAACACAAGCTTTACTGAAAATGTTATAGAGACAATGTAGGAGGAGGTCACACTTCCCATTACCTGTTTCCATGCTGCTACCATCACTTGTCACTCAGCTGCCATCTGAGTGCTTCTCTTCTCCCTTTCTTTCCTACACTCCTTTATAAACCTGCCTGCTCCCCTTCTTTTCCTCCTTGGATATAAAGAGCAATTTCACTCATGCACATGCAAAACCATCAGTGATCAACAAAATGACCTCTCATTAACAGCACCGACCTTTACTAAAGTTAAGTATCAGAAAAAGTTCTGATACTAGAATCTGCTGCTTGGGGACTTAACATCTCATGCCAAATAGATTTTCAGTGCATTCTCCCCACTGTCCCCCCCCCCAAATTGCAATATTATCACCAAAAGAAACTCTGGTATATGAATCACTTTTCCCCACAGTTTTGGGGAATGATGCTCATATTTTGAAATATATTAACATGATTTTTCTCTGGTACATTTCTATATACATGATTTTTCAGACTGAGTCAGTAAGATAAACTAGTTATTTTAACAGAAAGATTTTAATAAAAATGAATTGGCTGAGTATGAAAAGATTGAGATGGTAGAGAGGGAGCAGAGGTAACACAAAGATACTGAGTACAGGAAGCAGCTATGATCCTTAGGGCTGGAACAGAGGGAAGATGGTGAAAGTTCCACGACGCATCTAGGGAGCAGAGATTTGGATCTCTGAGGTGGTAGCATGAATAAGCCTGGTTTTGGAAGTGTGGAAAGAAATTCACAGATGGAACTAACTGCCGTTATTAAGGTTAGAAACCATTGCTGAAGCAATGTGACAAGGACAGGAAGCCAACAGGAAGAACTAAATTCCTTCTCCCTTCTCTGTTTCAGTCTTCCTCTAGTGTCCCCGCTGGCAAAACAGAAAACTGCTTTGCAGAATCACTTCACTTCAAAGCCAAGAGAACTGAATGTCTTTGAAACACAACATAGCTTGATAACCAGTACAATAATCTCTCTAGTATAATCTGAGTCATCCATCTGCCTGGGTTGGGGCAAGGAGGCAGGGGGGGAGTAGAGGACAAAGATTTTTACAGAAGGAATTCTGATGGATGGAAAGATGATGTTAATATTCATCTTGTAATATTTGCATGATAAGTTTTGAGTTTGCAGTGAGACAATAAGCACTGTCAGGAGAGAAAATTTTTTTTTTCTAAATTCTTTTATCTCATCTCAAGAGATAAGCCTAGAAAACCAGACAATTAAGTTTACCTTTATACTTAGGGTAGGAAGAGAAAATTACATAGATAAATTGATAGCCTAATGCTTGCCTCTTCCAAGTCAGCGGATAGGAAACAAGGGGAAATACTATGAGAGTGAATAGGTCAAAAGTAAGGGCTTTTAGAAAAATACTGTATGCTCTCATTTAATCTTAAACACCAAACTCATAGGGGGAAAAAGGATCAGATTTGTGGTTACCAGAGGGGTTGTGTTGGGGAGGGGAAATTAGAAGAAGCCAAACAAAAGTTACAAAATGCCATATGGTAAGTCCTAGGAATGTGATGTACAACATCTTGGCTATAGTTAACACTGTTGTATGATAGATAAGAAAGTTGTCGCAAGTAAATCCTAAGAGTTCTCATCACCAGGAAAAGTTTTGCTTTTCCTTTTTATTATAACTATATGAAATGACAGCAGTAAATAAACATTATGATAATCGTTTCACAATATACATAAGTCAAATTGTTATGCTGTAGGTCTTAAACATAACAATGTATGTCAATTATATCTCAATAACACTGAGGTAGGGGGAAGCAAGAGCTTTAATTCCCTTTATCTTTCTTAATATCAAACCTCAATGGGATAGGGCAATGGGAAACATCCAGATATACAGAAAGATAGCTCAAACATATTGGGACACTCCCTAAGTGTATGAGGGAAAGACTGCAAGTCTTATCCATGGCCATTACCAAATAGCACAGATTAACATAGCAGCCACATAATGGGAGGTAATTAAGTAAGTAAAAACTTTGGTGTGAGGTGACAAATATTCCTGGTTGTCCGCGAGCTACATATGGTATACAAGGAATGGAGAAGTTCTCACATGCCTCAGTTATTAGGTGTGAATATGCTCAAAGAGCCAGTGGCTAGACCGAATTCTGAAGAAAGAACAAAGAGGCCACAGTATATGAAATCATCAAGATCAAGACCAAAGGCTAGAATCATAAATTCTAGAGGTAAGTACTAGCACATTGCCCAGAAGATAGGACAGAGTAGATGCACCAAAAGGATCATAAATTCAGAGAAGCCTGACACTCATATCAAGATCCAGAAGTCACTATGTCAGTCCAAGGACTCCAAAAGCTCCATCATTTGTCTACCTACCATCATAAGACTTTTCTCCCTTCCTCCAATCCCTCCCATCTTTCCCTCCTTCTCTTCTTCCCTCCTTAAGCTAAAACAATGTTCTTTATCTGCTTTTTAAAGTTTAATGTAGCTACTAATGAACACTTTCTCATGTAGAGTTTTAATTTCTGACCAACAACTTGACAAAGTCACACACTGCATGTTCAAGGTAGGAAGCAGGCTATACTCACTAAGTTGGCCTACAACAGTAACTCAAACCCACATCCAAAAGGAACTAATGCTGTTCTGATGAAGATGGCAGGGTAGGAAGACTCTAAGCTCACCTTCTCCCATGGATACACTTCACTGCAAAAAAGAATCTGAAAATGACTCAAAGACTGGCAAAACAGACTCCACAGCATAATGTGAAGAAGCAGTATTGAAGAAGTTAAGAAGTGTAGAGATATGGTCAGGAGTCAAACTGACATGTGGGACTCTCTGCAAGAGGGAGGAATATCTCAGGAGCAGAGAAGAACACACCTCACACCATGTATATCAGGCACAGGGGACCCACATCAGGAAGATGAATCTCCTTAACATCGACTTTGAAAACCAGAGGGACTTAAATTTGAGTTTTTACAATCGACAGGCTTTAAAATCAGTGGGCTCTGCTCTGGGAGATCTGGGAAGAGGATAGAAACTGTGTCCCGGGATCCCTGGGTGGCGCAGCGGTTTGGTGCCTGCCTTTGGTCCAGGGCGCGATCCTGGAGACCTGGGATCGAATCCCACATCAGGCTCCCAGTGCATGGAGCCTGCTTCTCCCTCTGCCTATGTCTCTGCCTCTCTCTCTCTCTCTCTCTCTCTCTCTCTCTCTCTGTGTGACTATCATAAATAAATAAAACATTTAAAAAAAAAAAAACTGTGTCCCCATCCTTAACTAACAACCCCACTGAGATATAGCATAGAAGCACCAGTTTGAAAAAAATGCCTAGAATACACTGAAGGGAGACTTTTTACTCTTGTCCGGGCCTATGCTAGATGAACAGTGATCCCTGGGAAACTTCTCCAGAAACAAAAGAACTAAAAGGCACCATTTCCCTCCCTCTAGCCTAGGTACATGAGCACCTGTGGGACCAGGGCATCACCAATTCTCTTCACCTAGCTTGCTAACAGCATACATGGCTGCCAATTTCTCCTGTAGACCTGTCCCCTTTAATATACCACTTGCAAGAGTCCATCCAAAGTAGAACTATAAACCTGGGAGTGTGAGAGCTGCCATGACAGGGGTCAGTATCACTCCAAAGTGACTCCTGCACTGAGAGAGAAGAAGAAAACCACACACATCAGTTCAGCTGTGGCCAGAGAAATGGACTGAGGGCAGACACCTGGTCTGACTGCAGGTAACATCAACAGAAGGACTCAGTACAAAGGCAGAGCACCCTGGCAGATTGGTGCTACTCTGCAGCTCTGGCAAAAGCCTAGTCTGACCCAACTCAAGCCAAAGGCAACCAAAGACTGGCCTTCTAACAACACAGGGACCAAACTCTACCCACAATAGGCAGAGAGAGCCATCACAGGTGACTGGACTGAAGGTAAGAAGGGCTCAGCCACAATAGTGGGGTGCATGTGACACTCTCAGGAGACACCCCTGAAGCACCAGGTTCTAACTAACAGGAGAGATTGCACTGCAGAACACTATAGGACTTCTTCACAAGGCCACTACTTTCAAGAGCAGAAGATGTACCTGACTTCCCTAACACAGAGAAACACACATAGAGAGTCATGTGAGGACAGAAGAGTACATTCCAAATGAAAGAACAAAATCACAGCAAGGGAGCTATATGAAACAGATAATATGCCTGATAAAGAAAGTGATGGTCATAAAAGTACTCACTGTACTGGAGCAAAGAGTGGAGGACCTCAGGGAGACCCTCAGAAGGAAAACAAAGAGCCAATTAGAGAAATCAATAATTGAAATTAAAAATATACGAGATGGAAGAAATAGACTAGAGGAAGCAGAGGAACAGATTAGCAACATGCAAAACAGTATTGGACAGCAGGCTGAACAGGAGAAAGAAAAAACAGTGATAAAAAAAATGAGAAAATTTTAAGAGAACTCACCAATATCATCAAGCGTAATGACATTCTCATTATAGAGATCCCAGAAGGAGAAGAGAGAAAAGGAGGTGGAATTTGAAGAAATAGCAGCTGAAAACTTTCGCATACTGGAGAAGGAAATAAAATCCCGATCTGGAAGGCACAGAGAGCACCCAACAAAATCAAACCAAGGAGGTCCACACCAAGACACATAGTAATGAAGATGGCAGAAAGCAGTGATAAAAAGTATTTTAAGTGTAGCAAGAGAAAAAAGTTACATAAAAGTAAACCCCATAAGGCTATCAGTTCATTTTTCAGAGGAAACTTTTCAGGCCAGAGAAGAGTGGCATTATATACTCAAAGTGCTAAAAAAAAAAAAAAAAAAAAATCTCAACCAGGAATACTTTATCCAGCAGGGCTATCATTCAGGTTAGGAGAGATTGTTTCCCCAGAGAAACAAAAGTTAAAGGAATCCATTACACCAAATGAGCATTATGTCAAATGTTAAAGGGGACTCTGTAGAGAAAGGAAAGACTGTAAGAAGAAGAATCCAAATAGTAAAATTAGGTATGTTTATAAAAATCAGTAAAGGGATTCACAAAATAAAAAGATGCAGAGTATGACACCATACTACCTAAAATGTGGCAGTGGGGACAGGATTAAAAACTTAGTGCTTTTAGAGTGGGTTTAAACTCAAGCAATAATCAACTTAATATAGAGTGCTATGCACATAAAGTGTCATGCATATAGCTAATGGTAACCACAAATCAAAAAACAGTGACAGGAAAAAAATAAAGAGGAAAGAATTCAAGTATATCACTAAAGAGAGGCAAGTAATTGAGAAGAGAGCAAAAGAATAGAACAGAGAAGTGCAAAAACAAGATTAAGACAAGTAAAAATTAATGGCAATAAGTACATACCTATCAATTACTTTGAATGTACATGGACTAAACACCCCAAACAAAAGACAGGGTGACAGAATGGATTAAAAAAATACCCATCTATATGCTGCCCTCAAGAGGTTCATTTCAGACCTAAAGACACCTGCAGATTGAAGGAGAAGATATAGAAAAACACCTACCACTCAAATGGATGGGAAAAGAAAGCTGGTGTAGCAATATTTGCATCAGACAAAATAGACTTTAAAACAAAGACAAAAAGGACACCACATAATCATAAAAGGAATAATTCAATAAGAGGAACAGTTTCAAATATTTATGCACCCAACATGGGAGTACCCTATCCTTAGAGCAGCTAATAGGAAACATAAAGGAAGTAGTCCCTAGTAATACAATAGTAGGAGGGGACTTAAGTGGCCCATTTACATCAATGGCCAGATAATCCAAACAGAAAATCAAGGAGGAAACAGTGACTCTCAATGACACATTAGACCAGATAGATCTAACAGATATATTCATAACATTCCATCCTGAAACAGCAGAATACACATTCTTTTTGAATCCACAGGGAACATTCTCTGGAACAGATCACACATTTGACCACAAAACAAGTCTCAGCTAGTTCAAAAGATGAAGTCATACTAAGCATCTTCTGAACCTAATACTATGAAACTAGAAATCAGCCACAAGAAAAAAAATCTAGAAAGAGCACAAATTCATAGAGGTTAAATAACATACCACTAAACAATGGATGGAATCAACCAAGAAATCAGAGAAAATTTTAAAAATACATGAAGACAAAGGAAATTGAAAAGACAAGAGTTGAATTTCCTTGGAAGGCAGTAAAACTAGTTTTAGGAGAGAAATTTATAGCAATACAGGCCTACTTCAAGAAGCAAGAAAAATCCCTGATACAACTTAATCTTACACCTAAAGAAACTAGAGTAAAAAGAACAAAATCCAAAATCTATGAAAGGAAGGAAATATAGAGCAAGAATAAATGAATTAGAAGCAAAAAAAAAAAAAAAAGTAGATTAATAAAACCAGGATCAGGTTCTCTGAACAGATCAACAAAAATCAAACCTTTACCTAAAGAGGAGGGGGGAGCAAGAATTCAAAATCACAAATGAAATTTAAAAACAACACTGCTGATATACAAGAGATTTTAAGAGATTATGAAAAATTGTCTGCTAACAAATTGGACATTCCAGAAGAAATGGATAAATTCCTAGAAACAACTTCCCAAAAGTGAAGCTGGAAAAAATTGAAAAGTTGAACTGATCAATTGCCAGCATTGAAATTGGAATAATAATAATAATAATAATAATAATAATAATAATATAAAAAAATCCTCCCAGCAAGCAAAAAGCCCAGGACCAGATGCTTCACAGGTGAATTCTACCAAACATTTAAAGATTTAAACTACCTGTTCTTAAACTATTCCAAAATATAGAAAAGGAAGGAAAGCTTCCAGATTCATTCTATGAGGCTAGCCTTCCCTAATACCAAAACCAGTACCAATACCAACATACACAAAAGAACTATAAGCCATTTTCTCTGATGAACATAGACACAAAAATCCTCAAAATGTTATCAAACCAAATCCAAAATACATTAAAAATATGATTCACCATACTCACGTGGGATTTATTCCTGAGATGCAAGAGTGATTCAGGGCAATCAATGTGATACATCAACAAAAGAATAAAGCCACACGATCATTTCAATAGATGCAAAATAATTTGACAAAGTACAACATCCATTCATAATAAAACTCTCAACAATGTAGGCTTAGAGGAAACATATCACAAAAAAAGACCATATATGCAAAATCCACAGCTAGTATCATACTCAGTGGTAGAAAACAGAGCTTTTTGCCTAAGGTCAAGAACAAGACAAGGGTATCCATTCTCACCAGTTTTATCAACACAGTCCTAGCCACTGCAGTGAGACAACATGAAATAAAAGGCATCCAAATTAGTGATGAAGTAAAATTTCTATTTGCAGATGATATGATACACTATATAGAAAACCCTACAGACCCCACCAAAAAACTACTAGAACTGAAAAATGAGTTCAGTAAGCTGCAAGATACAAAATCAATAGACAGAAATCCCATGCATTTATATACACTGATAATGAAGCAGCAGAAAGAGAAATTAAGAAAACAATCCCATTCATAAATGCACCAAAAGAAAAAAATACCTTGAATAAACTTAACCAAGGAGGTGAAAGACCTCTTTTCTCAAAACTAGAAAACACTGGGCTCCTGGGTGGCTCAGTGGTTGAGCATCTGCCTTTGGCTTAGGTTGTGATTCCTGGGGTCCTGGGATCAAGTCCCACATTGAGCTCCCTGAGGGGAGTCTACTTCTCCCTCTGCCTATGTCTCTGCCTCTCTGTATCTCTCATGAATAAATAAAATATTTTAAAAAACTAGAAAATGGGGGATCCCTGGGTCGCTCAGCGGTTTGGTGCCTGCCTTCAGCCCAGGGAATGATCCTGGAGACCCTGGATCGAGTCCCACGTCGGGCTCCCTGCATGGAACCTGCTTCTCCCTCTGCCAGTGTCTCTGCCTCTCTCTCTCTCTCTCTCTCTCTCTCTCTCTCTCTGCGTCTCTCATGAATAAATAAATAAAACCTTTAAAAAATACTAGAAAACACTGATAAAAGAAAATTAAGGTGACATAAACAAATGGAAAGATTCCATACTCATGGATTGGGAGAATATTTTTTAAATGTCTATACTACCTAAAACAATCTACACATTTAATATATCAAAATGCCAACACCATTTTCCACAGAACAAGAACAATCCTAAAATTTGTATGGAACCACAAATAGCCAATGCAATCTTGGAAAAGAATAAAACTGGAGGAATCATAATCCCAGACTTCAAGATATACTACAAGCTGTAATAATCAAAACGGTATGGTATTGGCACAAAAATAATCACATAGATCAATGGAACAGAATAGAGCCCAGAGATAAACTCATGATTATAAGTTCATCTTTGACAAAGGAGGTACGAATATGTAATGGAAAAAAGGCAATCTCTTCAACAAAGTGTACTGGGAAAACTGGAAAACCCCATGCAAAAGAATGAAACTGGACCATTTTCTTGCACTATACACAAAAAATAAACTTAAAATGGATTAAAATCCTAAATGAGAGACCTGAAACCATAAATATCCTAGAAGAGAACACAGGAAGTAATTTCTCTGAGATAGGCTGTAGCAACATGTTTTAGGTATGTCTCCAGAGGCAAGGCAAACAAAAGCAAAAAAAAATCATTTCAATTACATCAGAATAAAAGCTTCTGCACAGTCAAGGAAACAACAAAACAAAAAGATGACCTACCAAATGGGAGAAGATATTTGCAAATGACATCTGATAAATGGGTAGTATCCAAAATAAAGAACTTATACAATTCAACACCAAAAAAAAAAAAAAAACCCACAAATAATCCAATTAAAAATGGGTGGAAGACAAGAATAGAGATTTCTCCAAAGACAACATTCAGACACATGAAAGGATGCTCAACATCACTCACCAGGGAAACTCAAATCAAAACCACAATGAGATATCACCTCACAACCTGTCAGAATGGCTAAAATCAAAAACACAAGAAAAAAGTGTTGGTAAGAATGTGGAGACAAACGAACATTCGTGCACTGTTGATGGAAACGTAAACTGATATACCACTGCAGATAACAGTATGGAGGGTCCCCAAAATATTAAAAAACAATTACCATATGATTCAGTAATTCCACCACTGAGTATTTACCCAAAGAAAATAAAAACACTGATTTGAAGGGATATATGCACCCTCACGTTCATTGCAGCACTATTTACAATAGCTAAATTCTGGAAGCAACCCAAGTGTCCATCCATAGGTGAATGGATAAAGATTAAATGGTGCATATATACAATGGAATATTATTCAGCCATGAAATTAGTGGAATCTTGCCATTTTCAACAGCACGGATAGAGCCAGCAGCTATAATACCAAGTGAAATAAGTCAGAGAAAGACACAAATCATATGATTTCACACTTATGTAGAATTTAAGAAACAAAATAAAGATTAAAAGAGACAAAAACTATAGAGAAAAAAAAACCAGATGTTTACCAGAGGGCAGGTGGGTGGGGGAATGGGTGAAATAAGTGAAGAGGATTAAGAGTACACTTATGGAGATGGGAACTGAGGAATGGAATGTGTATACCTGAAACTAATATAACATTGTTAATTATACTGGAGTTAAAATTGTAGAAATAATTTTTTGTGAAAAAAAAATACAAGGGTAGATTATTTTTCATGGAAAAAAAAAAACAATTAATGCTTCCCTTAATAGAATTGGTAAAATTAGAATTCCATGAGCCGTGGAAATAGAATTCAAACATTCTTTACATTTGAATTTGTAAAAATACTGGCTTCAACAGTTGGCATCCCTACTGCTGTGCTGTGAACTACGTCAGTCATAGAGAATGAAGGAAAAGGATGATGTAATAATGGAATTTTGCAATGAAATTTCTAGAAACTTTTTAATACTGCAATACTAATGAAATTTATAAAATGGAGCTTAAATTTGAAAAAATTATCCTTATCCTTTTTTGGTACACTTTCTCTTCCATATTACCTATATTTTTCCCTTACCCTCCAATTCTTTTTTTTCCCCCCAATTGAGATGTAATTAACCTAAAAAGGTATAATTAAGCAAGTAAATTGCAAGTCTCAAGTATTCCATTTTGATGTTTTGATCATTGTATATACCTGTCTATCAAACACTTGAAAAAGATATAGAAGCCTTACAACACTCCAAAAAATTCTTTTGTGCTCTTTTCCAGTAAATTCCCGCCCCCAACCACAACCTTCAGGAACCACTTTAATTTCTATCCACTAGAAACACAGCTGTTTTTGTTTGTTGCTTTGTTTTGTTTTTAGAATTAGTCTGGCTTCCCTTATCCTCTGTAGGGTAGATTCTGTCCAAGACATTTTGGATCTATAAATGAAATCATGGAACTTTTGCAATGTAGAAATTTAGATGGTCCAGTAGAGCATTGCTATATTCTGTAACTCAGAGCAATGGCCACAATGGCAGAGCCTTTATAATCATAACTACTGCTTTTTATTTACTAGTCAATTTTGTCTACTGAGGAGGAACAAAAGCTGTAGGGTAAGAATGTGGAAATACTGCTCTTACTGTATTCTCTGAAACAATTACCATGAGGGATCAGTTGTAGAAAACATAAAGAGAATCATTTTAGGCAGTGTGCTCCCTTTAGAGCCTGAAGTATATCATCATCTTAGAATCGAAAGACTTCTACCTAAACAGGAATAAGATTACTCAATATTAGCGTTCTAATCTCTTCTCATTTCCAGTGTTTTTATAGTAATTTAATAGGAGATTTGTCGATTCTGGCTTTTTGCAACAATTAAGAACCGTTCTTAACTTAAAAAAAAAAAAAAAAAAGGAGAGCATCTTTTGAAGAGGTGGACCTCATTCTAAAGAATGAGTAGGGTCAATGGTTGCAACAAGACCCCCAATCCTCAGAGTTACACATCATCACCATTTGCTTTACAATCCCCAAGACTAATCTTGTTTATTCCTTAATCTCTATTTACAACAGCAACCTAAAGAAGCTCACAACTTCCAGGTTTTTCCCTCATCTTCTGATCTTATTTCCATAGGAGGTGTCTTGGGCAATGAGGCAACACCAGCTCTACCCCAACACTCTCTATCCCCTTTTTCTCCTCTCTATACCAATTAACATCTGATATATTATAGTTTAGTTATCTCCCCCTACCTATTAGGAGGTAGCTTTGTAAGAGTAGAAAGTTTTGTTTTTGTCACAGAAGCATTCACAATGTCTAAACAGTGTTAGATATTAGGCACTTAAACATTTGTTGGATAAATGAACTAAATTACCCCCCCCCCCTTCTGCAATGGCATATATGACTCCAGAATTATTCTTCTCCCTACTACTTTCCTTCAGGAAATAATGAGTGGTTAGGCAGAGAACAGAGGAGATGCCATGGTTAGTACTGGAAGGATCTCCCACTTCGTTTTCCCCCCAGATTAAGGTCTTTTCACCCCTAACCACTAAGGATTTCTGGGTACAAATGGAACTAATTAAAAGGGATGACATTAAGCAAGTCTGACCAAGGCAAGTGCATAGAGATGGCTACAAGCCAGGCTTTTCCACCTTAAAGCCCTAAACCTAACTCCTTGTGTGAAAGCAAGGCAACAAGTAGTCAAGTGTATTTTTTTAATTTTTAAAAAAATATTTTATTTATTTATTCATGAGAGACACAGAGAGAGAGGCAGAGACACAGGCAGAGGGAGAAGCAGGCTCCATGCAGGGAGCCGGACGTGGGACTCCATCCAGGGTCTCCAGGATCATGCCCTGGGCTGCAGGCGGTGCTAAACCGCTGCGCCAATGTGGACTTGATCCCAGGACTCCAGGATCACGACCTGAGCCAAAGCCAGATGCTTAACCACTGAGCCACCCAGGTGTCCCAATAGTCAAGTGTTTTGATGCAAGCAGCATGTTCTCTACTACACAGGAAAATCCTCAAGAACAATGACAATGTGCTTGATAAAATCTACATGATAATGCTAGAATCTAAGTTTGAACCAAGCATACAACTTCCATTTGATAGTTTTTCATCTATAAAATAAAAACTAGACAACCCAATCCCTCTCACTGAAATGAGTTCCACTTTTTACAAGATGTGAGGATAAACATCCTCATATAGAGGAATATTATGGCTCTGGGACCAAGACACAGGACAGGATAGCCTCCAATTGACTTCGGTTTCTCCCATTTCTCTATTATATCCAATCTGTTGCCAAAACTTCTCTCTCTTCATGGTCTAAAAACTCTCACATACACATTCTCCCCATTCTCTTGACGGCCACTAGCCTACCCATATCATTTCTTTCATAGACTCTTAGATGGCCTCTCTGCCTCCAGTATTTTCTTTCCTCAAATCTTTTTACTCCCAAATTCCAAAATAGTGCTTCTAAAATAAAAAGGGGTATTGCTCACTACCTTGCTTAAAAACTTCCAAGTTTTCACAGTAATTTCTCACATTAGGAAAAATTATAAAGTTCCAATTATTTATTTATTATGTTATAGAGAATGCTTCTTCTCTGCTCCTGATGTATCTGTCTAGCTAACAGAGATCAGATATTATTACTCCATTACTTCACTTCAAAGAGCAGAGATATCAATCTGATTGCTTAATTTCAGAAAATAATGGAACATGCTTGACCCCACTCTCTCCTATGTTCCCTTCCTTCCTCTGGAGAACATGAGTTCTTGACAGCTCCTCCAAACTTTAAATTATAGGAATTTGCCAAAAGAGAAGTCTGCCCCACTCTTTAACACCTGGAACTAGGTTAGTGATTCAACATAATTCTAGAGGTCCTCTTGGGTCTTAAAGTAAGATACATTTCCCATAACATTGCCCCCTGTCTCTCTTGCTCTTTTTGAAATGAAAATTATACTTTGGCCTTCGTCTTTAGCTTTGGTTTTATTTTGCATATTGTTTAAAACTATTTGGAGAATAAGGGTGTTATTTTTTGAGGTAATATTTAAATATATTCTCAGAAAAGTTCTTAGCACACATTATTCAGTAAATGGTATTATGATACTGATGATTTATCAGGACCTTTAACAGAATTACTATCATCATCCCTTAATTGTCTTAAGGCAAAAGGCCAAGTTGGAAGATTGGAAGATGGAATGTGAGTTTACATTCTCAGTTCATGGATTCTAGACAACTGGCATAGATGGGCATATACAGGTGAGGGATTTATTCCTTTTTCCTGCACCACTGACCTCCATAGCCTCACACAAGGTCCTGAGATAATTCCACCTGGGATGGTTGCTTTCAGGTCTAGGAACTGGCTTCTATATTTCAGGAGTATAGCCAGTGCTGGGCTGTTATATATGTCCCATGAACAATGTGGTCTTTTGAAAGGTGAGGTTCTGGAAGATTGGGCATTCATTGAACCAGTACAACTTCTGACTCTAAAGGAAATACACCAGCTTCAAGCAAGGATAACAGGAAGGAGATGCTAAAGAATTGACATCTCCCTGTAAGTATCAAGAACTTCTGTGACTGAGTCTAGGAGGACATCTTGGCAAGAAAGATTTTTCAGAGATATACTTTGAACTTTTAACTCACAAGGACACAAGAATGTGATGTAGGGCTTTAAAATTCAGATTTGGGGAAATTCCACATTACTGGCATTTTGAATTGGTGAGTCTTTCTTTATAAGCTTTATTGTACAAGTGTATTAATATTTTCATTCAGTCTCATTGAACACCTTTAATAAACTATGTTGGACAATGTGGCCAGACTAATTTGTAAGGGAAATAGAATAGAGAACAGATTTTTAGTCTTGGGAATGAATTAACCTTAGCTATTTAATTTTCAGATACTGGAAGCAAAGCATCTGCTCACTAGCAGTCCAAGAAAGTACTCAAAAAGAAGCAATGGTGTGTATTAGGGTAAGAGTTTCAAGAAGGTATAAACAAGACTGTCCTGAGAAACTGTTGGTTTCCTGTCCTGAACGTGAAGGTCTTCGCATTTTTGACCATATGCTTAATGATTAGGTGAAATGGGTTAAAAAACAAATAAATAAAAGGGAAAAGAACTAATAAATGTTATCAAGAAGCACTACTGACTTCCTACTACTGTTTTTTGTTTGTTTGTTTGTTTTCCCAGCGAAGAGAGCATCAAGTTTTCTAGTGTACCTGACTCTTCACCCTTATATTTTTTTTTATAAATTTATTTTTTATTGGTGTTCAATTTGCCAACATATAGAATAACACCCAGTGCTCATTCCATCAAGTGCGGAGGGGTGGGGGTGACTGGGTGATGGGCACTGAGGTGGGCACCCTTATATTTTTCTAAGGTTAGGTGCATGGAATAACTTACCTGACAAGTGTAGGGAAAACAGTTAGGGAAACTTGACCCCACCCAACTCCTTTTTCCTCTTAGGAGAGTCTACCCCTATTGAATCCCTCCATAGCATAAGTTGAACAGAGGCTAATTCTTGCCAGGGGTAGGCCTTTCCTGTCCAGCTCTCTCTGTAACACGGTGGGTAAACGTGGCTGATCCTGAGGTACAGCTCGGGCCCATAGCCATATTTGTCAATCTAACTCCTTATTTACCTATTGTTTTATTTCACATGGTTAAGAACCCAGGCATAAAAGAGAGCTCTATTAGTCAAGGCATAAATTTCAGATTCTTTTCCATTCATTCTGTTTTCTAGTCAGTCTCAGCTATTAATTGCTCCTCATACTGCCTCAGAATGTCTTGCTATCATGTCTTTGCCCTCATTGTTGACTTTGCCTAACAGAACAGTCTTCTGTTTGGTCACTGTATGTTCAAAAACCTTTTTCCTACCTCGAGACCAATACTGAATACCCCCTCCAAGAGAAGCTATGTGACCACAGAGACAGTGTCAGTGTTTACAGCTGTACCCCTAATGCTTAACATTTTACCTGATACATATTAGATTGCTAAATATATTAAAATGAGGTGGGCATTGGGAAACATACCACTTCCTGCTTTGAAAGGATTTAGTTATTAGTTCTAAGGTAATTTATGTTCTTACCTTCAAGGAACTTGGTAAAAGGGATAAACGTATGTAAACAAACAGCGGAAATTCATCATTTTCTTGGTGTTTGTTATACATGTGCTTCTTATCCTCAATCCCTAAGCTCCTTCAAGAGTCAGAATTCAGAAAGCAACATAAATTGTAGGAAATGTCTAAGTACCTGTTGAATGAAAACCTCTATGCATAAATTGTGAAGAGACTCTCCAAAACTGAAATTCCATTAAGCTGCTACCTCAGTGCTTTAACAGACCTGAGTGACTCCTTTTCCTTTTTTCATCCGCTGCCCCATGTCAACACTGGGATCAGTCCTAAAATTTCTATTAAGTCTAAAGATGAAAAGAATTTATCCAACATGTAAAAGTTGGGGCTGTTTATGACAGGGGGCTAGCATATACTACTGGATTGGGTAGCTCTTAACTCCTTATTCAGTTTAGATCTATGCCCTGTTAGTCCACGTGCTGTGTGGTTTTCTGTTACTGGGGCTGCATTCCATGCCTCTAAGTTTAAGATGACTTGCCCGGGGTTGTCAAGAGCTAGGCACCAATGGTAATCCACCATATCATGCTATAGTTAATTTCTTATTGCTTTTCTTATAGTTTATCAAAGAAAAAGTGGTTTGATAAACCAAAGTATAAGCAACCTGGCATTTTATGAGGCAAATTTGGGAGACTTGTATGATTTATACATTCTTGGCAAGTGTGGATATTTTTAGCCAAGCATTCCACAGCAGAGAACTGAATTTTACTGGCACTTTTGGCCTTTTAAATCAAATTATAGCACTTTGCCTCAATTTTATTGTTTTTCTTTTAAATTAGCTTGATTTTGAATAAAGATGGCCATCATTACCATTTCTAGTCTATACTGCATTGGCGGTCCTATTAATCGCAATAAAGCACTTTATTCCTTTATTGAGGATTGTGTGTAGTCCTAAATGTGGAAGCTAAAAAAATAAGCTTTTAGAAGAAAGTACTACTAATTATGTTCATGAATTTGGACAGGCAATTATTTCTTAAATAGAATGAAAAAACATAAAAGCAATATTAACTGATTGGACTTCATTGAAATATAGAACTTACATTCATTGAAATGTACTTTGAAAAGGTGAGACACAGAATAAGAAAAGATGTGTGCAATACATGCATCTAAAGAAGAATACAAATCTAGACTATGTACAGATCTAAAAAGCATTAAGGAAAAAATGACTTGGTAGAAAAAATTGGTAAAAGAGTTAATTAAATAGGCAGCTCCCTCCCCAAAAAAAGAAGCCAAACAATATTCAAATATCCAGTAAACAAGAACATTGTCCTCTGCATCATTATTCACCTGAAGAATGGGAATTATAATCACAATGATACACCAACATGGCTAAAATTAAACTGACAGTGGGAAGAGGATGTCAAATGATTAGAACTCATATTGCTGGTGAAAGTGTAAGTTGTGAAAAGCACTTGGTTTGGTAGTATGTATTAAAGCAAAACACAGGCCTACTCTATGACTAAGAATTCCACACCCGACAATACAAACAGAAATAAATGTGCATGTCCACAAAAAGTTATACACTGAATCTTTCAAACATGTTGTATTTCATGATGTGGGGTTAGTATTGCATGGATATATATCTATATAAACATCTATTGAGGTGCACCACCAAGATTTATATCATTTACTATATGAATATTTAAAAAAAATAAATTCTTTGAAGGTAAAAGTAAAATAGTTTTGTAGAATTCGGCTGGGATCTTACATATTTACCTACAGAAATCACCTAAATATCTATAGAGTGCAGTTGTGAAAAATGCTGAAACAATACTATGAAGAATCACTTGCCTGGTGTTCTCATCGACTCTGCCCTATGGGTTCCTGTCCTTCAGGAAAGACACAACCAGTGGAGGGGAAGAACGGCAGGCAAGATGGTCTCAGACTGACTATATTTTAGACAAGTATCTTCCTGACTATAGGCCTCCCTTTTCTTATTTACTTTAGAAAACCTCCAGTAGCAAATTCATTCTATGTTTCTTTGAGATGTTAATCTTCTCCCAGTTTCTTCCCAGTTTTACAAGAAGGACTATCTTTCTCTAGGACCTGGGAACTATCCCTTTAAGATGAAATCAATGGATGAGATGATGCTTCTATCTGCCAGTCTCTATGGGAGGGGAGGAGCCCAACTTTGAAGAGCACCGATGAGGAAACACAATGACCTACATTTCCCCCCTCTCCCTCACTGAAGTCCTCCAGGACTTTTCAACTAGCTCAATCCAGAATTTGAGGTAACAACCACCTCTTGCTTAATCAGAGCTAGAATTAATCTCTCCTCCCATTGGAATGGTCTTGAACCCTATTGCAAGAGTCCAGAATAAAGTCTTCTGTGCCTGTCCAGGAATTTTGTCTGGTGTAATTTTGTTTCGGCACCCCGTTCTCTTAAAGTTTAAGACTCGGGTTGAAGCCACAGTTGCCCAGTGCTAAGTGGGCAGTACTGAATCTAGGAGCCACAAAACTTTTTGACAGTCTGTCACAGGCTATTCCCAAAGGCTCTATCTCATGGAGATTGGGCATTGCCAGTGGTCTGTAATGAGGATATTACTTAAAAATAAAACTGACGCAGTTAACAATTTTAAAAGATCCATGTTAATCAGCTATTTCCAGATGGTCAATAAATGTACTAATTCATTTTTCCTCATAAATGACATACATGTGGCATAGAAATAAATCCAAAAATACTTTGAATTCAGGTCAAAGCAAAAACCAAGAAATCTAAAAATCAAACCATTTTATATAGAAATAGTGGTTTCTGTGGGCTTAATAGAAAAGTAGCTAAGGAGACACTTGGGATAGTAAACACCCTTGAAATGTTATAAATAAGACAAGTAAACAAGATGTCCAGCCAATTTCACTGAGAATAAAAAGGAAAAAAGCATTCTTGAGTTGGCAAATAAGAAATATGAACTTTCAAAGAGATACAGAATAATGAAGCCAAATAACCAATAAAGCTAGATTTTTTTTTAAAAAGTTTTGGTTGATAATTTAGGAATTGTAAATGACTGAAGGAGAGAAAGAAGAGCAGGTCCTCCTAGCAGTGATAAGCAATCAACTAAGAGACAGTACAACCACAGATGTTTATATTGTAATATCTGATGCTTTATGTACCTGTAGGAATGTCCCCACAAAACTTGTTGCTGACAAAAAAAAAAAAAGTCAAATATCTGAGATGAAAAATCCAAGAATTTCTATCATTAAACTCACCTTCCCTGAAAAGCAACATTTGTAGGAGAGAGGCTTTGAGTCTCACATTGGTTACACAACCAAATTTACTTTTTCTCTCTGGGATTTGGGGTATTCCTACAGGTTTAGATAATTTCCTAGCCTCTTTAAATGTAAGTCATATTTGGTGGACATTGAAAAAATAGATGAGACACAGTCTAGTCTGAAAATCCACAGCCCCAAGGCAGAGCATTTTGCCAATGGATTACTAGAATTGTAAAGTTTGAGAATTACCAGATTCAGACAGTATCTCCCTTAGGCTCTAGCAAAAGAGGTCTGTGCTCCAGGGCCCATGGATTGAGAGTTCCCACAATTTGGAATGACTTTCTTAAAAGTTTCTAAGTCCTTCTCTGGCATTTGGGACAGGCAAGCAGAATTATCCTCACAAGGCACCCCAAGCCCAAACTCATTTCTTGCCCCCCCACAGCATTCTTGGACCTACCCTGCATGGGATTTTGACCCAAGCTGAGGAGCTTCATGGCTTGTGCTGGTGGAGTCATCCTGGGGCTCAAGGACCAGCCCCAGGTGAAGAGAAGGAGATATGAAAAGTATATCAGTCCTTCTGATTGGTGAGGTATTTCTTTTGTAGGATTGAGACTGGCCACCAGAGTGGTATTGACACGCTCACTTGGGGTAACTTAAATTGTTTATAGGTGAAGTTCCACGTGTTAGGATTGACCTTGGTCTCAATTCAGAAAAGGGGCACCTGAGTGGCTCAGTGATTGAGCATCTGCCTTTAGCTCAGGTTGTGGTCCTGGGGCCCTGGGGTAGAGTCCCGCATTAGACTCCTCACAGGGAGCCTGCTTCTCCCTCTGCCTATGTCTCTGCCTCTCTCTGTGTGTTTCTCATGAACAAATAAAATATTAAAAAAAAAAAGGTTCAGAAAAAATTTTGTCCTGACTTCTAATAATACATATAAAGACTGCATTACAGTACTAAGAGAGAGTAAATGCTAAGAAGGAGAGAGAAGGCAGAGGAAGGGGGAGAGAAAGACTGACTTCTGGTTACTGCAAAATGACAGTGATATGGGCATTATAATGCCCAATTTACAGACAACAAAACTACAGCTGAATCAGAGCTGCAATTACTTGTCCTTGTTAACACAGCTATTGACCATTTCCATCATCACTAGGATATAACTAGATCTTGGATTCAAGAAGCAAACACCGAATCATAAACAGAATGATGCAAAGAGATATTCAAATAGCCTGATTTGTCTTATGTCCCAGAACTTTACAGAGACTCCTGACTCATGCTGTCACCATGAGTAACAAAGGACCTACAAAGACATGGCTTGGACAGGTCACCTTTACGGTTGTACTTTGGTGATGTTTTCCTCTATGCGTCAATTCTTTCCTACTCGTATGCTAAGGGCTTGTTCCTGTACAGAGTAACCTGACTACTATTATATCATTATGTGGGATCCCATTTGGGTCATCATTCAGCAGCAACCTTAATTCAGAGCATCAATATGCCCCCAAAATATGTTAACTCATTTTAGTCTAGATCATGGGGAAAAAAAATACTTCATGTCATCCATGATTTTTTTTTTAATTGAAGAACCCATAGTATACCTATAAATTCAAACAAAGGAGAAGAGAAACCTCAGAAATTAGCTTAAGTTTAAAACTGGCTTAAATAGTACCTAAGATTTTAGGGAGCCTGGAGAGATAATCATCTAGAAATTACATATGAGTCTATTAAAGCACTTTTTTACATGCTTAAATCAGATTAGAGCTAGAAATTTCTGAGAGGTAATGACCTTGAGATTCTGCTTTAGTTTCCTAAGGAAAGTATCCCTTGAACCATTTATCACTCAAGTGGGAAAGGTGATAGAAAGTGTTCTGTGGGTAGCAGTGAGTTAGGTTAGTTTTCCACAGTAGCAGACCATCCAATATAAAATTGAGAATCGATGAAACACCTTTCAAACTGTTCTCACAGCTATTTTCTTCAGGCTGGCATCCTTTTGCCCTTTCATTTTTAAGCCCTAGCCAAAAATAAATAAATAATCATGAAAACTTCACTAAGCAGTTCCCTCTCCCAGTGGTGTCTCCTGAAGTTACCCTGCTGGGTAATCAGACTTATTGTGGATAGCAGAATTAGGATCATTTGCATTACAGTAGTTTCAGCATGGCATTCCTTTCCTTTTTCCATATATAAGCCTAGTATTATAAACTCTCCTAATTTTTCAGGTGAGATGGGTCCATTCTCCTGTTCTAAATATAATATGGAGAACACTTATAGATCCATATACAATCAAAGGAAATTATTTCAGTTCCTTCAAAGTTTTGTTTCCCCACTACTTTGTTTTTGGGGTCAAACACAACTCAGGGATGAGTATTTTATTGCTGTGTTCAGTAGGGGATATTTTTAAGGAGGCATCAAATGGCTGAAGGACAGGATACAAAATGGTATCATTGCCAAGTTGGCCCCACTCACACTCCAGCTTCCCACTAAATCTGCAGTCAATTATCCATTTATCATTAATGCAATGTGAAGTTGGATCAGTTTATAGCATACACTATAGCCCTGATTCTGCTTCAATGACAAAAGTAGAGTAAGAACCAAGACTGTGGGCAGCCTTGGTGGCTTAGCGGTTTAGCACTGCCTTCAGCCCAGGGTGTGATGCTGGAGACCCGGGATCGAGTCCCACGTCAGGCTCTCAGCATGGAGCCTGCTTCTCTCTCCCTCTTTCTCTCTCTAAAAAAAAAAAAAAAAAAAAAAAAAAAAAAATCAAAAAATAAATAAATAAATAAATAAAAATAAATAAATTAAAAAAAAAAAAGAACCAAGACTGTTCGTGGCTTCCCTGAGCATGCCTTACTAGATTCTGGGATTTTATATTATAAATACTAAGAGAGAGGCATACACATAGAATTACAGTGGAGAAGGCACCCATAATCTAAGTAGTAGGTGTTAAGTTCATGTGAGCTCCATATGCCTTCTAGCATGGCATGCAGACACAGTTTACTCAGAGGAGGCCCTTAGTTTTAGTGCAACACCTTGAAGGGAGAGATTGGGAGTGAGGAACTCATTCGCCCTCTGTATGACCCCCAGAAGTGAGATCAGGAATGGCACTAGGGAGATCTGAGTAAACGTATCGCCTTTTGAAAAGGGATCATGTATTAGTTTGCTAGGCTTGTCCCCGTAGACTAAGTGGCTTAAACATCAGAAAATTTCCTATAGCTCTGAAGGCCAAAGTCTTAGATCAGAGTGTCTGCAGGGTTGGTTGCTGCTGAGGACTCTCACCTTGTTGGCTTGTGGAAGATGGTCTTCTCTCTATGTCTCCCTATCTTCCTCAGACATGTCCCTCAATACATGTCTGGTCAAAGCTCTTCTTAGAATAACACCAGTCATACCAAATTAAGGCCCACTCTAACGAGCTCATTCTAACCTAATTACCTCTTTAAAGGCCCTGTATCCAAATAGGGTAGCATTCTCAGGTGTTAAGACTTCAGTTGGTTTGGGGAAGACACAATCCAGCCCATGACAGATGGTCAACTTCTACATGAATTTTAAGGCTATTTGTCCTGAGATTAAAGTAAGACTCTTCTCTGAGCAGCCTGGTGGCTTAGTCAGTTAAGTCATTAAGTGTCTGCCTTTGACTTAGGTCATGATCGAAGAGTCCTGGGATTGAGCCCTGCTTTGGGCTCCCCCCTCAGTGGGAGTCTTCCTCTCCTGTATCTCCCCTTGCCTGTGCTTTCTCTGTTGTTCTCTCTGTGTCAAATTAATAAAATCTTTAAAAAAAATAAAGCAAGACTCTTGTGTATAAATTCACAAGAACAATAGTCTTCTAAGTAGACTGACTTATATAGACAAATTAGAGAAAATGAAAAGATCTATATCCATATATAGGTTCTCAGAAAAATGTATCTTCAGTATACAATAGATCTTCAACAAAAAGTCCAAGAACTCCAACAGAAAAAGACTGAGGATACCCTTGTGGGGAGCTTTAAATACAAGTCTAAGCAATGTAATTGTCAAAAGGAAAGTATGAAGATTTTATTGTTTGTTTTCAACTAAAGTACCAAGAATCAAACAATTCTTTTTGAGACTTAAATTGCTAGCACTGTGTAGGATAAGCAGGTGGGGGAAAGAACTGGAATTTCACAGAAAAGCATCACCAGGTGCTGAGAACTTAAATCTAACAGCAGCTGTGGAAATGGGGAATGGAGATACTGCAGGGAAAATAAAAATAAGAAAAAGATCCTATTTAATAACAAATCACAACGAAAGAACTAGAGAGAAGAGTGAACAAAAGATAATGCCAAAATGTATGCCCAACTTATTCATCACCACGCTTGATAACAGTGTTTCTATTTTTCAATTTTACATACTTAATTAAAATGTCACTTTAAAAATATGGAGCAATTTCTCCGTTGTTGGTTGTCTGATTTGCTTTTGCCGAGCTGTGAATATTCTTCAGAGGATACCTATTTTCCCCTCAGAATGGTCTCTTTCATTCACTGAAATGTTAAATTACTCACAAAAACTTACTAATTAAATTGACTGTAACTGCCACCATGACAATGTGATGGCCAACATAATTGGCCTGAAAGTGACGGTTAATGTCTCATTCATAGACGACACGCATATTAATTTTATTGTTTCCCATCTCAAAACACAGTGCCCTCTACTGCCTCCATGACCCATGTGTCAGCCCCTGCCTATGTGGCCTCCCTCACGAGGCTTACTTAGGATGTCCTGCAACCCTCTCCTAGGTTCCTGAACTAGTAGTCTGCACAGGGAGTAAAGTCAACCACCTCACTGGAATTAGTGGATAGGAGTTCCCAGCCTGAGGTAAACCTCATGACTCCTGGATTGACCCACTCCTCCCCCTCACTGGACCACAGGTGGTTGTGCTTCTGGCAGAGCTGGGCAGAGGCATGCGTGTGCACAAACATGCTGGCACATGCATTCGGCACTCTCGTCCAATAGCTGGCTGTGAACATCTTCCCTACTCCGCTTTTATTCCCATCTGATTTAACTCTGCCCTAACCTCAACCATCTGGGTAGGGCCCTTATAATTTGAAATACTTCTGACAATTCTCCTCCCCCCTAAAGTGGGGTCCTGCACTTAATCATAGACATTAACTGACCTCCTTTTATGAACTAACTAGATCACCACCACCAACCCGAACTTTCACAGTCTTCCCTACTACCTGACTTAGGCTATGGGCTCCATCTAACAAACTAGACATTCTTAGGTGCCAACACTAAGCTGAGTTGTTCATACCTCGGATTATTCCCCTTTAACACTAAGCCCATGCCCCACATAGACCCAACTTTCTTCCTCTTCCCTAAAGGAATCACTGTTTCTGAGGTCTTTGTAGGTCTCAGAACTGAGACCATGTGAATGATAATACTAGTTCATGATGGAATTTTGATACTTTTGGCTTCATCAGCAAAAGGAAAAGTTCATTTTTCACATTTACAACTCTAATTTGTTCTAAAAATAGCCATGAAGGTATTATGGGTAGTCAAATAATATAAGAAAACTAAGAAACTAAAGCAATAGCAATAAGCCCAAGGAGTGGTCAGCAATTCTAAAATCCCGGGGGGAATCCTTAAACCCTACTATCTTCAAAATGTAATAAGTAACAAACTGTAATAAATAACAAACTATTTATTTAGTTAATAAAAGAAACAAGTTTTTTTTTCTTTATGGAAATATAGTCTATTACTATTTACAATGGACTCCTACAGATAGTCAGAAACCACAATCCTCTAGAATGGTCTTGAATCTAGAAATCGATTCAAATCCCCCAGGATGAAAATCTTAATTTGTCACAAAGCGTTCCCATGCACTTTTGAAGTCTATTTAATTTAATGCTACCAATGGATTATATGATTAATTCAACTATGTATTTTCTTCTTGAAAAGAAGCTATAGTGAAGCAGAAAGACAAGGGACCTGGAACCAGAAGGCTTAATATATTGAGCAATGCTTAGCAAAAAGTGACTACTCATTCTGAGAAGCGTACGCACAAGCAGATGTTTCCAAAGACAGAATTTCTACAGGTGCTAGAGAACCAGACTTGCTTGCTACACAGTAGGGCATGGCATAGTGTAGCCAGTCATTGTCCAGCCAAGAGGAAAGCCGGCAGGTTCCCATAGAAACTGGACTAATGATTTCCTATAGGTGTCACCAGCAAGAAAGGAGTTCCAGAAACTCCACCATGGCCAGTCTATACACTCAGACTCTTCCACCACTGTAGTTGCTCCTTGTTCACAGCCACAATGGCTCCTGTCTGCTTTCCAAGTCTTACATGCTCCATTGGTTTGGTGGAACCTAATCCACTTGCAGGCACTGTAAGCTGCAGGGGAATTCAAAAAGGTAGTTTTCCTCTACAACCTCCCTAGCAGACTGAAGCAAACAAAAAGGGAACTAGAATGGGTGTTGAGTGAGCCAAACTACAGTATCAGTCACAGTCTGTTCCTATAGCTAAACATCTCTTCACATCTTTCTTCTTAGAATTGAACTTCAAAAAACAAAGCATTCCTGTCCAACTTAATCCAACCTTGCCTTATATCAATGTAAATACCCTTTTCCCCAAAAAAGTAGAGATCCATTGACTTATTAATCCCTGTGCCCATATGAGTGATACACATTCATCCTCTAGTTCAGACATGGACTATTAGGCTATGGACTAAATTATATACCTACTCAATGTAAAAGTAAGAGGGAAAGTGACAGGACATAATGCTTTGAATTTTAATTTCTCTGAGCTTCGGAGCCCAGTCAGAAGCAGCCAGTCCACTGGTCAGGATTCCTTGTATATCTATACTTCCTTATAGGAGATGCCTTCAGATCCACCCAAACTTTGTCTCCATAGGCATTTCCCTCCAAGTGACCTCCAATGATCACTTAAGTAAAGCATTGCAACATGGAATACCCACGTCTCCCACTGTAATACAAGAGGATCCTCACTACCATCAAGTTTGTCAAGCCAATCTCAATTTCTAATTAATAATGTTGGTAACAATTACTAAATTAACCCCGAGATTTGGTTCTTCCAGTTCCCAGCTCTGTGATCTAGTACATATTTATCAACAATAATGTGACTGTAATAGAATAGGATTCTTTTGAGGTTTAAAAAAGAGAGAGAGCCTAGTTTAGTGCACTTGGTAGATGTTTATGTGAAATGAAGTCTATCTGATGGATTACCACCAAAATAATTGCTTTGGGCAAGAAACCTAGGACAGTAAGGGCTACAGATAAGAGATTGGGATTGGATATAAGGAACTCGATGGCAAGTTAAAAGAGGATAATCCTAGGGGAGTTTATCTCAGTCAGCTTGGGCTGCTTTAACAAAAATATGCTAGATTGGGTAACATAAACAACAGACATTTATTTCTCACAGTTCTGGGGCTACAAAGTCAAAGATGCTAGCAGATTTGGTTCCGGGTGAGAACTCTCTTCCTGGCATATAGACAACCACCTTCTGGCTATATCCTCCCATGACAGACTGAGGGAGCTCCAGCATCTCTTCCTCTTTTTGCAAAGTTACTAATCACATCAAGGGAGCCTTACCTTCATGACCTCATCTAAACCTAATTACTTTTCAGAAGCCTTACCCTAATACCACCCTATTGGGGATTAAAGATTCAACACATTAATTTTGAGAGAACATAACCATGTAGTCCATAACAGAGTTGGTAGGACAAACTCTCCACATATGGTTCCATATGTGGAACCACACAGCTATCCAGGAACCCAGTAATAAGCCATATCACACACCCCAGGAGCCCTTGAGAGAATTCATTTTCGACAAATGTACAATGGCTAAAATAAACAGTACTCTTGAGGCATTGCAGTATAATATGAACGGGCTGACCCTCCGGAGTCAGATAGATATAAATGCAAACCCAGCTCCACAATTTACTAGCTCCATGACCATGGGTAGTTCAAATACAGTTTCCTCATCAGTAAGTTATAGACATTTTAGCAAAGCTCCTTAAAAATTTTAAGAGATGATGTATGTAAGACCTAAAGCCTGGCACATGGCATATGCTCAACAAATACTACATTTTAGTAAAACCGTATCTGTGTTTCAGGCACTAAATTAAGTTCCATACATGCCTTACCTCATAAAATTCAATGACAATCCTGTAACATGGTGTTTTTGTGCCTATTTTACAAATGAGAGAATAGAAGCTTAGGAAAGTTAAGTGACTTGCCCATCTTACCAGCTAATGTATGGAAAAAAAAAAATCAGAGTTCACACACAGGTGATCTTGCTCTATAACTTGTATTTAATTATTCATCCCTACGTCCTCCTTGTAAGGACTGTTGTATGAACCAGAATAGAAGATCTTGACCTTACAATCCTAACATGAAATATCAAAAAATATTTACTTAATATTCTCTGAACAGCAAAGATGGACTTATATAAAGCATTTTCAAAAACTTTTGGTCAATACTAGATTATAATCTAAATATTTCCAGGCAAAAGATAGAACCTTGACTACCTAGGAGACAAAAGCCACTTATCTAAGGTGCTTGATCACCTAGGGAAACTAAGGAATACATAAGGAACCGAGATAATTACAAGGCACAGGCTGCAGAACATCCCCATAAAAGAGAAGCAAACATCTCAAAGCAGAGTCAAATTCAGTATAAGGGTTTTCTAAAAAAGCTAGAGATTTAGCAAAATAAAAATTGTGGTCCACAGAATTCATTAGTTTAAGAACTAGATCAAGTAGGAGCATGTGGAGGGGCTCTTTGGAGGCCTAAAGAGCTAGGGAAAAAATACATATATATATATAAACAGTATCTTTAAAGCAAATCAAACTATCCCCAAAATGCACTTCTCAGCACACAGACTGGATGGCACTTTCATGGCAGCTCTTTTTGCCTCCAAACAACGAGGCTAAGGTACATAATGGAAATGCCTAGGACAACGAGTAGGTAAATCTGATTCCCATAGGCAACTCTCAGGCCAGTTAGTGGCATCACACTGAGCAAGTGGCTATATGTCTTTGCCTCCATGGCCTTGGTGGCCCCCAGAATTGATGATCCCATGCAGAGCAAGGTGTGTGATAACTAGGTGAGGGCAAGTAGCCTGAGATAATGCATGTTAAAGATGGGGACTGCAAGTCAATAAAACTGAAGCTTTCCCTTTAAACCAGGCAGGGGGGGAAAAACCCTGGCAAATTGTACAAATTGTGAAAAAGATGACCTTCTCCTGGCTTATGCCTGGAATTAATTTGAAGACTGTAAGACTATAAATCAATTTTAAATAGGTTATGAATAGTCAGATTGGAGAAAAAAAGTCAAATGTTCTTGTATGAAAGTTCACAGAGAAAGGGAAAAGCCCTGGAGGAAAAAAAAAAAAAGATTCATTTGCCAAAGATATTGTTTGGGGGAAGAAGAATTGACTGTATTTCTCTTATTATCTTATTCTTCAATACTTATTCTTATATTTTGCAGTTTTCCCTACATCTGACCTTGATGCCTTGTTTTCCAGTGTCCCTGTAATGAAGTAAATTAAGTAATGAAGTAAACACTGGATTTGGACTCAGCACATTTGTTCCACTCCTGGTTCTAACCACGTATGTGTTGAGTAAAGTAGACAGACATGACCTGAATAGTCCTTTGTCAAGGAAGGGATTGCTACAGACAACCATCAACTACAGAGAACTATGCTATATTTCTGAATAAAACCCTGTAATTAATTTAGTTTGTATTGAGATGAGGACAGATTTCCTTCCCATGGCCTAAAAACCCTTGCAGGATATGTGGTCTATCTATCCCTTCAGCCTTCTCTCTAATGATGCTGTCCCTAACCAGCTTCAAACCAGATAATCTAATGTTCTCTCCTACCCCAGGATGTTTGTATATGTTGTTTTTTCTTCCTGAAAAATCTGGTCCTTATCTATCATTGGTTTACTATTACTCATCCTTCAGATCTCAGCACAAATATCATTTCCCTAAGGAATTTTTCCCGACCTGCTAGCAATCATCATAGTTGCAATTTTACATTTGATAAATGTCTATCTCCTCCACCAGACTATAAATGCCCTGAGGAAAAAGAAGGCATTCCATTTTACTCTTTATCCCCAATACCTCTTATAGTGTTGGACACATAAGGATTTACTAAATGTTGAATGAATAAATTCAAAGACGAGGTATTTCTAAACCAGTATATTGGGGGTGTTCAGGGGTAGTTTTCTATGTCACATTAATATCTTATTCTCCTTTCTCCCTGAGCACACTGAAGACCAAACTTGTGTTCCCTTTATAGTTGGGTGAGGACATGGAAACTAGTTCTGGCCTGTGGGTTATAAATGAATGAAACATTGAATTGTCAGTGGGAAACCTTTATTCTTTTCTTCTTGATTTCTGTGACGATCCTGGGATCACACTTAAATGAACTTTCAGCCTGGCTCCCTAAATGAGGACAGCAGACATCAGCTTGCCAAGTAGCCTACATGGATGTGTAGCACAAGGGACAGTAAGCCATTACAATTTAGCTTTCAGGGTTGGTTGTTACAGCAGCATCACCTATCCTTAATGAAGCCCAAACCGCTATTAGGAATATGGCAATCTATATTTTATAGGGATAACATTTGACAAAATTATTACATATGATAATTTGGTAAACTGAAATATACTTAGTGAACATGTATCTCTAAAAGTGGTTAGGAATCAGAACAGGAATACTGTATTCTTTGTGTGTTTGGTTTCATTTTCAGGGTATATAATTTGCCAGGGCTGCCATAATGGGCTACTACCGACTGGGTGGCTCAAAAATCAGAAGTGTGTTGTATGTTGGCAAATTGAATTTAAATAAAATAATTTTAAAATATAGAAATGTGGGACATCTGGGTGGCTCAGCTGTTAAGCGTCTGCCTTCAGCTCAGGTTGTGGTCCCGGAGTCCTGGGATCGAGTCCCACATTGGGCTCCCTGCAGGGAGCCTGCTTCTCCCTCTGTCTGTGTCTGCCTCTCTCTGTGTGTCTCTCATGAATAAATAAATAAAATCTTTAAAATATATATAGAGAGAAATGTGTTGTCTCCGTTCTAGAGGTTAGAAATCTAGGATTAAGGTGTGGAGAGGGTTGGTTGTTTCTTCTGTGCTCCCTCCTGTGAAGGACAACGTATTTCATGTTTCCCTTGTAGCTTCTGGTGTTTTGCTGACATCTTTGGTGTTCCTTGGCTTATACACTATTCTAAATGGTCTTCGTCTTCACATAGCATTCTTCATACATAGTCTGTGTGTGCATGTCTGTCTGTCCAAATTGCTCCTTTTTATGAAGACACACGTATTGTATTACAGTTCCTTCTAATTACCTCATTTTAACTTCATTACCTCTGTAAAGACAATTTCCAAATAAGGTCACTTTCTGAGGGGTTAGGACTCCAGATCTTTTATGGAAGACACAATTTAAGCCATGACATAGAAATTATAAGAAAGAGATAAAGTCAGGAAAAAAATTAGCCATGTTGCAAGCAGAAACAACAGGTGATAGACAAAGCCCAAACTGCAGGAACTTTTAAGTTTGGAAGAGACTACTCCTCAAACCTAATGCATAAAGGAAAAAATGAGAAATGTCTTAAGAAAAAAAAAAAAGCCAACTACAAGTTTTCACTGAAGCAAGAATCAAACCTGAGTTTAGCTGACTCACTCATAGTTAAAACCTCTGAATAGATTTAAGTGGCATCTAGTAAATTCTGTTGGTTGGGGGAAAAAAATGTCTCAGCAAAAAGTACACTGAAGGAATAGTTCTGCAAAAGCAGCATGATAGGCCCCCATGGCATCCACAAGTAAGCCAAGAAAGGCAGGGATAGACACAAGAAAGGAGAGACACAGAGCAAAACTAGAGAAAATACCTGAGTGTGGCCATTAGCACGTTTCAGTGACTGAACTATTAAGATCTAAGATATTGAGAGAACCAAATTGCCTAAACAAACCAAGACTATGAAACTGAAGAAGTTGATGGTTTCAAACATCTACAAGCAAGAAGTGGGCTGAGAAGGCTGCTCAGACCGCAATGTATTATTCAATCTCTATTCCATATGTGACCAAGGAGGAGATTAGGTAAACAGGAATCACAAGAGGATGAAGCCAAGGGCTAAGGAGGGCAATAGAGTGGGAGCTCCAGCAACCCTATTAACAGCCTGTTCCCAGATCCACATCCAGATACAGTGGCCCTCCCCTCATCCCTGGTATGTCACTTATATACACAATCCAGAGATGCTAGACTTTGAACTTGATGTCATGACTAAATGGGACTTTTGGAGTATGATCCTTGGAAAGGAAATCATCTATTTCTTGTGTTTAGGAGAGTAAATAAAATATTTGATGAACATATGGGCAGAATGTGGCGGTTATTACTGCTGCTCACTGAAATCCAGTTTCTTCCTTGTGCGAACATGGACAACTAAATTTTTAGGCTCCCATTTGTTGGGATGAAACTATGAGACCAGGGAGCATGAATGATGTGGATCATTTCCAGGCTAGATTATTCAATTGCTGGTGCAAGACCCTCCAGAGTTCCCTATCCTCATTTCTTCTGCTAACTTGATCATGGAAGCCCGCATCAGACTGAGATGTGCTTTCAAGCCGGAGTCTGAGTGAGTAGAACAGAGAAGAGTCCCCCAGTCTAATTCACGATGAACATGTAGCTTCCACAAAAATTAAGCTTTTTTGCCTTAAAATACTGAAGTTTTGCCCTACATAATCCAGTCATCGTGCTCCTTGGTATTTACCTAAATGAGTTGAAAATATATATCCACACAAAAAACCTGCACATGAATGTTTATCACATCTTTAGTCATAATTGCCAAAACTTAGAAGCAACCAAGATGTTCTTAAATAAGTGAGTGGATAAACTTGGAATACTCAGACAACGGAGCATTACTTAATTTAAAATGAACTATCAAGCCATTAAAAAAACATGAAGGAATCCTATATTCACAGTACTCAGTGAAAGAAGCCAATCTCAAGTCTATACACTATTTGATTACAATTCAATGAAATTCTGCAAAAGACAGAAGGGAAAGGAAGAAAACACGGAGTATGCAGAATTTTTAAGGGCAGTGAAACTATTCTGTATGATATGGTGATGGTAGATATGGGTCGTTATGCATCTGTCAAAACCCACAGACTGTAAAACAGGGTAAACCCAATGTAAACTTTGGACTTTGTTAATAATGCAGCAATATTGGCTCTTCAAAAAAAATGAAATTAGAGGTTATTACTGGAGCATTTCCCTATCCTGACAGAGCATTAATATATCAATTGATTACATAATTTTACAAAATTCAAAAAATAATGCGGACTTAGAATAGCTTCAGTTCACGTGTAAATCAGATTTTTACTTCAGAAGCAACAGCACTCAACTGATACTGATATAGTGTAAAAGCAGTCTTCCAAAGGTGAAAACACCTCTCAAAAGTCATATTATCCCTGTTTAAAAAAAATAAACTCCAATTAACTAATTTTAATACATCATAAAATATGGGCTTAATTATTACCAATAAATTAGAATTTATTTTGGGGTTAATTGCAGTAAATCATTTCAATCCTCAAAGTTTAATGAATCCAGGCCAACGTTTTCTAGAGGTAGACCAACCATCCTGGAGAAACCTGAAGCATTTGTGAGAAATGTAGATGCTCAGGCTCCCTCCCAGATTTACTGACTCCGAATCTTTAAGAGGCCCAGAGATCCAAAGTATGCCAGGCTATACAGATTTAAGCATCACTGAACTCCATTATATATAAAATTATGAGACTTTATACAATAAATATTTTGCTTCTAAAGTCACTAGCTTCTACACACCTAATAAATGCCTAAGCACTGCTTTCACAATTAATCTTACACATATGCAATACCTACAGCAGTAAGTATGAGCCATTCCTGGGGCACCATTTTCCCACTAGCCTTTGAGCTGTAGTGAGCAGCATGACTGCTGTGTGATATACAGTCTCAGAGTGGGGCTTACTAAGGAATGCAGTTCAAGTAAAAAAAAGCTCATAAATGAATTCCCATTTTTCCCAATGCAAAATTGAGCTAATTCTGAATTTTCCTCCGGCTGCCCACATTTCCCAGAGGGGATAAATTGTACAACGTGAGGTAATGAGGCTTTGCACTTCGGAAAATGATGGAAAACATAACAAATTGCAAGATCTTCAAGTGGTTCTTTGGGGAGAACTCAACCCCATGGTGGAGGCAAATAGAAACAAAATAATATAATGCAAGTGGAACAATTCATCTGTGCTTTCCTAAAAATGAAAGCAAAATTATTTGATGCTTCTTTTTGTAATCATTTTATTCTATAATTGCATGTCTGATTTTTAAAATGAATTAATCAAAGGTAATTAGGTACAAGAATGTTCTATATCTGGGGAATAGGAGCACCTCTACCATACTTACAATCTAAGATAACATTTCCAAGGTCTGAGCAAAGGAAAGTTCCACTAATACTTTTTTACAAAGCCAATCAGAAGCAAGAGTAGGTCAAGTCTCATTTAATGAGATTTATTCAACTTATACTGACCTTTCTCCTCTGATATTTAGATTCACATTCAACACAACTCGATACTTTAATGGTTACATATCTTTAGTTTTTCTCCTCCAAATTTTTCCATGTAAGCTTTTTGAGAAAAGAGACCATATCTAATTAAGATTATAGCTATGAAAACACTAATGTTTATAAAAAGCAATGTAAAAGAAGTATTACCATTTGGGCCTTGTTCCAAAGCAGAAAAAATATAACCATTTGAGCTATATTTAATGAGCAAATACATTTCTCTCCAAAGACTATAAGATTGAAATTAATTTCCTAACTAATTAAATCCAGTACACAAACTAAAGCTTAGTTTTATCCTCAGTTCAGTTTTTACATTTATAGTCACCAAGAAAAATGCCATAGTTACATCAATGTCATGATTTCACAGTTTCTAAGGGTGGGGGATTTAAGTATTATATGATTTAAGTATTATATGATTTAAGTATTATATGATAAAAACAGTCAACAGATTTCTACATCAACTATTTGACTTTTTTTTCTTTCAGGGAGAGTAGACGACTTCAAAATGTTTGAAGATATAAATGCATATTAATCTAAAATACATAAAATTGATGATAATTCAGCACCTGAAAATGTACTCAGTAAACACACACTTTCAGATTGATGGGTAGGTATAATGAGCCCCTTGGTAAAACTTCTGACACAGAAGGTGTGACCTACAATACAAAATTCCCACTACTATACCCTTTGGGTCCTCAATGCATGAAGACCTTCTTGGGGATAAATGTGCTTGCATATCCAACCATCAAATAAAACTGAAAATCCATCAAAGCCACCTAAGAGGCATAAAGGCTACCGAGGCATTATAGTAAAGAGGTGGCTACGAGTCAGATGGAAACAAGAAATATGGAAGATGGAAACAAGGCAGATAGGATGAGTGTTGGTCAAAACTTTCAGTGGAAAAGAGAATTGATGAATATGCAGTTTAGCAACCAAAATAAGGGAGTTAAGGTATGGGAAAGCACCTTGCACAATGCTTTAGTATGTGCTTCATAAATGTTAGGTTTAGTTTTATAATGTTTTTATAGGTCATGACAACCAGAAGCCCTGAATTTCTACAAAATCTCATACAGGATTTTGCTGCCCCTATCCATGGCTTTAAGACACATCCTCAAGGGAATTGGTATGATGATCCATAGGGGATCAACAATGGATATTAACAAATTACATCCCAAGGAAAGTTCATAAGTGAGGGGTTAAATGGCAAAATTTTTCCTTCTATGAGTTCAGTTGGTGTCCTATGCAAAAGACCATTCCTGCTGCCAGTGCTCAATAGGATATGCTGTTACCCAAAGACACAGAGCCTGATACCTGAATGGAATGATGCTGCTAAAAGCAGCTCATCACATATCTACTCCTTCATTCTTCTGGCCAAGCTTGTGTATCAGAAACCACAAAGGATAGAGCTCATAGAAGAGACCCAAGACCAAAGATTTAGTCTGGGACAGACCTAAGAAGTTTGACAGCTATGTTTACCAAGTCAGTATCAAGGACAGTCTGGGAAGGAAACATTTGAAATGGACACTGTAATGAAAAAAAAAAAAAAGAAAGAAAGAAAAGAAAAAAAATCAATCTGGAAATCAGGAACATTCAAACTTCATTTTACAAATCAGGAAAGCAGATTTGGGGACTTCCCTTGTGCCTTAGCTGGTATCAGTTACAGAGTAAGAACTATGTTTCCCGGTGCTTAGTACCAGCATCTGTTCCACCCTCCTGCCACTCCTCAGGACAAGGGGTGGTGAACGCTCCTGGCCAGGCCTGCTCAGGAGAGTGTATGCTCTGTGAAAGAACTTCCCGTAACTCGCCTTCCCATCCTAAAGCCATCAGGGTAGAGGGGAAGAGCATCCATTTCTAGTTTCAGACAGACTCAGCTCTATTTCGTTTTACTTTATCCCTTCCTTACTGTCCTCAAGGATCTATATTGTGTGTATGTGTGTATATATATAAAGTATGTTATGTATAAATATACTGTATATATCAAATTAAAAATAGGTATATTCTATATTACATTTCCTTATAAAAATTTGTTTCTTACAAAGCGATGATTTGTTTTAAAAACGATGTCACTAACATTAAGAATTTTTATGAGCCATTCATCAGTTTTGCCTGCATCAGGAGCTTCAAGAAATCAGATCCTACCTAACCTATCACTCTTCAAGCCCAAAACTTAACATGTTTTCATTTTTCTTTCATTTATTTTCTCATTTTCCCCAGAAATCTGGTAGATCGGGTGGGACAAAGATGACACAGGTGATAGATCTATAACTTATTGCTATTTTCTTTTTTATTATGGTAAAAAATGCAACCTGAAATCAACAATTTTTAGGGGTACAATATTAACTATATGCACAGTGTTATACAGCAGATCTGCAGAGCTTTTTTATCTTGCATGATTGAAACCATATCCACTGAACTCCACAGCCCCTCTGTACTCAGATACCTCATATAAGTTAGAATCATGCAGTATTTGTCTGTGACTAGGCTTTTCACTTGGTATAATGTCTTCAAGCTCCATCCACATTGTAGCAAATAAGAAGGCTGAACATTCCATTGTAAATATATGCTATATTTTCTATATCCATTCATCTATTGATAGACACTTAGGTTGCTTCCACCTCTTGGTTAATGTGAACAACGCTACAATAAACATAGGTATGTAAATATCTATACAAAATCCTGTTTTTCCCAGTAATCCTATTTACCTACCTAAATTATCCTAATTTACATACCTATCCTAACATAGGTATGTAAATATCTATACAAAATCCTAATTTTTCCCAGTAAGTACCGAGAAGTGGAGCTGTTGGATTACATGATAGGTGCGGTTTGTTTTTTGTTTTTGGTTTTTTGGTTTTTTTTTTTTTTAAAGCTTCTGCCATTTTTCATAGTTTCTGTACCATTTTACACTTCTACCAATAGTGGAGAAGTGACTCATTTTCTTTGCAAACCAACGCTTCTTGTAATAGCCACTCTAAGACGTGAGAGATGATAGGTCACAGTATTTGTTTGTATTTCCCCTGATGATTAGTGACGTACATATCTTTTCATACACCTGGTAGTCACTATAGTTCATTGGAGAACTGGCTATCCAGTCCCTTTCTTTTATTAATTATTTGGATTTTTTTTGCTATCAAGTCGAGTGAGTTTCTTACATACATTGGATATTAACTCCTTATCAGATAGATGGTTTGGAATAGGATAGTTTCTCCCATTCCATAAGCTGCTTTTTCACTCTGTGGAATGTTTGTCAAAAAAACAAACAAACAACAGCTTTTTAATTTAGTGCACCAATCTACCTTGACTTACAATGGAGTTACATCCCAATGAACCCACATAGGTTGAAAATATCATCAATTGAAAAGACATTAAATACACCTAACCTACCAATCCTAGCAATTTAGCTTAGGCCACCTTAAACATGCTCTGAATACTTACATTAGCCTACCATTGGGAAAAATCATCTAACAAAAATCTTTTCATAATATAGTGTTGAAGATCTCATGTAATTTATTGAATACTGGATTTCAAGTGAAGAATTGGGAAGCCTGGGTGGCTCAGCAATTGGATGGCTGCCTTCGGCTCAGGGCTCGATTCCGGGATCTGGGATGGAGTCCTGCATCGGGATCCCCATGGGAAGCCTGCATCTCCCTCTGCCTGTATCTCTGCCTCTCTCTCTCTGTATGTCTCATGAATAAATAAATAAAATCTAATAAATAAATAAACAAACATCTGTCTGGACACTCTAGCCGTTATCAAAAGTGAAATATTAGATATCAAACAATAGATTTCTCCATTTCTATCATTTGCTTCATTTATTTTCATGCTTTAATGTTGAGCACGTTTATACTTTTTATAGCTTCCTAGTAGATTGACTCTTGGTGCTTTTTGTTCCTTGTGACAGCTTTTGATTTAGTCTATTTTGCCTGCTTTGGCTTTGGACACTACTACTCTCTTGTTTTCCACTGGCACAAAATATCTTGTTCCATCCTTTCACTTTCAGTCAATGCTCATCCATAAATGGAAAGTGAGTCTCTTGTAGATAGCATATATTTATAACTAATTTTTTAATCCATTCAAACCATCTGTCTTTTGACTAAGGCCATTTGAGCTAATTACTGATCAGGATATATTATTATGATTTTGTTGTTTGCTGTCTTGTAGTACTTGTGTCTTCTTTCCACCCTTAAAATTTTCCTTTATGATTTGCTGTTTTGTAGTGTCACACTTTGATTCCATGCTTTTCTTCTTTTTTGAATCTTCTATAAGTATGTTCTCTTTTTTATGTAAGCTCTCTGACAACCACAATCTATTTTAAGCTGGTAACTTACTGTCAATCACACACAAAAGTCTACTCTTACTCTCCCCATACTCTGTTATTGATGTCACAAATTACATTTTCCATATCCTATCCATTGACATTTTTGTAGTTATATTTTTTGTGTTTTGTCTTTTAACTGCTACATGAGAATTAGAAGTGATTTATGCACCAGTATTACAGTGTTCTCTATTTTGCCTATTTTAACAGCGAGCTATATGCCTTTGTATTGCTGTCTAGAATCCTCAATTTCAATTTGAAGGACTCCCTTTAGCCCTTATTGTAAGGCAGGTCTAGTGGTGATGAAATCCCTCAGGTTTTCTCTCTCTGGAAAAGCCTTTATGTCTCCATTTCTGGAAGAATTTTGCTAGCTATAGTATTCTTGCTTGACACTATTTCTCTCTTAGCACTTTGAGTGTAACATATCACTGCCTTCTGGCTTGTAAAGTTTTGGCAGGAAATTGTTAATATGGAGCTGTTATTATGACCCTACATTCTCAACTACAGTTTCTTCACCTTTGAAATAAGAGCGTACACTGTATGATTGCCATTTCCTATAAAATACCAACAACCTAAAAATTAATATCTATGTCCTAAGTTGAGAAGGCACAAAAAGAAGTTTACAAAAAGAAGTTTACAATTAGGGTGGAAAAAACTTTTGCAACACATTGCCAAATATATCTGAGATTTCTAAGTATGACAAACTCAGAAAATGTCCTATAAGTCTCCTCAGAATTAAATGTGTTAACTCTTTTCAAGTGCCTTTTCAACTGGTATATACAAATCACAATGTCTACCTTGCACTTTAGAAAGTTAGAAAACTGACTTACAGTAAAAGAAAATTCTCATTTGGAATATAGCAATTATATGATTAATAAAATGACAGTAACACCTATAATGTTGATTAGCAAGATCAATTCAGCCATGGTCTGTATACTTAAATTGAAAATATTCAATTACAGATGCCAAGTTGTAATTGTGTCCATTATCTTTGGTCCAATTTTTACCATGCTCACCATTCTAACAGCCTCTCAGATAGGAAAGCATGTGTCTCAAGCTTTCTCTGCTAGAAGCTTAGCAATATGAAATGCCAAGCAACTGCACACTTCATTCCTCTTTTGTCTTTTATTATATACACAGTTTGACCCCTTTTTAAATAGATTAAATAAGGTCTAGCAGAAAATGAATGCTTGTTGACAAATACAACCATAATGCTCAAAGAACAAATCATTTTTCCTACCTCCAACTGTTCCTAAAGTGAGAAGCCACGGAAGTAATTTACCAGAAAAAAAATATATGCATATCAAGCCTATGAGGAGAAAGTTTTTTCATGCTATTCATTCAATTACTTTCTGTTAAAAATGGGCATTTCATAACATTTGGCAGAATGTGAAGAGTCCTATGTAAAAAATGCCTACAAATTTTAACAAATGTAATACCACCAATTGGTTTTTGCTCAAATCTGAATGACAAGGAGTGTGAGGTTGAAGGTAGTAAAGGCAAAACATTTGAGACAGAAGTAGTTAAGACACACATTTGGGAACAGGATGGACTTAACACGCTTTGGGGGAAAAAATCAGAAAGGGTGGCTCAAGGGGCATCATATGTCGGGTAGAATGGTCAAGATGAGGTTGCAGAAGCAGACAGTGAGTAGGTCAGGCAGGCCACATAGCCTCTGGAAAGGAATATACATTTTATTCCAAGGTGGTAGCATGGAATTTGAGAATTTTAAGGAGAGTGACACGATCTGGCTGACATGTCAAAATGATCACCCCAGATGTTACGCAGAGAATAGCTCGTAGGGGGCAGCCCTGGTGGCGCAGCGGTTTAGCGCTGCCTCCAGCCCAGGGCGTGATCCTGGAAACCCGGGATCGAGTCCCACGTCGGGCTCCCGGTGCATGGAGCCTGCTTCTCCCTCTGCCTGTGTCTCTGCGCCTCTCTCTCTCTCTGTCTCTATGAATAAATAAATAAATAAATCTTTAAAAAAAAAAAAAAGAATAGCTCGTAGGCACTAGGGATAGGGTGGGAGTGGAAGCTGCTGGACTGTGATAGTTATTCAGAAAAAAGGTGATGGCTGCTTAGAATAGGATGGTAGCAATGGGAGCTGGGAGAGAGAGCAGATTAAGGATAGATTTTGAAAATGCTGCTGATGGAGATTTCTTGATGGATGAGACGAGATGAGGGAAAGAGGAAACAGCAACAAATACTACGCTTTTGGTTTGGGTAGCAGAATACATGTGTTAATAGACCATGGATGTCTGCAACAGTGGACCAAAACACGCAAGATCAACTTCTATAAGGATTCCTTTAAAATTCTGCACTGAGGTTTTTTAAAAAATCACTGCACAAATTTTAAAAGATTTGGTCTGACTCAATTGTGTATGAAAAAAGTTTTGCAGTCATGTCCATACTTAAAAAAAAAAAAAAACCAGACAGCAAGCAACAGAAAACAGTTCTTATTGTGTCTACTTTAAACGCATATGTGTAGCACACATTATAACTCAACAATGTAGGATAGCCATTTGTGTGTTATCACAGAGCCTTCATGACCATTTTGTAACCTTCAGAATACTCTGAGATTAAATACATCAAAATTTAAACAGTTCCCTATGGAATATATATTTTAAATTATCACATGACTATCAGCATGCATATAACTTTTTGCACCTTTGGGCTTATTTCCTGAAAAAAAAAAATTCCAGAGCTAGAATTTTAGAGTCAACACTGATTAATACTCAGCTGGTACACACTAGGATAGTCATATTATTTTTAAATTATTAAAATATTTTCATATTGTACTTCTTGAGTGCCTCCTTTCTCATCAAGCCTTTCCTTTCCTTCTATAACAACCCTGACATCTCCAGGATCCTATATCAAAAAGATTAACACCTGACTGCCTAAAAGTGTTACTGTGACCAGGGTCCTGATTAGTCCATTAGCCAGTTGTTCAACATTTTTACACTGCAGAGTCAAAAACCTTTATATAAATTATAACATTTGAATAAATTAGGTCAGTTTTAAGTTAAATTTAGCTTGTCTTAATGTGTTGATATCGGTACTGTAACATTCAAGGAGGAACAGCTATTTCATCCAATTCATCTTCTTCTAATCATTCTAGCCTTTTCTAAGTCTAAAAATGCCTTGCAAGAGGTGCCTCTCGGAAGAGGCTTCATCTCATGGTCATGAGTTTGAGCCCCACCTTGGCTGTAGAGGTTACTAAAAAACTGAAACTTAAAAACAAACAAACAAAAACTAATGGATTTGCCACAACTCCTCAGCCACAGACTCATCACACTTCACAGAGGTGCCCTTTCTTCCTTCCAGAGATACTGCAAAATGGCAGGATCACTTTCTTTACCATTACACTCGTCCCCTTCACTTCAGTAAATCTTGGTCTCTGCTGATGGCCTCATTTTCATCTCTTCCATGTGGGCAGAGGGTCTACAAATCTTTTTTTTTTTTTTTTGATTTGTTGATAGTACATAGTCTATATTTTTTACTGCTGTCCTAAAGACATTAGGGCTTTGGAAGATCATAAAAATAGCACTTTCCGGGCTAAGGGATCAGACAATTCTGAACTGAATGAATAAACTATTTTTCTCCTTCTGAAATAAATACTTGAGAGTGCCTGATCTTGACAAAAGAAGAACTCTTCCACTTATTAAATAAGGCATGTAAACAATTTATGCCATACATTTTTCTAAAAACGTTGTTTAACCAAAGCAATCAATCAGTCAGGGGTTATTGTATTATACGGTCGTCGCTACTCAGATAGCTATCACAACATAGACTCTAACTTTAGTGTATATCCAAGTCAGATTTAGAGTTCTCCCCACAGTTCATTTCCCTTTCTCTTAGCTGTACCAGCTAGTTTTGAGAATCACTCAAAGCAACGTGAGTATGACACATAATTCAATCAGTAAAAGAACAGATGGGCCCAGTTCACAGTCACTGGAAATTTAATCCTTGGAGAAGACACATGGAGAAAATGTGAAATTTTAGAGAAGTCTATCATACGAAAAACCACCATACCAAAATCCATTAAAGGAAAATATCAAAAGCTGTCCTACAGTACTCAAAGTAGATAGAATTTAGGATGATATTAACATGAAGAAACAAACACAGTCATCTTACCTGAAACCCCTCAATTATTGAAGAAAAAAAATATCCATCCATCCATCCACCACAGAGTACATACTTACCACTTCATACAAGCTACCCATGTGGTAAATAGAATATGCAACCCACAAGTGACTTTGCAATGTAGTTGGCAAGTAAAGGCAGAGTTGAAAAGTAATGTTAAGTGCCAGACGTGAAAACTCACTGTTTCTAAGCTAGTTCCTATTTGTTGTCATGAAGTAGGGCTAGACTATAAAGGGTAAGGAACAACTGAAGAAATGGAAAACAGAGGGATGTACAATTGGCCTCTGGGTAGTGTCATGAACAAAGGGACAGCAATAGAAATCCTTCCAAATAATGAGTTCTCTCCCCTTGCTACTTTAAAGAGCAGCAGCCGGACACATGATTAGCTTTATAGAGAACTTTCAATATTCAGATCAGAATTTTGCACACTTCCTTTGAAGGGAACAGCAACTCCACAACAGATGAGTGGCTGAAAGGGGTTACTTGACGAGGAGACCAGAGTTTGTGTAACAGTCAATCTAGAAGGAAGTTAGCTGAGTAATACTGCAATGGTCCCAGTAATGGCATACCTGTAACAATGCTTCTCACATCAGCAGAGATTCAAAGTCAGTTTATCTTTTTACATTTATCATCAGGCATGTGAGGAAAATGGTAAGAATAGAAGAAAGGAGAAGAGGTATCCTTGTTTAACTGCCTCAAACTTCCTCTGCGCTATTTGCTTATCAACATGGGAAATTGTCCCTAAATTCTCAGGTAATAAGACTATCGCATGCAGTTGCACCTCTATTCATATAAAAAAAACCTAAAATTTAATCACTTGCCATTTGTAAACATAGGTAGTTCTAAAATTACAGATACATAAGATTAGGTCAATCTGCTATGGACCCTGAGTGCTCCCTGCCACACATCCTTGAAGAGGATAGTGCCAAACTATAAGACTTTAACTGTCCCCTGAGCAATTTCTATAGCTAGTCACACAAGCAAGCAAAATTAAAGTGATCACAGGGTGACTACTGTTTGATTCCCCACAAGAGAAACAAATTTCTTTGCTGTTTGCTGCAAAAAGTGTTACACCCTTGCTGGGCCCACTGTTCATGTCACAGCCAACTAAGTGCATAACCCCGGTCTAGACCCATCACCATGCCCTGTGGGATTTAGGGGCTGTGAAACCAGCCCTACCATACTGCCAGCCTCTACTCTGATGTACTGTGAGTAGTAAATGGTCCTTCTCTGGTCCCTTTTGTCTTATTGCCTCCTCTTGTACTCAATTTACGACACAGCTATAGTGTTGGGGATTCTTCTGAAACAGCAAACTGGGTGCCAAGACAATGATATTTGGAAAAGAAAAAGCAAGAACCTTATGGACCAAGTTCTAGGATATAAGAAAACTCCCAGGGACTAGTAGCAAATGCTCCCATCTAAGTGATGGGCTGGGGGTGAAGGGAATCAATGATCCCCCACCAAGCTGCTAATGAACAAAAGTTGAGTCAATGACTAGAGGCTGAATGGTGAAAAGTTGAATTGAAACAACCTTCCCAAGGGTGCCTAGGTGGCTCCGTTGGTTGAGTGACCAACCTTGATTTTTGGCTCATGATTTCTGGGTCATGAGATCTGTCCCCACATCCAGCTCCTCACTTAGCAGGAATCTGCTGAAGATTCTCTCTCTCCTTCTCCATCTATCCCTGCCATTCACACTCTCTCTCTAAAGCAAATTAATTAATTAAAAAAAGACTTATTTATTCATGAGAGACAGAGACAGAGAAGCAGAAACATAGGCAGAGGAAGAAGCAGGATCCCTGTGTGAAACTTTATGCAGAACTTATTCCCAGGACCCCAAGAGCACAACCTGAGCCAGAGGCAGTTGCTCAACCACTGAGCCACCCAGGTGCCCAATAAATAAGTTTTTTAAGAAACAAAGAAACAAGCTGCCCAATCATGGTATTCTTTCTGTGTGAGATAATGCACTAAGAAAGCACCTTGGGCCCCTGTCAGTGAAGAAAGCACAACCATACCCTCATTTGACAGCCACTAGAACGACTGCAGCAGACCTCAATATGGAGTACACACTATAAAGAGGCAGAGAGAGAAATGTGGAAGCACTTTGATCAACAAATTTAGGATCTATTAAAGAAATGGCTAGTACATTCCCATGATGAGGGGATGAAAGAGATTAGGTGAATGGTAGCACCTAGGCCAGCTCACTTTTGATACCATAGTAAGTCATTACAACTCTACCATTGTGCCCAGCCCACTTGATACCTGACCCATCAGGCAAAGAAAAGAAGTGGCTAATACATTAAAACCAACTATGTAGCTGTGGACTGACAAAAACAACTCTAGCACCTAGGAAGAGAAGACCTTGATCCTGATCCTGAGACGTATGGAGAGAGAGAGATAGAGAGACAGAGAGAGAAATATTTAATTATCTCCTTATCCTGTACATTTAGCAGCACAGCTTGGCAAAGCAATCATGTGGTCTGAGTCAAGCAACAGCTGAACTGGCAATCTGATCCTCTGCTGGTTTTAGGGTTCTTTTTTTTATTTTTTTTTAAGATTTATTTATTTATTTATGAGAGAGAGAGAGAGAGAGAGAGAGAGAGAGGCAGAGACACAGGAGGAGGGAGAAGCAGGCTCCATGCTGGGAGCCCGACGTGGGACCCGATCCTGGGACTCCAGGATCGTGCCCTGGGCCAAAGGCAGGCGCTAAACCACTGAGCCACCCAGGGATCCCCTAGGGTTCTTGTTCATATGCTATGGGATTAGAAAAGCTTGTAGAGACATGGCTGTTCAGGAGGGCTTTTTCGTGTGTGCTCAACATTGTCAATGGCTCCCAGTGCAGATCTCTCCTCTCCCATGTAGGACAAACATGGACTGTCACAAACTTCTTTCAGTATGACTGATACGAATTTGTATTTGTCTCTTGAGGCCCTAGCAACCTTGGGTTATGTCATGGATGACAATCAAGTCTGCATCTCTTGGGGACATTGCCAATGAGGCCTAACCAAACCCATATAATGGTGATCCAAATCAAACTGAATAAGCCATCAGCTAGAGAGACCTGTACCCTTTGGATTGTATGTTTCTGTGTAAGGACAGTGACTCATGGATTGTCTCTTGGAATGGAGGTGGGGGTTTTTTTGGCCATCTGTTCCTCTCTGTAATTATTGGTACTGGCTTGTTTTCTGTTTGCTCTAAAAGACCCTGAGCCCTTGACCCTATGTTCTCCTGCAGCATGACTTACAACACAGTGGGCTCATTGCATTGCCTGTAAGACTTGGGGGCATGGACACTCCTGCAGATTGCTATGCTGTGAACAATAAACTGTCATTGAGGCAGTTTTCTACTTTTGTACTTATGTAGTTATGGAAGGTTTACTGTTTGCTGTCCATTATGAGTTTGGGGTTCCTTCCTGACAAATCACTGAATATATAATTATAAAAAGCTAATTAAGAATGCTCAGGAGACATGAGCCTAATTGGAGAAAATATCAACTATGTACTTAAGCTTAAAGAAAAGGATAGAAAGTTATTAAAAAAGTTATTAAAACTGTATATTTACTTCTTGATCACAAAAATGGCCATAACAATCCAGATTGACTAATTTTACAGTGATCGAAGATTCATAATGATTGATTTGTTTATAAATTATGATAGCAATCAAACTGATCATTAGAGAAAACAGGGCTTTTGGTATGTTTTGACTTTATTCTCACGAACGATTTGCTCGTGTATGAGGATGCCATGTGGATTCATGTCCTTTAGAATTCTGAAAGGGTGGCGTGTTTTTGTTGCTATATATATATATATATATATATATATATATATATATATATATCCTGGAATGGTTTTTAAGCATTAGATAAAAAATTATTTGATATACAAGAAAGCAAAATGGGTAGAAAAACAATAGGTCCATAATTCAGTATCTTTTTTTTTAAGAAATCCCAGAATTTATATGGCAGAGAATAAGTGAACAATAAACGTTTTTTGGATGAATGGGAAAAGTCTTCCCATTTCCTTACTTCTACCTCTCCTACAACCACCAGATCATTTTGCAATTACTCAATCTTCCTAAAAGACAGCTCTTATCAGGTCATAAAAGCCATCCTTTACCAATGTTATGTAAATAAAATAAAAATTCCTTTAAAAAATCCCAGAATTTGCAGCAGAGATTCGTTGGTCTACATTTAACAACCAGTTTTACAGAAAAGAAACCTGCTTTTAGTGTTTGCCTATGTTCATAGCATCACTACTACTGCCCTGTGGATAATTTCAAGCTACCAACATATTATCACTGATCAGAATTGGAAAAACATGTGCACAGTTTGCTTTTATGACCTGGTAAAAGCCAGCTCTGGTATACCACTGAATTAGGGGGCAATGAACAACAGGTCATGATGATTGTTGGTGATTAAAAAAGCACCCCTACTATGTATTTATTTCCCATGGAAACAGTTCAGCCTAATGGCAACAAGCTAGGTTTTGGCATCAGGTCTATTTGGGTTAAAGAATTCTTCACCATTTACTATTTTACCATCATGGACAAGTTATTTCAGTGGTCTTAGATTTGCTTTCCCAAATGCTAATAGAGTAATAAGAGTACTCATCCTACTTTTTTTAAAAAGATTTATTTACTTATGAGAGACACAGAGAAAGAGGCAGAGACATAGGTGGGAGAAGCAAGCTCCCTGCAGGGACCCGATGCGGGACTCAATCCCAGGACTCTGGGGTCATGACCTGAGCCAAAGGCAAATGTTCAACCATTGAGCCACCGCGCACCCCCCCGCCCATGCTACATTTTTAAGTATGTACCAATACATGTAATCATTTTGCACTGTGCCTAGCAGATACTGAAACATGCAGGTTTTTCTTCGTAAAACCGATATCCCTAAGCTCCTTAACATAATGAATCTTGTCCTTTCTAATCAAACTGGAATACTACAATTCCCATCTCTTTCCCCCTTGTGTTCAGTGACCAGCTATGTTTCCCTGAACAGGCTAAGCAACTCCAGACTCACCCTGGTTTGTAATTGTGCCACTTCTCTTCCTAGTATCTATTCATTCCTAAGTTCCTGCTAAAGACTTCGATCCCTCTTGTGAAGTATTCTTTGGCCATTTTCTCAATCCTTCCTTCCTGGCAAAATTAATCACTCCTTTATGTTTCCTCATGCCTTTGCGCATACTTTTATTGAAGTACTCATCATTTTTAATTCTTTGTTTACATGTCTGTCTACCCAATACCTTGAGTATCATAATTACTCATTTATGTGATTTTCTACTACCTTGACTATGTTAGCATGTTCATCTTTATACCCCAAGTCTCTAATATAGTGCTTGGCACAGTGCCTCACATTTTTTTAATGATTTAATGATATTTTAATGAGTGTTCATTTAATGAATGAGCCCAACAAATAACTATGAAGGGCTGATATCAGAAAGATTAATCGGGGCTCTATTTAAAGTAGCAGAAACCCAAATCAAGTTCCCTTAAACAAGAGTAGTATTTATTAGAAAGTAATAAACTTTGTTGTCTACATCCTTTGGGATCTTATTAGCAGACAGAGCCATGCCATCAATTTGAACAAGGACAATATTAATACAAAATTCACTTGGTAAAGGATAGTTATTAAAAGTTGTAAAAGAGAACGTCGAGGTATAACAGGATAGTAATTTCAGAAAGTGGCTGCCAGCCCACCATAAGGCTGAGAAACAAGTAAATAAGGGACATGGAAACCTAAGGAGGGCGGCGCGCGGGGGAGGGGGGGCAGTCTTCCCTCCACAGGATGAAGATGCTGACAGTTGAGGAGAAGCAAAAAGATGCAGAAAGATGCTGCCATTAATCAAGGTGAAGAGGAAACAGGCTCCAGGCTATTTGCCAGAAGCATGGGAACTGGTTGGTCCTGTGGCAAGGGTTACCAGGACCCACAGATCCCCAATCTGCATGCCTAATAGGGATCCTTACAGAGAAGAAACAAAAGTCCTGGTGTTTCTTCTCCCATCTTGCTGTCTCCCTACAGCACCACCTACTGTCAGAGTTTAACATCAAGCCAGTCGTTAAGGAGAAATGGAAGTGGGCCAAGTCCAGATTCATTACCACACGGTAAGACAAAAAAATGGTGGATTGAGAAATAAGTAGTAACTGACACCCTCCAAACTGGATTAGGTGCTATAAACCTCAGGGACTTCAGGTGCTAGGAGCCAAGGCTCCCACACTCTAAGTCTCTTTCCTGTGCAGCTCCCATCTTGTTTTTGTCTAAGAATCCTCCTCATTCCACCATTCACCCATGGGTGAGCTCTTTTATGAATCAGAGATCATGGACATTGTCACCATTGAAAACCATATGTCTCAAGTTGAGACCAGAGTGGAGGTTGAGGGTGGGTTGGATATCATCTCCTTCCACTCCGTCATCATTTTTTGAGTCACTAAATGAATCTCTGTGACCACAAGGGTGTACAACTCCAATGCTGTATGTGACCCATGTTCTTCTCTGTAGGGAGGAAGTAGGGCTCTAATTGTAATGTCACCAAAATCACATGGGTAAAATGGAAAAGAGGATCTCCCCCAGAAGAAGGGGCCGGAAAAGACAAAAGAGTAAATGTCTAGTACGATTACTTCAAAAATAGTCTATGCCTCACTTTTCTCTCCTTCAGGCCATTACCTAAGACCCTGTGAACAACGTAAAGAGATAGAATTCTGCAAATTTAAAAAAAAAAAAATTTTAAATTAAAAAAAAGAATTCTGCAAATTTAATACTCGAGATAACAATTACACAACCAACCTGTCCACTGTACTTGACTCTCCTCTGCTCTCATTTCAGCAATGACTGAAGTAGATGACCAAGGCACAGTGGTGGACACAATGATAGATTGCAGCGGTGGGTCATGATGCTCGTTGGGTTTTGCCACTGTAGCTTCTTAAATGCAGGGAAACAGTAATTTGAGAGCCCAGTTAAAGTTATATATATATGATAAAATATTGGTTTTTAATTAAAAACTTCCTCTACAGAGAACCAGTGATTATGACTAAGGGGTTTTTAATTCAAGAAGAGGAATATACATTAGTGTGGCCCTTTCATACTCAGTTTATTAAATTTCTATCTGATAAAAACTTGAAAAGTCAGATTTACTGAGGACTTACACATCGATTATGAATTTGATTAAATCTCCTCAATTTAAACCATAATTACAAATTGAATATGGTTGATCCCTTTCAATGTATTAAGTATCTAAAACAGCAGACAAATCATATACATGTAAAGTGACTGAAGTTTGTAATACCTTAAAGCTAATTATCAAAATGCTAAAAAAAAAATACTTAATTTTGTCTCTTACTCCTACCCTTATTTTGACACACTGCTAGTACTCCTATTTTTAGATGCCCTCGGGAGTTTTGTTCGTCTAACTAGACACAAAGGAAAAAGATTAGTGTCATACACACCAAGGTTGCCGGTTCTGAGTTGTTAGCTAGGTGACCCTGGTGGGAATCTCAATTGTGACTGTAATGGCCACGGTGATTTAAACAAGTGACAATGAGATCATAAACTGAATCCTTCTATATGTTTAACTTTCATCTTTTGAAATTTGGTGACTTTTCTGGAAATGATTTATTTTTAAACTTTTGTTTCTAGTCTATGGTCCTGTCACTGATGTATGAACCTAATCTACCGACATTTAAAAGTATATATTTTTACTTGATTTATTTTAATCACTGGAGGCACCTAAAATTTAATCTCTATCAATAGCTCACCTCTTGGGCTATCAGGCTTAGAGATGAGAAATTAAACTGTTTTACTGGAAACAACATATGAAATCTCCATCTTATTGACCAACAGGTCTGATTACTTTTTATATTATTATGCATTAAAACCAATTACAATAGGTTATTTTATATAACCAATGTGAATCACCACTTTCTGTTCTTGGTAGGGTTCCTACTTTATATAAAATTTCCTTCCTGTTTACACAGAAACAAGCATATGTACACATATTTGTAATTAATAGAAGCAAAATACTACATAATATACTCTACTATAAAAATCAATCTTTTTAAGCATTTTGGTGGCAATGGCAGCTTAGTTTACATAAGCTTCTTTTATATTACTACTCTCTGCATACTTACTAGCTTTTTACTTAGGGTATTATCAGGAATTCAAGGCTTTTTACAGATGCAAATTTCTAAACACTATTTTTGCTATTATTTGATACTCATGAGAAATCCTCTTAAGCAGATCTACTCATTCTTTTTACAGCCCTTATATCTTTGAAAGCATTCTCGCTTTTTGACAACAGGATATTCCAAACACAGCCTGGCTTTTTCTCCAGTCTTAAAGCAGGAAAAATCAAGTACTTCCAAGGAGACCTGCTTTTTTATAAAGAGAACAAAACAAGATCAAACATTATCTGGACACCCATTATATGCTATAGAAGTAAGCAGAAGATATGAAATGTGAGGGGTTTTTTTTTTTAATGTCTAAGCTAGAAAATGTCTAAGAGTATGGCTTGAAGCTAATTTTTCCTTTTTTTTTTTTTGTTTTTGCTCTCTATTTTTTTTTAAATTTTTATTTATTTATGATAGTCACAGAGAGAGAGAGAGAGAGACAGAGACACAAGCAGAGGGAGAAGCAGGCTCCATGCACCGGGAGCCCGACATGGGATTTGATCCCGGGTCTCCAAGATCGCGCCCTGGGCCAAAGGCAGGCGCCAAACCGCTGCACCACCCAGGGATCCCTGCTCTCTATTTTTCTTATTCTTTTTCACCACTAAAATTTTCTCCTACACTGGCACTAAACCCTCAATATTTCAACAAAGTAACCTTCAAAAGAGTAGAAGTTTAGGATTCCATACATACATTCCATACATTGCTCATACATATTGCCCTATAGAAAACTGAAAGTAGAACTGTTTGAAGATTTTTTTTTTTTTTTTAATTATGAGAGAGAGCGAGCAAGCTAGCACAAGTGGGAGTAGGGGCAGAGGGGGAGAGAGAATCTCAAGCAGATTCCACAACAGTCATGGAGCCCAGTGTAGGGCAGGATCTCATGACCCCAAAATCATGACCTAAGCCAAAACCAAGAGTCAGACACTCAATCAAGACACCCAGGCACCCTGAAGAGTTTTTCAAAAATGCAAAAATATATCCCAGATGTGAATTAGGCTAAATAGGATTTTTGATTTTGAAAAGGAAAATCATGATAATGGTGAGAAATCTTTGTTTGTGGTCCTCAATAGAGAATTGCCACTCTTACTCCTCTTTGAAAAGAATGTAAGGCAAAATTTGGAGGACTGAAAGAAGAGAAAAGCCACTATTTTATGAAACAACTCAGCCAATTTCCTAAGAGTCCATGGGCCAGAGTGCTAAATAGTCCGTCATAACTCAAGGAAATTTTCACATACTCCTCTATCACACACACACACACACACACACACACACACACACAAGTTACAAAATCCTCTGTGTGTTGAAACTAATTCCACAAATGACTGAACTATGTACTACTTTTGTTATATACCCTTGAACAGACAATAATAAAATTTGAGGGATGTTGGTGGCAATGGCAGCTTAGTTTTTCTATCTCCTTAAATCCCACCATACAAGGCAGATAGCAACGTAGAAAAGCAGATGATCCAGAGGAAGCCTAAGTAAGCAACTAGGATTCCTACAGTCCTAAGAATCCTAAAGTAGTCAAGAGGAAGTCACTGGACATTTCAGAGGGCCAGTGTGAGAACAGTAGCTAGGATTACCTGGGTTTTACATATATGCTAGTAGCAAGTGAATAAGAGGACCCTTGCAGTAAGTTCTGCAGAGACTGTAGCAGTCTGAATTGGGAATTACCATGAATTCCCAAAGCCAACTGCCAAAGCTCCCTTGCAGGACAAAGCCCAACACCAAGAATAAAGTACTAGGAATAAAATCCAAATTAAGAAACACACAAGAGAGAAAGGGGGTGGGGGTGGGGAGGCAGCTCACATTGAATTGGATATAAGAACAGAGCCAGGAGATCTTACAAAGTACACCAGACATTTTAATGCTACACAGAACACTAGAAGAGCTACCTTTAGAGAACCAATTTAGAAAACTCCTTCTGAAAGTTTAAGAAAATTTCATACAAAACCCAACAACAGTAAAGAAGCTAGTTCAATCTATTATAGTAATTTAGGAAAAATGTATAAATGATTATCATCATCTGTAGAACTGAGATTATCATGATTATTCCCCAAGAAAAAGCTTTAGAGGATTTGCCAAGTGCCCTGCAGGGTAGGTGGATTTCACGGAAGACAGTGAGTTGACTATTTTTTTAAATCTGTGTATTTAGAAATATTTTATCCACAGTGTGATTTGTGCTCCCACATAATTTTAAAGTTTGATCCAACATTTTGAGTTAGCCACAAAAAGATAAAGAATATTCTCCTTCATTTATAACTGGGAAAACAGACTCACAAGAGACATTTTTTGGATCCTATTACTAAACTTTCAAAATAAAAGTATTCCATAAAGCCATCTCCAAAAAATACCTGGAAACTTTGATATTTCAAGATGAACCAACACATTTAAAAAATGATAAAACATGAAAGATTAACATATTCGGAACTGGAGAACTGAGAGGATAGTTCAGAAGGGAGCTAGAGATATAAGAGTAATTTTTAAAAACTACGTTTAACTACAAGGAATAGAAATAAGTCAGAATTAGAGACACAGAAGGCAAAAGGAAAGGAAATTTTAAAAATCCAGAAGAAATTTAAATAACAAATGCCACTACATACCTATCAGAATGATCAAAGTCCCCCAAACTGACAATACTGGTGAGGATATGGAATAATGGGAAGCACAGCCACTTTTGGAGACAATTTCTTACAAAAAAAGACTCTTCAACAATCCAGCCATTGCACTTCCCTTTAGTTATTTACCCAAATGAGTTAAAAACTTGTATCCGCACAAAAACCTGCATAGGCTGGATATTAATAGCAGTCTTATTCATAATTGCTAAATCTTGGAAACAACCTAGAGGTTAGTAGGTGAATGGATAGACTGTGGTACTTCCAAACAATAGTATATTATTAAGCACTAAAAAAAAAAAAAAAAAATTATAAAGTGAGCTACCAAGCCATGAAAAGATAGAGGAATTTTCAATGCATATTATTAAGTGCAGTAAGCCAATCTGCAAAAGCCACATGCTGTATGATTCCAAATATATGACATTCTGGAAAAGGCAAAACCATAAAGACACTGAAAAGATCAGTGGTGCCAAGAGGCTGGGGTGAAGGAGTAAAAAGGAAAAACACAGGATTTTTAGGACAGTGAAACTCTTCTGTATGATATGATACTACATTGGTGGATACATTTGTCAAAACCCATAGGATGCATAACACTGGAGTAAACCCTGATGTATATTAGGGACTTCAGGTGATAATGACCTATCCGTGTAGGTGCCTTAATTATAATAAATGTATCCTGATGTGGGATGCTGATGATTGGAAAGGCTGTGTGGGGAGTGGCAGGGGCTATCTGGGAACTCTGCTTTCTGCTCAGTTTTGCTGAGAACCTAAAGCATTTTTAAAAAATATTTTTAAAGGGTATTTTTAAAAGGTAGAAACAAAGATTTGAGAGAAAAGAACAGTTATTAAAAGTAGGTAGAGAAGATACAACATACATAAATGTGAGTGCTTAAAGAAAAATCAAGTTGAGGGAATACAAAATATGAATTGATAAAACTTTTAATTAAAAAACTGAAACATACTAAAAACAAATACTGAAACGAATAATCTACCTGACGAAAAATTACTAATGCATTGTAAAATTCTAATAAAATGAAAAAGAGAAAACTATTCAAGCAAAGATTATGTTACTTCTCAAGAAATCGTATTTTTATTTAGACTTTTCAATAGCAATATTTTATGCTACAGGAAAATAGAATAAGATATTTAAGTTATCAAGAAAAGCAAATATAAGTCAAGGATTTTGTATCTAGTCAAACTAACCTGAAAATATGAGGACTATTATCAACACACAAGAACTCAGGTAATACTTTTCTTATGATTTTCCTGAGGGAGCTACTAGAGAACAAGTTTAATATCCAAATGACTAGAGAAACAGTGACCTAAGGACAAGAGATGAATGTTAATATGCATTTACCTGTAGAGCTAGGATACAGTGATGGTTAAAAGTGTGATAATATAGTATTTCACAGGTATGTTCTTACAATAAAGAAATAACTGAAAAATTGAGTAATTATGTGATATTCTAATTCAATCATCCCATCTCCTTGGCAATCAAAATTCCCTATGTGGAAGAAAGAAGAATCAGATATAAGATAGAAGCTACTGAACAGAAATCCTAGTCATGAGTTCAATTTGTAAGTATTACTCAGTATCTAACATTTTTATGTTTAGGGGATTTTTCTTCCTAATTGTCTACTGAAATGGCATAGAAACAACCAGCCCAGTAGCTGTGAACAGCCCTAGCACTGAGGTTACAGTCTTGAAAATCATTTCCCCCTACAAAAGACTCTTGGGGAATGGCTTATTACACATTTAGAACACGAAATATACAAGATGAACCACCATCTATTATCCCACCAGAGAGCAAAGAAGCTATTTAAGACTAGTAGGGGCATATGCCAAGAACTCAGGAGCTGGCCTAAGAAGGTCCCGACAGCCAAAGGAGGCCAATTTGATTTATGATTTTTATTAAAAGGGGTAGCCTAATTGATTAGTCTTGTAAGATCATGGAAAACCACTCAATTTGAAAACTGGTAGCTACTGAGAAAGGTTATTTATATGCTCTCTTTTCAATTCTAGCTACACCTAAGAATAACCAAATAGAAGATAAGGGTAAACTTCTTACAGGTTTCAGTTAATAGATGAAGATAGAATTACAGTATCCCAACTATGTAATCTTAAGGAATGACTGGGTTTGAGCAATGTGCAGCAATAGCTGCTAACATCAACAGAAGAGAACATGTCACACCCATAAAACAGCCTTGCCAAAAATATTCATATTTAATTAAGTTTGTATATGCAGTTATCAAAATACAGGAAAAGCCAAATCCCACGTTGGAGATGCAACTAGCATAATCTGGACTGGTAGAAATTCCCCAGTTCAAATATCTGAGTTTCTTCAACAAATGTATTTCAAAGGAACAGGTGGGGGGTGGAGCAGAAGAAAAACCTGCACATTAAAGAGACTGTAAATGTATTATATTATGCTATACAGTAGAGACACTATATATATGAAGGAAAGACGACAGGGAGGGAAGTACCAATGTATTTGAGGTTGAACACTTTGGTGCTAAGACAATAAAGAAAAGGAAAAAGTGATTACTTTAAATGTCAGTATCGTGGTTATTTTTAGAAGTGGAAAAGGTTGTGAATAGAATAGGGGAATTGCAAACATAAAAGGTGCAAGAGTCTTCTAAGGTGACTGAAAAAATTATCTTTCTTCACATGGGTTGCTTACAAAGGTATTTGCCTTAATTCACTAAGCCATATGTGTGTTTTAAACAATTCTTTGTTTTATTTTAGCAAAAACAATTTTAGAAACTGTTATTATAAGACAAAATATTTTTCTTAAAGATTTATTTGAAAGAGAGCATGCACACAAGCAGGAGAGGCAGAGGGAGAGGTGAAGAGAAACTCAAGCAGACTCTGCACAGAGTGTGGAGCCAGACACGGGACTTGATCCCAGTACACTGAGATCATGACCTGAGCTGAAATTCAGAGTTGCACCCTTAATCAACGGTGCCACCAGGCACCCCAAGACAATATTTTAAATACTACATTTCAGACTAGTGTTTCATTTGTCTGAATTTATGATCATGCTTTTTAAATAAGAACTCCCCCTCCCCTTCCTGAAGTTTTCATTTTATTGAAAACTGTATTTACAGTCTTATCCATGCTTAGGACAGATAATGCACACAGCAAGGACTCAGGAAGTTGTTATAAAGCAAAGTAAAATCTGCCCCAATACCATAAAAGATCCAGAAGTTTGAGGGCAAACAGGATATCCATGGAAAGAAAGATAAACCAGGCCAGTTTTGATTTTAGACAGAACTAAAGAGAATGTGTTGTTTTTCTCCATAGAACTGGAAATGTCCACAGGACAAGGTCACTGGTGGAGCAGCCATTTAATCAACACAGACACAAACATCATTAGAGCCTAAAAAAGAGCAATTTCAAAAAAAAAAAAGAAAAGAAAAGAAAAGAAAGAAAGAAAAGAAAAGAAAGAAAAAAAGAAAAGAAAAGAAAAGAAAAGAAAAGAAAAGAAAAGAAAGAGCAATTTCTCCCAAAAGCAGCTGCAACAAGGTATAATTTTTATTTCTGAAATCAAGAATACCTTTATACCGGTGCAGAGGTCTAGAAGACTAGTTTTAGATTCCAAGGAAGCAAACCTCTTTAGATCAGAGCGAGACTTCCTTCCCAAGGAGGCATATACCTAAAAGTTGAGTTTGAGTAGCTTTAGAGTTATTTCAAGAGATGTGTGAATCTACAGGTTAGGGAGCAATGCTTATAGGCCGAAAGTGTCACCCACATAAAATGTTCACTAACTGTTCAAACATAATGCCTTTTATATTTGAATACATTTAAGAACATCATTGAACTGAGTTTCCCTCACATTGAGATTTTTTTATGAATGTTTTGATTCAAGATTTTTTTGCTTTTATTTTGAACATTTTCAAGGCTACAAAGGAGTTAGAAGAATAGAACATTAACACCATATGCCCTTCATGTAGATTCACCAAATTCATAACAGTATTGGCAACATACTCTCATTCTCTTGCTTGCACTCTCCTGCACTTACATGTGATGTTATTTTCCTGATCCATTTTTAAGTTAACTGCCGCTAAATAATTCAGCATCATCTCCTAAGATTAAAACCAAGGACATTTTCCCACGCAACCACAGTACAACTCTCATACCTGCTGAGCTTGACACCAAGAGTAATAAAGAGAAGGGAGAGACAGACACGTTTCAACAACCCCTAAATATTTCCTAAATTTCAATAATTATTAAAATATTCCTAAATATTTTATTCTTGAATATGAAAATTCTTTTGTGTGTCCTGACTCAAGATCTAAACAGGACTCAGGAAATAAACTGTTGCTGTTTCCTTTATTCTTTAATATAGAATTATCTGCAGACCTTTTTTTTATGGCATTTATTTTCTTTTCTGCCAGAGACCAGGACAACCTTGTAGAATATAGCACATAATTTGTCTGATTGATAGTTCATTAATAGATTCAGCTAATTTTTGTAAAAATGTTAGAGGCAATATTGTGTAATTTCATTTAATCAGGATGCATATAACAGCCATTGCTCCACTATCAGGGATACTAAGTTTGATTACTTGGTTAGGATTGATCAAAGGCAAATGTCTCCATTGAAAGGTTTCTTTTTCTCTGAATTATCAAAATATTAGAAGACTGTTGTTGTGGGGGGATTTTTTGTGGGGGTTTTTGTTTTTGTTTTGTTAAAAACTTATTGACTATATTCCCTATGCGTTTCATTTCAGTGACTTATTTTGTAACTGGAAGTTTATATTTCTTAATTCCCTTTATCTATTTTACCCATTCCCCCTGCCCCAGCCACCACCCGTCTGATAACCACTTGTTTGTTTTCCATATTTAAGGATCTGGTTTTGTTGTTGTTGTTGTTGTCTTTTTTGTCCATTCATTTCTTGTATTTATTAAATTCCACAAGTAAAATCATTTGTATTGGTTTTTGACTGCCTGAAGCTAATATAATACACCATGTTAGTTATACTTTAGTAAAAAAGGGACCAATAAAAAATGTATATATGTATATATACATATATATGTATGTAAATGTATATATACATATATTGGCAAACTAAATTCAATAGTACATTAAAAGAATCCTTCATCATGACCAAGTGGGATTTATCCCAACAATTTAAGGATGATTCATCATATACAAGTCAATAAATATGATACAGTACATTAATAAAATGAAAGAAGTCATGATCATTGATCATATTTGGTGGAAAAACAAAAACACTTAATGAGGTAAGTTCAACAAATCAGGTGTAGAAGGAATGCTCCCCAGCATAATAAGCTCTGTATACAACAAGCCCACAGCTAACATCATGCTTAATGGTTAAAAGTTAAAATCCTTTCCTCCAAGATCAGGGACTGGACAGGGATGCCCACTTTGTCACTTCTATTCAACAGTACAGGAAGTCCCAGCCACACCAATGAAGAAAAAGAGAAGGCATCTGTATCGGAAAGGAAAAATTATTTGTTTGCAGCTGACATATCTCATATATAGAAAATCCTAGAAACTCCACTTAAAAAAAGAAATGAATTCAATGAAGTCAGGATATAAAAGTCACCTTACAGTAATCAGCTGCATTTCTAAAGACTTTTTGGAAGAGAAATAAATTAACCAAGGAGGTGAAAGATCTGCACAATAAAATTGTAAGACATTGATTAAAGATTGAAGACAACACAAATAAGTGGAAAGATATCCTTGTGCTCTTGGATTGGAGCTATACTGTGAACTTATTCATATCACTGAAAGTCAACTAGAGATTCAATGCAATCTCAATCAAAAATCCCAAGAACATTTTTTTTTTTTTTTTTTTTTTTACAAAAAGAGAAAACAGTATCCCAAAATTTGTTTGGAACCACGAAAGACTGACTAATCAAAGTAATCTTAAGAACAATCAAGACAGAGGCATCACACTACCAGATTTCAGGCCATATTACAAAGGCATAGTGATTCTAACAGTATGATATTGGCATAAAAACAGACACATATGCCAGTGGAAGAGACCAGGGCTCACACGTAAACCCACACATATAAGGTCAACTAGCCAAAAACACAATGCGAAGAAGCAGTCTCTTCAAAAAAATGGTGCTTGGAAAATTGGATATCTGCATGCAAAGTAACGAAACCAGCCCCCTATCTTACACAATTCACAAAAATTAACTTAAAATGGATCATTCAGGTGCCTGGGTGACTGAGTTAAGCCTCCAACTCTTGTTTTTGGGTCCAGATGATCTCTGGATCCTGGGATCCAGCTGGATGTTAGTTTCCATACCGGGTGGAGAATCTGCTTCTCTGCTCGCCTCTCTGTTCCTCTGCCCCTCTGCCTTTCTCTCTCAAATACAAAAAGAAGTCTTTAGGGGGGAAATGGGTCATTTAAATGTAGTAACTGAAATCATAAACACAAATGAAAAGGAAACAATCATTGTCTTTAGCCTTGGCAAGGATCTCTTGGAAGAGACACTAACTGCACAGGCAATCATAACTAAAAACAAACAAGTGGGATTACCGTAAAGACCTATGTATAACAGCAACAACAAATTGAAAAGGCAACCTACAGGATGGGAGAAAAGATTCACAAACCATGTATCTGATAAGGAGTTAGTATCTAAAATATACGATGAGCTCATACAACTCAGTAACCAAAAAAGGAAATAATCCATTAAGAAATCAGTAGAGAGGGGTGCCCGGGTGGCTCTGTCAGCTAGGGATCTGACACTGATTTCAGTTCAGGTCTTGATCTCAGGGTCATGAGTTCAAGCCCTGCATCGGTCTCCACACTGGGTATGGCTCATACTTAAAAAATAAATAAAAACAAAAACAGGCAGAACCTGAATAGATATTTCTCCAAAGAAGATATGCAGCTGGCCAACAGGTACATGAAAAGATGCTCAACATCACTCATCACCAGGGAAATGCAAATCAAAACCACAATGAGTTATCACCTCACAGCCGTTAGAATGCCTAGTATCAAAAAGACAAAAGATAAACACTAATGTGGAGAAAAGGGAGCCCTTATGTACTGTTGGGTGAAATGTAAAATGGTATAGCCATATGGAAAATTGTATAGTTCTTCAAAAACTTAAAAAAAATGAGGTATCATGTAATCCTGTAATCCTACTCTGGTTATATATTGAAAGGAACTGACATCAATAATTGTACTGCAAGAGCTCAATGTCATCCTATATTCACTGCAGCATTATTCATAATAGCCAAAATCTGGAAACAACATAAGTGTCCATCAACAGATGAAGGGATAAAGGAGATACAGAATATATACATGCAATGGAGTATTCACAATGGTATTCAGTCATGAGAAAGAAGGAAATCCTGACATTTCCAACAATGTGGATGGACTTTAAGGACCTTATGCTAAGTGAGGTATGTCAGACAAGGCAAGACAAATACTGTATGATCTCACTTATATGCGGAATCTAAAATAAATAAACTCAACAACAATAGAATGGTGGTTAAAGGTACAAACTTGCAACTAGGAAATAGGTAAATTCTGGAAATCTAATACACAACATAGTAAATATAGTCAATATTATATAATAAACTTTAAAGTCGCTAAGAAACTAGGTCTTAATTGCTCTCACCACGAAAAAAGCGACATGATAAATGTGTTGGCTAATGCTACAATAGTAATATTGCTCTATATAAATGTATCAAGCTGATATATTTTACACCTTATCGTCAACACAACACTGGGTCAGTGACTCGATTTGTAAAAATCAAAACAGAAATAGTGTTATCTAAGGAGGGATAGTTCAAGGTAATGTTAGTTTCCTGTTTTCGACAATATTTACCCATTCGTTTTAACATCTATTGATGTTATTCTGCTAGAGGTGTCAAGATAGGGGTTTTCAAACTTTATTATTCTTTCTGCATTTATTAACAGAGTAACTTTTGTTTTCTCAATCCATAGATACAAAAACATGGACTGTTATCTGAGAGTGCAAGTCTTCACCTAAGTTAGGAGTCACATTATCTAGGCAGACACTAGACTTGTGGCTGCAGATTATTTAAATGTCCCACTTCCCCACACAGTTTGCTGCACCAACACACAGGACAATTATTTCTTTGCTCAGAAGCTCTGTTGATTGACAGCACTGCCGTCTGAATAATTTGTGCAGATTTCATTATGAGATTTGATAATAAGCTTTTTTTATATATACAAAATTCAGAACCTCATTATTCCTGACATCTAGTATCAGGATTCTAGAAAGTGGTAGGAAGTAACTCAAATCAGGCTTTATCTAGATCATGAAAACACTGAGCAAATATCTGCACCACTCTTGCCTCCACGCATGCTGAGACCAATGGAATTTTAATATTTGCTGCTTAATTTATCTTCATTTTCCTTAATTTCCAACGTGCTTAATGCAAAGACTACACAGGGCCATGTCGTTAAACTTTGGTGCAGGCATGTTACTCTGTAATTTGATTCCCGGGGCTGTTGTTGAAAATCAGCCAGAAATTGCTACAGGTGCAAACTCCAGGAGCTTAACAACTGCATTCAAGTAGAGACCAATTTCATTAAATGAGAACATGGTATATGTAGATCTTTCAAAGGGCTCAGATGTATTCTGAGCCAAGCCAAGAATTTGGCTGACCAATTACAGTCCTGCCTCTCTGATGTTAACATCAATTGAAATAGAGGTTGTATTTCTTAGAAATGTCTCCACAGAGGTTTATAACAAGTCATTTTCATTATTAATACTAATTTACGAAGTCTGCCAATACAAATAATGAGAGCTCCTTTTGTGATCTTCTCCAAGGGAGACAGTAGGTATTTAAAACACAGCAGAATCAAGTAAAAAAAAACAGGGAAGCAAACCGTAAGAGACTCTTAACTAGGGAAGCCCAGGTGGCTCAGTCAGTTAAGCGTCCAAATCTTGGTTTCAGCCTAGGTCATGAGATTGAGCCCCATGTTGGGCTCCATGCTCAGCAGGCAATCTGCTTGAAGATTCTCTCCAACTACCCCTCCCCTCACTTGCACACACATGTTCTCTAAAATAAATAAGTCCACCTTAAAAAAAAAAAAAAAAACACTCTTAACTACAGGGAACAAAACTAAGGGTTGCATCGAGGGGAGGTGGGTGAGGGGATGGAGTAATCGAGTGAAGGGCATTAAGGAGGGAACTTGATATAATGAGCGCTGGGTATTATATGCAAGTGATGAGTCACTAAATTCCACTCCTGAAACCAATATCACACTATATGGTCTCTAACTTGAATTTAAATAAAATCTTGTAAGAAAAAAGAATACAGTAGAAATGAGAACACCATTATAGTCAGTAGGCCATGCCAACTTTCTGGATTATGCTGAAATCACTTATTTTCTTATTTGAATCAAATTTGAAGGATAATATTGGATTGACTGCTTGCTTATAGGAAACACTGTAAGGATTACATAAATTACATAAATGAAAACCAATTATCTTTGGATGAAATCTAGGAATGGATGGAATTGGGAACGAATCCTGAAAAGGAGCTAATTCCTAAAATAGGCGATGCTTTGTACTTTTTTCAGAAAATCAAATAAATACTATCCTATTATACAATTTAAAATAGATTGCCATATTTCAAACAGAATTGTTCTACATCAAAATCCAAATGTAGTCTAATAAGTTCATAAAATACACAGAAGTTTGCCTCACAGGAAGCAAAAAACATTTGTTCTCTAAATCTGTTGTTCATGTAACTGTAAATGAGCATCACTCATTCAAGACTTTCTACCTAATATTTGCCTTGGGCCAGCAGAGTTATTACCGAGTTGCATCTTAATATTCAAAAATTAAAAAGAATACTCATGCTTGAACACACCTCCAAAAAACTCCAGTTTATGGGATTTACTAGATTCAGATATGTTCATATTTTAAAAGTTTCCCCACCCAAATGATTCTGATGGATGTTCCTTCGTTTGTATGGAACCATGCCACGTAGGCATGGAAATATAAGGAAACATCATCCTATTTCACTTACTATTTTTATAATTGTTTTATTTTTTTTTAAATATTTTTTTAAAATATTTTATTTATTTATTTAGGATAGTCACAGAGAGAGAGAGAGAGAGAGAGAGAGAGAGGGAGGCAGAGACACAGGCAGAGGGAGAAGCAGGCTCCATGCACCGGGAGCCTGACGTGGGATTCGATCCCGGGTCTCCAGGATCGCGCCCTGGGCCAAAGGCAGGCGCCAAACCGCTGCGCCACCCAGGGATCCCTATAATTGTTTTAGTTCTAAAAATCTATGCACACGTTTAACAGGGTGGTTTTTTTCTCCAAAAAAAAACTATCAGTAAAGGCACAGTGAGTCTTAAGATGAATGATATCCTAGGATGATCAAGTAGCACTTGGATCCAGTGAAATGGCCCAAAATTAATGCTGCCCTTGCAACATTCTATCAGCCATATTCTTCTCTTCTATGCCTCAGTACTAATCAAGAAGGGCCCTAGAACCTCAAAATTGAGTCTTAAAAGTCAGGTCAAGCCATGTGAGCCTCTGGAAGTGTGAATCTCTGTAGGAGATTCACCTAATTGTGGATAATCAAAATCAATTTATTATGTACTATGCCAGAAAATAAATATAACCTAAAATGACCCATAATTAGTCCTAATCCAAACTTCAAGACTCAAATTTAAAGTTTTTATATAAGTTCTGCCTCTCTTCCTATCAACTTCAAAAGACATCCATCCTCTTGCTTCCTTAATTGTTTCTTTTGAATCACCTGCGGCGTAGGTAACAATCCTTTCACGTGTTTGGGACCACCATACATTATCACTCTTCATCATGTCATTTTACTAAGGGAGAAGGCTTTTCTAAAATTAGAACCGGAATGTCTTGAATAGAAGCTTCTCTACCATAGTGTATTCATTAGAGGTTGTTAACTTATGATCTATCTTAGGGTATTAAGGGTCTCTAATGAGAATTTTGAACTTTCCCACCTATCCTATTTCCCTGATGCAAGTCATATTAGTGAAAGAATGTTAAGTTTTCATTAAGAATAGAATATCACAGGGATCCCTGGGTGGTGCAGCGGTTTAGCGCCTGCCTTTGGCCTAGGGTGCGATCCTGGAGACCCGGGATCGAATCCCACGTTGGGCTCCCGGTGCATGGAGCCTGTTTCTCTCTCTGCCCCTCTCTCTGTGTGTGGCTATCATAAATAAATTTTAAAAAAATTTTTAGAAAGGAATAGAATATCACAAAGTACAAGTAAGTAGATAATTCTACAGAAAACTTTTATTCTAAAGTCTTATCTCCCTCATGTATCTATGAAAACTTCTGATTTAGCACAATGACAAGAACCACCCATAATCCTTGGCTCTAGTTTTTACCAGTTCCTTATTTGTTGGCTTAAAGTCCCTTCTCTTTTGCAAGACAAGCTACCTAAAGGATTTTGTCTTTTATGACTGCTCCATGTCAAATGCTTAACACAATCGTGGGCATATAATAGAAAAACATTTCTATTGAATGAAAAAGTTATAAGGATAATTACAGAATATTCAGCCCAGAAGTCATTCCCGAATTAGTTTGCGACTGACTTCTCTCACATAGATGTGAACTAGCAGTGATCTTCTTCATTATAGTATCTATATTATAATATCTGAGCACCTCCTTTAAGCCATCTCCACTCTCCAGGAGGCTCCCAGGGGCTCATGTCCTGGCTAAAGTTAGCAGCTGTATCTGTGGTCAAGAGAGTGACTATCATCACTATGCACACTTTTCATTTGGTCACATGAGAGGTTCTTTCTAACATTGCTTCTGACACCAAGTATGAAGGATTTTTCCTTACTCCATTTCTGATTCTCCTATACCAGTTGGGTGTCCAACAATTCAATTCTGACACAAACTCCTGGAATTAGCTCAGACTCCTCAGGTTAAGGGCTCAGTCCCACAAATCTAACCCCACTTCAGAAACCAGCTACAAGTAGGTTTCCCAGGCTACTCATATTTCTGCCCAGCTAATAAAAATGCATGGATTCCTCAAGTTTGACATCTCACTCTAACTACTCACAGAACTCAGGAAAGCTTTACTTTTCTTACTTTTACTGGTTTACTACAAAGGATATACTTTAAAAGAGCCCAAATGAAGAGATGCATAGGACAAAGAATAGAAGAGGTACAGAACTACCATGCACTCTTTGGGTGCAGCACCCTCCTAGCACTATGACATGTTCACTAATCTGGAAACCCCCAATCTTCATTTTTAGTAGTTTTATAGAAGTTCCATTCTGTCAACATGAATGGGTAAATCATTGGCCTTTGAATTCTATCTCCAGTCTCTCTCCCCTCTTCAGAGATTGCAGTGAGGCTGAAAATTCTAAGCTTCCAATCAAAGCTAGGTCTTTCCAGCAACCATCCCCCATCCTGAAGATATTTAGGGGCACCACCAAGAATTTCCTCATTAGCATAAACTCAAGTATGGTTGGAAGGAGCTCCCATCTCCCTCATGACTTGGAAAATTCCAAAGATTTTAGGAGCTCCGTACCAAGAACTGGAACAAAAGCCAAGTATTTGTTTTCGTATTATATCCCACCACGGTTGTCACCTCTCATCTTTCTTTTATCTGTGGTTATAATGAAGGGAGAAATGCACCCCTATCCAAGTTGCCATCCAGTAGTAAGCTGTAACATAGAAAAGCCTTATGATCCACGGTGCCAACACAATCCTAAGACCATACATGGTTCTTTAAAATGGCTCATTAAAGCCTTACTGTAGGCCCACCCCAGCAAACTGGTATGATCCCCCTAATGGGAATTCAAAAGATAACCTAAGAGATCTTACATCATGTTCCACATTTCTTCCTTCAAACTCCCAGTAACTATCTCTAAACCAAAGTTCTATGTGTAGACTATTTGCCTTACAAGCAGCTTTTTCCCTATCCGAAGCTATCCTTCCCCTTGGTTGAAGTATCCCAGAAGGCTGCCCATCAGCTACATATAATGAGAATGTTTTTCGAGTAGGTGACACTTATAGTGTCTACTACCCAGCAGGCAAAGTACCTAGTGCTTTACTACACTAATTCAATCCTTATAACAACCCTTTGGAAGAGGCACCTTATTTTCTCCAGATGGGGAAGCTGAGGCACAAAAGTGTTAAGTAACTTGTCCATAGTAATACAGTAAGTAGGAGAACCAAGATTCCAGTCTCAGGAGTTTGGCTTCAGAATCCAAGCCCCTAACATCAATACTAGTAGCATTATTTGATGCTAATTAAAACCGATATACTCTATTAAGTGGTTATAATTATTAAATGATATACTATAAGAAAGTATTAAGCTATTATTTTTAAAAGAAATGTTGGTTTCCCAATTTCTTGTCTCCTCCTCTTCCTTCTTCTATTTCTTCTTTCCTTGTTTTTCCTCCTATCAGCTCCTGAAACAGTAATACAACAAAACCAACGGTTCTTCAATTAGAGGTGCTAAAAGCAGGATTAATAGAGAGATTCTTTAGATGTGCCAGTGGGAAACCCAGGATACAGCCTCATGTCAGATTCTTCTGGATGTGAAAGCTTACGCAGAAGCAAGTTACGGAACCTTTAGGGATGCCTGCTTTTTACAATAGTAACCAGGCTTCAGTTTGCAATATAAAATCGAAAATAGCAATTCTCCTAAGAGGTCTTCTCTTGAGATCAAGACACTATATCTCCACCAATTCTTCTTAGTTTTTACTGCCTAAGAAAACTGTTTCCATAGAGGAAAAAAAATGGAGTCATTGGGGTAACACTTAGGCCTGAGCCAACCACCCTGATAGATCTTCACACACATTTGTTTCTATACTTGCACACTGGCTAAGCTTCTTTGGTCAAGACGTACTTCTAGTCAGTTTGTGCAGCCTCGGAGACAAGAGTGTAAGAGAATGCTTCTGTTTAACCAGGACTAATATCAGCACACTTTTCCATGGTAAATAGTAAATACTGGCTGATATGCCCATAAGAGTTAGTTATAAATGTCAGCCTTGTCCTCCTAAAGCATCATCCCTACCTGTCATCTTCTTGGCTGACACCTCCAAGGGATCCTACCACACTTAAATATGTTTACAACATCCAGCTCAGATAATGAGCCCATTTGCTATCCCACCCTCACCCTGTCAAAAATCAACATTGAGGGGGGAAAAAAACCAACATTGAGGAAATGACATAGGTAACTAATCTCAGCCAAGAATCAAGTAGTTCCAAAGAACAAAAGCAAAACAATGAGTGACACAAGAATATAAGAGCACAACTTGGCCTGTAATTCAGGAAGCCATTAGCACTTTAATACCGAGTAGGGTAAGTTGAAACAGATGGAAGCATCACAGTGTTTAATTGAGTCAGGATGAAATAACAGATAACGCTTCAGAGTTATCACCCCTGCTAAATTTTCCCAGTGAGGGGAGGAGAGAGACTGTTTACATTTTCTATTGTCATTCATTCCACATCCCTACTAAACATCCTTCAGTCCGTAAACATGGCACTCATTATTGAAAGCCGAGATGGCAAACTATAATATACAGGCCAAACACCTGTTTTTGGAAGTAAATTCTTACTGGAACATAGTTATACCCGTTCATTTATATGTTGTCTGTGACTGCTATTGTGCTAAAACAAATTTCAGTAGTTGCAACAGAAACCCTATGACCCACAAACCTCAAATATTTGCTACACGGTCCTTTAGCAAAAGAATTCAAATGCTTTAACCTTTAAATGCTAGGCAAAAGTTTCTGGCTCTGAGTAAGATGGAGAAAACATACTCTCCCCACTGGTTCTCCCATTTGATTCAGTTCTAACACCTGGACAGAATGCACAGGGTAACTATTGGAAGACTCTGAAAATTAGCAGCAGGTGGGTTGAGGATAAAGACCATAATTCAAAGTACCACCAAATCTACGATGAGTCTGCCATTTTCCTCCCCTTCAGTCAGAATTCCCATTTGTCCTCACATGTGGGCACAGTTGCATAAGTCCCTGGTAGACGGGGATGACTAAAGCCCCATATATCTGGCCAAAAGACCAAAAAGGAGATTCCCTAGGAAGCTGGGCAGTACTGAGAAGACTGCAGTGGTAGCGAAGCTTGTGACCTCATAAAATGATCTCAAATTTTTGAAATATTTTAAATATTTTTACCAATTCCCAAGTTCACCCCTGAGCCATTCATGTATATATAGGATCTTAATCAGAATACTATTTTGAGAACTGAATTAAAAGACTACCACTTGGATCTCAGACTGGCCACCTCAGATGCAACATGAGGTAGATGCAACCAACACTGCAAAGGCTTTGAAAATTGAGCTGATATTGGAACCACAGCAGACTGAAGGCAGTTGTAAATTTGTATCCTGAAGCTAGTATCAGGCTGCTAAAACAAAAATGTCAACTTTCACCATAGGATTAAACAAGACTTAGAATCTCACAACCCAATATTCAAATTGTGTCAGATGTAATCCAAAACTACTGTGGATACATTTGTTGTGATGATCACTGAATGTTTTATATAAGTATTGAATCACTAAATTGTAGACTGGAAACTTATATTATTACACTGTATATTAACTGAAATTTAAATAAAAACTCAAAATTTACTGTGTATACCAAGAACCAGGAAATTCTCCATTCTCATGTCCCATGAAAAAGCCCAGCCACAGATGTTAATACTGAGATTAAATAGGTATTAGAACTATCCGACAAAGACTTTAAAGTGGTTACTATAACAATGCTCCAAACAATTGTCAACGCTCTTGAAATAAAGAGAAAAATACTAAGTCTTGGCAAACAAAAGAGGATAAACAACAAAATGGAAATTTTACAGATTAATATAAGAAATTCAAGACAAATGGCTAACAGTTGAAACTCTCCTGTCAGAGACACTAGGATACTTTATTTTTTAAAGTCATACAAACATGCTTTCACCAGTGGGGAAGATGGCAGAGAACTTACCTCCTCCCATGGATACAACTAGCTCACCCTTGCATGAGAGCAAACAACCCAGAAAAGGACCCAAAGACTAACCAAACAAATTCTACAACTAAATGTGGAAAAGAGGCCACACCAAATAGGGTAGGAAGGACAAGGACCTAAACCCTGTAGGTCTGACAGCTGGAAGGAGGGAGTCACAAGCAGAGAGAGGAGTTGGGAAATATTATCACACCTGGGAGCATGCAAGGGGAAGAGAAATCTCCACAGAATTTGGAAAATCAAAAGGTTGGAGTTTCATGAGTGTTTATAACCAAAAGGACTCAAAACCTCAAACTTTAAGAATCAGTAGGCTCCTCTAAGAGCCTGAAGGGTAATAGGAAGCTGAGCTTTTGCCTTTTTTCTTTTGATTTTATTTAAATTCATGTTAGATAACATATAGTATATTATTAGTTTTAGGAGTAGTATTTGGTGATTCATCAGTTGCACGTAACATCCAGTGTTCATTACATCAAGTGCCCTCCTTAATGCCCTTCACCCAGTTACCCCATTGCCCACCCGTCTCCACTCCAGCAACCCTGTTTTTTTCTCTTATAGTGAAGAGTCTCCTATGATTTGCCTCCCTTCTCTGTTTTTTTTTTTAAGATTTTATTTATTTATTCATGAGAGACACAGAGACACAGAGAGAGGCAGAGACACAGGCAGAGGGAGAAGCAGGCTCCAATGCAGGGAGCCTGACGTGGGATCACGCCCTGGGCTGAAGGCGGCGTTAAACTGCTAAGCCACCTGGGCTGCCCTCCCTTCTCTGTTTTTAATCTTAAATTTTCTTTCCCTTCCCCTATTTTCATCAGTTTTGTTTCTTAAATTCCACAATCTTTAAGGTGACAGCACAGCAAAGCCTGCAGAAATACAGCTCAGAAGTAGTAGTTGGGAAGACACTGGGGGCTTAGGGAAGGAATGTTAGTTACTAATTTCAGAGTTCACAGAGGGACTTCTCTAGGAACAAAGGAGCTGCTTGGCACCATTTTCATCCCCTGCCCCCACCACAAACACAAAGTCACCTGCAGGAACCTGCAGGGCACTGGTATTCCCTACCCAACTTGCTTACACCATGCCCTAGTCACTCCAGCCAGACCTGCCTCAGTACCAGGGCTATGGATCCCTTATCCCATAAGACCCAAACAAACCTTGCCAACACTGTCTCTTGACCTCCCATAGAGGTTGCCCATGCTTTGTTAAAACTACACACACCAACCCCATACTATGCAGAGCACCCTCGACTGCCCCAGCCTCTGCAGTGGCTGCAAGTCCCCTGTGGAGGAGGATCAGCACCATCTAGTTAGAAGTGCACATCCCACACACTTTCAAGGCTAAGACTTAGCTGGCTTTCCTAACACAGGGATAAGTAAACAGACACAGATAGGTAAAATGAGACAGAGGAATAGGTCACAAATAAAGGAACAGGGAAAACAACAACAACAACACAGCAGGAGACCTAAGCAAATGGATATTAAAATTGCTTAAAAGTATAAAGTTGAACAAAAATCAAAATGGGGCAGCCCGGGTGGCTCAGTGGTTTAGCGCCGCCTTCAGCCCAGGGCCTGATCCTGGAGACAAGGAATAGAGTCCCGCATGGGGCTCCCTGCATGGAGCCTGCTTCTCCCTCTACCTGTGTCTCTGCCTCTCTCTATATGTCTCTCATGAATGAATAAATAAATTCTTTAAAAAATAAAAATAAAAATGGCTGCACTAGTGCTTCAGTGAGGCCCGATTTTAAACTAATCTTTTCTCTCCTTCCTGAAAACCTCCCCTCCACATTTCTTAGCCTTTTGTTTCAGGAACCCAGTACCACCCTGAAGACACAGCAAATGAGGCTGACAGCATGTACAAAATCCTTGTTAAAAGAAGTTAGACCCTGTACTTCCCTATAAACCCCAGTCTCTTCCTCCAGGTGGGTTTCAGTTTTCAAGTCCTTAGCCTGCTGCAGCCTCCTTTGCCTGAAAAGCAATAAACCTATTGGTCTTTTTTATACCCAAACTCTGTCTTCACATTAGATATTCTAGCCTCAGAGCACAGAGGTCAGTTTTTGACAACATGCCTGATAGAGAATTTAAAATAATGATCATAGATATAATCACTGGACTTAGGAGTGGAGGACCTTGAAGAGGCCTTTAAGAGATAGAAAACAAAAAATGAGAAAGGAAAAACACAATAAATAAGATTAAAAAATACACTTGATAGAACAGCAGGCTGAAAGAAGCAGAGGAATGAATTCATGAACTAAAAGAGCAACGGAAAGTAATCAAGCTGAGCAAATGAGAGACTCCATCAAGCATAACAGTCACATTATAGGGATCCCAGAAGGAAAATATAGAGAAAAGGAGGCAGAAAATTTATTTGAAGAAGTAATAGCTGAAAACTTCCTTAAATCTAGGGGAAGGAAACATATCCAGATTCAGGAAGCACAGAGATCCCCCAACAAAATCAATCAAATGAGGTCCACACCAAGACACATAGTAATCAAGATGTCAAAAAGTAGAGAAAAAACTTTAAAGCAGCAAGAGAAAAGAAAGCAGTAAAATACAAGAGAAACCATATAAGTCCAATGGCAGATTTTTTGCAGGCCAGAAGAGCATGACATAACAGATTTAAAATGCCAAAAGGAAAAAAACCTGCAGCCAAGAGTACTCTATATCCAGTAAGGCTATCATTCAGAATAGGGGAGTCAGGAGTTTCCCAGACCAACAAAATCTATAGGAGTTCATGAGCACTAAACCAGCCCTACAAAAATACTAATGGGGGCTCTTTAAGTGGAAAGAAAAGAGCATAAGTGAGAGTATGAAAATTAGGAAACAAAGCAGTAAAAATAAGTTTCTGCAAAAAAAAAAGTCAGTCAAATGATTCAGAAAATAAAAGAATGTAAAATATGCACCATATACCTAAACCATGGGAGGTGGGGGAGAACAAAGTCGGTTTAAACGTATGCAACCAGCAATGTAATACAGACTGCTAAATGCAAACTTTTATATACAAATCTAATGGTAACCACAAATCAAAAACCACTAACACATATGCAAAGAATAAGAAAGGAATCCAAGTAAACCACTAAAGCAAGCCAGCAGATCATGAAAGATCAAGAAAAGGATCAGAGAAAACCTACAAAAAGAAGCACAAAACAAGTAACAAAATGGCAATAAGCACATATCAATAATTTTTTTTGCATGTAAATGGACTAAATGCTCCAATTAAAAGACATGGGATGATGAAATGGATAAAAGCAAGACCCATGTATTTACTGCCTACATGAGACTCATTTTAGACATAGACACTTGCCATTTCAAAAGGGATGGAGAAACGTCTATCTTGCAAATGGAGGTCAAAGAAAATCCAGGGTAACAATACTTATATCAGACAAATTAGACTGTAAAACAAATACTGTAACAAGAGACAAAGAAGGACACTATAAAGGAGACAATCCAGTAAAATGTAACAATTATACATTTTTATGCGTGAACATGGAAGCACTCAAATACATAAAACAGTTAATAACAAACATAAGGGAACTAATTCATAATACAAAAATAGTAGGGAGATTTAACACCCCAGTTACATCAATGCACAGATCCTCCTAAGAGAAAAATTAAGAAACAATGGCTTTAAATGGCATGGATCAGATGAATTTAAAAAGTATATTCAGAACATTCCATGCTACCACAGCAGAATACACATTTTTTTCATGTATACATGGAACATTCTGTAGAACAGATCACTATTAGGCCACAAAACAAGCCTTAATAAATTAAAGGATTAAAGTCATATCATGTATCTTTTTTAATCACAACCCTATGAAATTAGAAATCAACCATTAAAAAAACCTGTGAAGACAACAAATACAAAGAGAATAACAACATGTTACTAAATAAATGGGCCAACCAAGAAATCAAAGAAGAAATCCAAAGTACATGGAACCAAGTGAAAATGAAAACACAATGGTCCAAAACCCTTGGGAGGCAATAAGAGTGACTCTAAGTTTATAGCAATACAGGCCTACAACAAGAAGAAAAATCTCAAACAACCTACATTCACAACTAAAGAAGCCAGAAAGAGAACAAAACCTAAAACAGGATGAAGGAAATAATAATTTGAGTAGAAATGAATGATGAAGAAACTAACAGAACAGATCCGTGAAACCAGGAGTTGCCTTTTTGAAATGATCAACAAAATTGATAAACCTCTAGACAGACTCATTAAAAAGTGAAAAAACAATAACAAAAGAAAAATAATTTAAAAGGGAAGTAACACCACAGAAATAGTTTTAAGAGATTATGAAAAACTGTATGCCAACAAATTAATCTAAAAGAAATAGATAAATGCCTAGGAACATAACCTACCAAAACTGAAGCTAGAAGAAATAGAAAATTTGAACAGATTATCAGGAGATTCGATCAATCACAAAAAATTCCCAATAAACAAAATATGAGGACCAGATAGTTTCACAGATGAATTCTAGCAAATATTTAAGAATTAATACCTATTCTTAAACTCTTCCAAAAAAATAGAAAAGAATACTTCCAAATGCATTCTATGAGGCCAGTATCATCTGGATACCAAATCCAGATAAAGACACCACAAAAAAACTACAGGACCATTTCTCGGGTGAACATAGAAATACCAGCAAATCAAATCCAATAACATATTTTAAAAATTATCAATCACAATCAAGTGGGATTTATTCCCAGGAGCCAAGGCAGAGTGGTTCAATATTTTCCCATCAATGTGACACATCACATCAATAAGAGAGGATAAAAGCTGTAGGACCATTTTAATAGTCACAGAAAAAGCATTTAACAAAGTACAGTATACATTCATGATAAGAGTGTATGTTTAGATGGAACATCTCAAGATGAGTATGTTTAGATGGAACATAACCTCAACCTAATAAGGGCCATATATGAAAAACCCACAGCTAACATCATAGTCAATGGGGAGAAACAGAGCTTTTCCCCTAAGGATGGGAACAAGACAAGACTGTCCACTTTCACCACTTTTATTATCATAGTATTGGAAGTTCATTACTTGCAGATGACATGATACTCTATATAAAAAAATCTGCAGGCTCAACCAAAAAACGACAACTGCTAAATGAATTCAGTTAAGCCACAGGATACAAAAATCAATGTACAGAAATCTATTGCATGTCTGTGCATTAATTATGAAATAGAAGAGAAATTTTTAAAATTCCCCTTTACAATTGCACCTAACATAGTAAGATATCCAGGAATAAACCTGACCAAACAGGTGAAAGACCTGTACTCTAAAAACTACACTGATGAAAGAAGTTGAATATCACACACACACACACACACACACACACACACACACACACACAGAATGGAAAGATATCCCATGCTCATGGATTAGAAGATTATTGTTATAACGTCTATACTACCCAAAGCTATCAACACATTTAATGCAATTCCCATTGAAATACCCATAGCATTTTTCATAGAACTAGAACAAACAATCCTAAAATTTCCATGGAGCCATGAAAGACCTTGACTAGCCAAAGCAATCTTGAGAACAAAAAGCAAATCTGGAGATTTCATAACTCCAGACTTCAAATTATATTATAAGGTTATAGTCATCAAAACACTGTAGTACTGGCATCAAAATAAACACATATATCAATCTAAAAGAATAGAAAACCCAGAAATAAACCCACAGTTACATGTTCAATTAACCTTCAACAAAGGTGGCAAGAATAGCCAACGGGAAAATGCCTCCAACAAATGGTGTTGGGAAAACTGAATGACTACACGCAAAACAATGAAACTGGACCACTTTCCTACACTATAGAGAAAAATAAACTCAAAATGAATTAAAGAACTTAACGTGAGACTTGAATCCATAAAAATCCTAGAAGAGAACAGAGGCAGTAATGTCTCTGACATTGGCCAAAGCAATTTCTTCTTAGATAGGTCTCCTGAGACAGGCAAAACAAAAGCAAAAATGAACTATTGAGAGTGTACTAAATTAAAAAGGTTCTGCACAACAGAAGTAACAACAAAACTAAAAGTCAATGTACTGAATGGGAGAAGATATTTATAAGTAACATATCAGATAAAGGACTAGGAGGCAAAATATATAAAGAACTTATACAACTCAACACCCAAATACTCAAATAATCAGTTAAAAATGGAAGACACAGACTGACATACCTCCAAAGATGACATACTCATGGCCAAGAGACACATAAGATGCTCAACATCACTCATCATCAGAGAAATGCAAATTAAGACTACAGTATCACCTCACACCTGTCAAAATAGCTAAAATCAACACAACAGGTGTTGGTGAGGATTTGGAGAAAGGGAAAGCCTCTTACAGTGTTGGTGGGAATGAACACTGATACAGCCTCTGGAAAGCAGTACAGAGTTTCCTTAAAAAGTTAAAAATAGAACTACCCTAGGATCTAGTGATTGCACTACGAGATATTTACCCACAAAATACAAAAACACTAAGTCCAAGGGATACATGCACCGCAATGTTTATAGCAGCATGATCTACAATAGCCAAGATATGAAAACAGCCCAAAGGTCCATCGACTGATGAATGGATAAAGATGTCACACACGCACACACACACACACACACACACACACACACACTGGAATATCACTGAGCCATTAAAAAGGAATGAAATCTTGCCATATGCAACAACACGGATTGAACTAGAGTGTTTAATGCTAAGTGAAATAAATCAATCAGAAAAAGACAAATACCATATGATTTCACTCACATGTGGAATTTAAGAAATAAAACAAATGAGCAAAGTAAAACAACTAACCAAGAAATAGACTTTTAGAGAGAACAAACTAATGATTAGCAGAGGGAGGTGGTTGGGAATTTGGGTGAAATAGGTGACAGAGATGAAGGAGGGCACTTGTAATGAGCACTGGGTGATGTAAGGAGTTGGTGAATCACTGTATTTATTATACACTTGAAGCTAGTTTAACACTGTATGATAACTACACTGGAATTAAAATTAAAATATGCCTTCACCAAATGGTACAATTAAAAGTTCTGGATCTCAAACCGTGCATGCATTTTCTAAAAATCTATTGTTGCCTCTTTGATATACCTCCAAGATGAAGTTTTTGTGATTGAGAAACTTATCTTTATGGTTATTTATATTTTTTTCTTGCTTAAACAAAATTAGTAATACCAAGCTCAGTTCTCCAACAAATGCAGAGCTTTCTGGCAAACACTTATCAACTATTTGGCATCTTTCCAGAGACATTTTGTACCCCTTAACAAAAAATATATCAAAGACACCAAGAGGATATGGAAGCTTATCAGAAAGGGCTATCAAAGAATGGGTACAATTGACAGAAAAACTAAATGACACAAAAAAAGCAAACTATCCTAAAATTAGGCCCTTCTACAGGTTTCTTTTAACAAGTTACAAACTTGGAGCTGTAACAAGTCAAAATGACATCAAGAGAAATAGAGATGGAGCCAATCTACATTAAAAGAGTCTTAGGAAAAAAAAAAAAGAGTCTTAGGAAATAATTCTAAAATCCAGTGCACAGATCCTGTTTGGATTCTGGCTTGAGAGAAAGTAACAGACATCTTCGCATGTTTGAGTACAACGGTATTGGATAATAAAGAATATTAGGTGCAATAGCACCAATGGTAGTTAAATTTCGGATGTCCTTTTTTGAGATGTGCACTGAAAGCCTGAAACTGTAAAATTACTTTTCTGATATTTGCTTTCTATCACTTCAGACATGTAACGTTAGAAAGTAAATACAGAAAAATCCTGGTAACTCAAACCTTGTTGTTGAGTATACGGAAACACTAATCTTTCTACCTTTGTATATGTTTATGACTTTTATGTTAAAAACTTTCAGTAAAAAGTGGCACTGATATCATAAAGATATTTCAAAATCTACCAGCTAAGTTCCAGAATCATCTCCGAAAAACAAAGTAAAAGAAGACTTGGGTACATTACCAGCCTCTTTTAAATAGGTGGTTGTCTCCCCAAATTAAGTATTTTGAAGGGGTAAAATTTTTCTTTAAGTTCTATTGTGTTTTTATTTTAAGATTTTATTTCTTCATTTGACAGACAGCAAGCACAAGCAGGGGAGTGGCAGGCAGAGGGCAAAGCAGACTCCCCACAGAGCAAGGAGCCTGATATGGGATGTGGGGCTTGATCCCAGGACCTTGGGATCCTTGGGATCGTGACCTGAGCCAAAGCAGATGCTTAACCTACTGAGCCACCCAGGTGCCCCTAATGTGTTTTCTTTAAAATACAGTCACTTTTATTTGTAGTCTCACATGTCTTATTGTTTACTGTAAGGTAAAATTATTTTATCTCTTTAAAAAAATCAAATCCTACATCTTCTATTGATAATAGAAAAGAAGGTCAGGTGTAAAAGATTAGATCACTGGCCCTCATAACGATCCCTCTCATTCAGAAATTGACCGTCTTATTGAGTAAAGAAAAATTTCATCTTCCTGGGAGAACATCACTCCTTGAATATTCCAGCCTAGGTCACCGCATTGGAACCTTCCCTTACAATTCAAGAAGAACCGTGCCAGCGTAGCAACGCTTACACAAGATTTTAGTTAAAAATTGGAAATAAAAGTAAGCACTAAGTAATAGAACTAGATCAGGGCTACATAAAGGGTAGCCACTGAACTAGCAGCACCGGTATCACTTGGAGTCTGATACAAATGCCAATTCATGGGCCATACCCCAGAATTACTGAGTCAGAGTACCTGGGGATAGACTCTAAAAATCCATGCTCTAAAAAGCTTTGATTTTTAAGAATCATTTAATTTAATGACCACCAGAGATTCTTATTAAGTTAGTTTATGATAATCATTTTCTCAAATTTGGAGACACATTAGAATCACCTGGGGAGATTTTAAAAGTCCTAACACCTAGGCCTTACAATGAACCAATTAAATGAGAAACTCTGTGAATAGATGCCAGGCATCAGTAGCCTCTAAAACTCCCCCAGAGGATTCCAATGTGCAGCCAAACTTGAGAACCACCGGTCTAGAGTATGATGTGATCCAGTTTTCATTATTTAGAATTCCCTAGAGGATATGGAAGTGCAGCCTGAGTTGAGAACCAATGAGCAGCTTACATACAAGATATATTCCATTCGTCTTCGAAGGATTCATCTAATGAAGGGTCTAAGCCATCTCATGGTCTACTTCCATATGACATTGATCATTTTCTCCCTACACACCAGAAATGCCCATAAGCCTGCCTCGATGCTGCAAAATCCAAGAGAGTAAGAACGAAGCAAGTCATCAACTTCCTCTACCAGCCTTAGGCGTGTTCCTTCCAAGTTCTCATGATTAGCTTTTTCTACAGATGGGTGGTATCGGGAGTATCACCCTCATCATGAGACCCCACTTCCTAACCAGAAGGAGATGACCTTATCCCAAAGACCTGAGTAAAACCTTATCAGAACCTAGTACAACACAGTAACTTTAACTTTTGAACAGGAGATATTAATTTAGACCATTGGGGAAAACATGTCATCTGTATTACCAAAAATAACTCATAGTCGACTGTCCAGGGACAGAGAGATAATTAAAGGTATGTGTGTCCTATACACATGTGTGAACTGTTTTGGTTTATAATTTAACTGATTGTAGACCCTATGGTTATTAAAGAATTTAGATATTGATTTCCAAGATTTCTGAAGGCTGTAGGTTCCAAAACAAAACAAAACAAAACACAATTCATCTCTTACTGATGTCATCCTGAACTACCAGAAGATAAATACTACACCACGTTATGAATTTATGTTGAGGATTTAGATCTGCATTGTAATCCAGATCCACCACTTACTATGGGATCTTGAACATGTTGTTTCAATCTATTCTAATCTTGATTTCCTTATCTTGATTTCCTTAAAAGTGGGAATCTAACCTGCCCGGAAGGGCTTTTGTGATAATGTACAGGACATACTGAAGTTGTTCAGTATGTTGTGATCAGCAATGGATAGCTATTTTCTTTTTTTTTTAACTTACATATATGTTTTTTACTGGCTCAGGGGGCAAGGATAGCTATTTTCAAAATGCCCTGAGTCACTTTCATGCCTCCATAATTTTGCCCCACCATTCTCTGTGCCTGGAATACCTTTCCCTTTGGTCAACATGATTCATATAATCCTCTGATATTTATGAAATACCTACTATATGCTGGACCTTTCTTACACACTAAAAATAAAATAACCCAAATCAGACTTTCCGTCTCTGTTAGGACAACCCAAACCATCAAGCGCTGTGAAGAAAGGGATAAAGAGAAATTAAGGCATCTGAAAGGGAACCTCTAGCCTAGGGTGTCAGAGAGCAGTACAATGTAGGGTTTTAAAGAATGAACTCTGGAAATCACTCCCAGTGCTGCTTCATGTTGGACTCTGAGAAAGTTATTTCAGCCTCTGTGCTTCTGATTTCTTAATACCTACTGCATAGTGTTGCTGAGACGATTAAATGTTGTGCAATCAACACAATACCTGGCAAACAACAAGTACTCAATAAAGCTTTCATCTAGTGAGAGCCATCTTGACTTAAAAGTGTTACATTTTCTGTGAAACCTTTCTTCCTATCAGTGTAAGGCATACAGCAGAAACACAATACTATTTCTGGTTGAATGGATACAGTGCACATGTGCTGCAAATAAGTCAGATGCTGGTGTCAAAGTGATACTGAATTGTATTGCAGTTGAGCATGCCAGTATTTGTACCATCTAGTTTAAGGTCTTCGTTTTAACCTCCATATAACAGCTGGTGTATTCCACTGGCATCCTCCAAGACCTTCAGAGGGGAGGTGTGTTTTAGTATAGGAAATGGGTTATCTTTGTTCAAGTAGAGCCTATAAATGTCTATCTTGTCAATTAATTTTGCACCTATCCATAATTACTACAAGGTGGCAACTACAATACACTCCATGCATTAAAAAAAATTAAAAAAATAATAATAAATAAAATAAATAAAATTAAGCACTGGTAAATGTAGTTATATACATTAAAAGATAATATTAAAGGAATAGGTCACAGTTTGAAGACTACTATGTCCATATTTGTGGCTACTAAAAGATAGCCACAACTCCCTCAAACATAGGCTTCCAAGCTCCATGATCTTTTACCTTCTTGCAAATAGAAACGACAAAATCCTTGTCACATTTATTTATTTATTTTTATTTATTCATGAGAGACACAGAGGGAAAGGCAGAGACATAGGCAGAGGAAGAAACAGGGAGCCTGACTTGGTCAGGCTTAGTCTGGGGCTCTGGGATCATGCCCTGAGCCAAAGGCAGACACTCAACTGATGAGCCACCCAGGCATCCCTCCTGGACAAATTTAAACCCCATTCAGGAAATGATTACCAATATCCCCTAATAACTCTACAGCAATTCTGAGTCTGTGTCTATGTGTACACAGATGCAAATGTTCCACCATAACCAAGCCCCATGTTATTAGAATTCTAACAAATCAATCCTGATAGCACTCTCCAACAATTACAGCAAAAACAATACCTAACATTTGTATTTACCACGTGCCAGGCACCATGCAAAGCAGTTCTCAGGCATTATCTCATTTAATTCTCTCAACATCTGAGATAGCCCGTACCACTACCCTATTTCACAATGAGTAATTTGAAGTTTAAGAAATGTTAATCTAGTCTGTTTTCAAAGCTTTAATTTTTAGCCATTTTCCCTTTTGGTGTTTTTAGCTCATCTGTGTTTTGGGGTATGGCTGTAGTGTAGCATCTTAGAGTTTCCCATTCTTATCTTCTCTGTTGGCATTATAGTTCTCTGCTTCAGGTTATTATTCTTGCTGGTTCAAATACCCTGCAGAATTTTTTCTCTGCAAGTGTCCCAAACTGGTTCTGAGAATCTGGGTTGAATCTACCAATCCCTGTACCTATGGGGGAGAATGGACCCAAAAGGTATCTATGTTAGTCAAAATCTAAATTGGTTCAGTCACTAGAGAAAACAAATAGAGTTCCCTCAGAAAAATTCTAACTAAAACTACCATAGGATTCCGCAATCCCACTTCCAGGTATATATCCAATGGAAATGAAAAAAGGATATTGAAACAGAACCTGCATTTGTATTTATTTTTGTATATTTTTTATCTGTAGCAGCATTATTTTTAATAGGCAAAATATGGAAATTTAAGGGCCTAATCAGTGAGTGAATGGCTAAAGATGAGGTATATATAAGAAGTATTATTCAGCCATGACCATCCTGCCATTTGAAATGTGAATGAAATTGAAGGGTAATACACCAAGTGAAAAGAGACAAAATAGTGCACGATTTCACATGTGGAATCTACAAAAGCTTAATCTTAAAAACAGTAGAATGGTAGTTTACCAAGGGCCAAGGAGTGGGATGCTTGAGGAGGGGATTGTCAAAGGCTGTAAAATTGCAGTTATGAGTAACTTCTAGAAATCTAATGCCCGGTATGATGTTTATTGTCAACATTCCATTATCTACTTCAGAGTTGGCAAGAATAGATCTCAACCTTCTCACCAAAAAATTAAAATTATAATTATAAAAACAAAAACTGATATGATGACCTATTAGTTAACACTGTAGTGGTTATCATGTTACACTATAAAAACATATCATAACAGTTCATTGTAGCCTTTAAATTCACAAAACTGTCAGTTACATCTCAGGAAAAAAAACACAAAAACTATATATGGGTTCAAAATCCAGAGAAGTTGGCCAGAGACCACCGAGAGCCGACCTTGTGGGAATGGAGTACAGATGAAGCACCTAGATAGAAGGTACTCTCCTAGGGAAGTTCATGTGGGGAAAAAACCCTCAGACTTCAGAAATTGAACTGATGTTATCAGAACAAATGTGAGAAGGGACAGAGGAAAATCAAGTCCCTCAGAGAATAAGACAAGTAGTGTAAGGACAGCGTTGAAGTAGGGAAAAGAAAGGACTTAGTCTCTTAAAAGGTCAAATCCTTGGCAAGTAAGGCCCTGGGAACCTGCTTGGGATCAAGCAAGGATTCCAAGCCACCTAGCCTGCTGCCATTGTGACAAGGATGGTCAACAACAAAGCTGTTACCAGGTAGGTAACGATGTCCAGCTCCTTTCAGACACAATTCATGTAGGGAAAATTCTAGAGCAATTCTGGCACCATCCAGCACAGTGGGAGGTAGCAATGCCCGCCTATCAGTTCCCGTTGTGAGGAGAAAGGATAGATTCAGACAAATTGCCACCACAGTCTCTTTTCCTCCTGGAGAAACAGGTGCCTTTGGTTCATCCCACTTACTCGTGATCTCTTCGGAGGAGGCAGAAGGAAGGTTGGCCTCTACGGGGAGTTGTACATAATGGCATGAATATAAAAATAAGCAATTTCTTGTGAATAACGACTTTCTTTCACATTTTATCATTATTGCCAGTCCTTCCATTCAAGGGCTGCAGTAAAATATTAGGGATATAGAGTTTCTTCCAGTCAGCAGGAGATTTTCCTTTTTGGGGCAATGTAGCATGGTGGGCTCTCAAGAAAAATGTGAGCATACTCACTAAGCAGACATAGGCCGCATCCCTAGCCCCATGGATTCAATTACTTTCCCATACAACTCAGCAGTGTGACCAAAATTGGGGCACACGCTGGCAACCAGCATGACCCTCTAATTTCTGTTAGTGGTGGATGTGAATAATGATCTGAGGGAAGGTGCTCAACAATAAGACGTAGCCAACGTATTTCTCCACTAATATAATTTCTTAAAATATCCACCTTTGTTCCATGCAGAAATGGAAATCTTACCTGACAACTCAAACATTTCTCTCATTAACATGCTTTCTCAATAACCTCGGTGTTCCTTCACATATATAGTTCTGTTAACTATGCTGTCTAGCACTAAGTAGTGTTAGGACTTTTTCAAGTGCAGCTTGTAGAAACTAATCAAACTACCTTAAGTAAAAAAATAATAAAATAAAATAAAATAAAATAAAATAAAATAAAATAAAATAAAATAAAATAAAATAAAATAAAATAAATTAAATTAAATTAAATAATAAAATAAAATAATAAAATAAAAATAAAAAAATAAAACAAAACAAAATAAAATAAAATAAAAAAGGAATTTATTTAGGCAACTGGGGATTTCAGAGGAGGATACATTTCAAGCACAGATAGATCTAGAGGCTTGAAAATTGTCATTCAAACTGTCTATCCACCTAGGCTCTGCTTCTCTTTTTGTATTTACCTCATTCTTTCCTATCCCAAGCTCACAAATTATTCTCTAAAAGTAAGACATTCCGTCTCCTACAATCTGTATTTGAAATCTCCCAGGACTCCAATTCAGTCTTCTTGGATGCCACATCCACTCCTAGACCAAGTACAGTGATGAAAGGAATTGGCTCCCAAATCAAGCTAGCTAAGTTCTGTGCTCACTCCACAAGTCAGCAGGCCATAGAAATAGACCCATCAGAACCCCAGGTTTGCAAGAGCAGTTTCCTCACTGAAAGAGAGATGCTAGGTAGACAAAAGCAACATATGTCTATCTTTCATGATTAATTCTGTTTCAACTTGGAAAAGATGGTAAAACAAAAAACCAACAACCTTATGAAAGTAATCTACCAGTTTAAAATACAAATATTATATTTTATGCTATTCTAATCTACTTCTAGTTATGTTTTTGTTGTATTTTAATTCCCATCTTATTCCACCTTACATTTAATGCGATTATAGTTTTATTTTCCCTTAGCACTTCCAACTCCCTTGCTATAGAACTTTTTCCATAAGCATACAAAGATAATGGAGAATTTTCCATCAGAAACAGGCCCCCTGAAGCGTCATATTCTTCTCCAGCCCCCACACTATTTCTCTGCTCCTCTTTATGGCAAAAGTCAAGATTAAGTATCTCTTCTTTTTCCTTTCGTGTTATTCTTAATCTATCCCCATCAGACTTTCATCCAACTCACTTCCTCAAACCTTTAGTCAACAAAGTCATGAAGTGGCATCTCTTTAAGTCTCATAACCAACTATCAGTCTTCTCTTTGTTCATTGCCCAGCAACATTTGACACAGTCTGGTGATCTAGGAAGACTTCCTTCTGTTGGATTTCACAATATTTTCCTTTCCTTAGTGTCCTCTTATTTCAGTGGCTGCTTCCCCCATTTCCTTGGCAGCTCTTCTTGACTTCTACACTTCTATCTCAGAGCTCAGTCTTTCACCATCTTTTGCTCATCTGTTTGCTCTTTAGGCAAGTTCTCCAATCCCATAGCTTCAAAAGCTATGTAGAACTTATGAACTCTCAAACTTATATACAGTCCCAATCCCAATTCCAGGCTCATATATCCAACTACATAGATAGATAGATGGATAGATGGATAGATAGATAGATAGATAGATAGATAGATAGATAGATAGATGTGAATAGAGTGGAATATATATTATATATATAGTAGAATATATTTCTCTCTCTATATATAGATAGTATATATATAGATAGTATATTTCTCTATATATATATAGATAGATAGATAGATAGATAGATAGATAGTATTACAATTTGTGTATCTAAGGGGCACCTGAAGTTTAACATTGCCCTCCACCCAAAAATATGTTTCCCTTATCTTTCACATCTCAGTAAATGGTAACTCTAGTGTATTGCTTAGGTCAAAAACCAGAGCTGTCCTTGACTCCTGTCTTTCTCTCACACTCCACATTCAATCCATCAGCAAGTTCTACTGGGTCTACTTTCACAACATATCTCCAACCCAGTGGGTTTTTTTTTTTTTCAGTTTCAAATTTTATTTCATTAACTAGATGTTGAAGAAAATGTGTATTTCGAATCTTTAATTAAACTCATTCATCTACAACATGTTTACACACAGGACAGATACAGGATTTCAAGTAACTTATGGTAGAGTTCACTGTCCATTTAAAAGTATGCTTCTTTCTTCCACAAATACTGCGTTGAAAAGCAAACAAAATTTTCTTTTATACTGCGTAAGAGCTAGATGCAAAGTTCTGATGCAAATTTACTTCACTGTCAACTCTGATGCTGAAGCTGAGAGGCAGAGATGTCCATAGTTCGGTTAAATGATGCAAATAAAAAGCTTCTGTTTCTCTTAAATTAGAAGCCTTCGTTCATGGTCTCTTTCAGTAGTACCAGACGTGGCTCCCATATGAGGATACATTCAAGCTTGGTTACAAAAATAAAACCTGCATCATTTTTCATTTGCCAACCAAGCACAAAGTTATTTTATACTGACTGTATATTTTAAAGCATACTCTCGGATATGGCCTCTTACAGTATTTAAGATATAGCAAGAACATGGCTGATTTTTTTTATAAAAAATTGGCACTAATAAGTGGGTTTATTGGTCTTTTCTAATTGTATAATTTAATTTAGTACAAAGTGTGTAAAATATCAGAGGATATATATATTGTTTCTACGACATGGTATTGCATTTATATCTTTTTACTACAGTGACCTGTGACAGCAGCAGCTTCATGTATTCTTTTTTTACTGAAATTGTAAAATATCCATCTTAAAGACATCAACTATTCTCAAAATTGTGTACAGGATATTCCTTTAGTGGTGGAATTAAAATGTATGAATATTTGCTTTTTCAAAAAAATGTATTTTCTGTTAAAGGTTTAAAGATTTTTGCTATATATTATGGAAGAAAATGTAATCGTAAATATTAATTTTGTACCTATATTGTGCAATACTTGAAAAAATGGTATAAAAGTATTTTGAGTCAGTGTCTTACATGTTAAGAGGGACTGAAATAGTTTATATTAAGTTTGTATTAAAATTCTTTAAAATTAAAAAAAAAAAAAACTTTCACCAAAATCAGGTAGTCCAAACCTAGATTATTTTAACAGTTGCCATCTGGACTTCCTTCTATCCCTCCTACTTCCTACAATTTCTACCCAACTGCTAAACACACTTGAGTTCTAAAGTCTCAAGCTGGGATCCCTGGGTGGCGCAGCGGTTTGGCGCCTGCCTTTGGCCCAGGGCGCGATCCTGGAGACCCGGGATCGAATCCCACATCGGGCTTCCAGTGCATGGAGCCTGCTTCTCCCTCTGCCTATGTCTCTGCCTCTCTCTCTTTCTCTCTCTGTGACTATCATAAATAAATAAAATTTTTAAAAAAAAGCAATTATTCTTATAAAAAATAATAATAAAGTCTCAAGCTGCTTACCATGACCTGTGCAGCACTACATACTCTGGTAGTTGCCTATTTCTTCAGCCTCCTTACCTATCTGCCTTTCATTTTCTCCACTGTTTGCTGGATATTATGCTGTTCCTCAAATATCCCAAATCCATCTCAAAGGGTATTTGCTTTTCTCTCTGCCTGGGGATCCCTTTTCCCAGTTCTCAGAAATGGATTCCCCTTGTTATTCAGGTCTTAGCTATAATCTTAAAAACCTATCTAAAGTCCTCCCCACCCCACCTCCCTATCTTCTTATACTGACATTGTCCTTGGCACTCACCATCGCCAGGCCAAATATTATATATTAATTAGTATACTGTGATCTATCTTCCCAAGGAGAATGGAATCTCTGTAAAGGAGAAATATTCTATTCACATCTATATACCCAGCATCTAGTACACTTCCCGGAAAAAAAATGGTAGGCCCAAAATAAATAATTAATGAGTGAGGCAAATGCCAGAGGCCTTTTGAGAGAAACGAGGAAAATGGTAACTGTCAGGGTAACTGGAACTGGAAAGAGATTAGAGAAAACATCTTTCTGTTCAATTAGAGAGTTTTTATTAGAGACAGAACATCACTAACCCAATTATGTTTGCAGGAATCTAAGTGATTTTTAAATACTGTTAAAAAGGTACAAACACTGAGAATGTCAAATTTATGACAGGAAAATGACAGCTGAAATTTGTTAGGAATATGTAATGAACATCTTCTGACTGAGTAGGCTATGATTAATAAATTGCACCTTTGAGCTAATATGTTTAAGTAATGCATATGAAATTCGATAGTTTCCAGTTATCTTTGTAAATTCATGTTGTGTGGTATTTCTTCATTTAATAATAAAGGCTATTAATACCTATGACTTATTTATAATTTAAATTTTGTCTCAATCTAAAATATTCAGTCCATTTTCTTATAACCATTCATATTTAATTTGCTCATCTATACACAGTTTTCAGACTGTCCAAGTGTTGATAAACTGGCTTCTTTTCTCACAAATGGAACACAATTTTTAAAAAGGTAATGGGGACTTTTTTGTTTTGATTTTAAAGATTTAATTTATTAGAGAGAGACAGTGAGTGAGAGAGAGCAGAGCACAAGCTGAGGAAGGGGCCGAGGGAGAGAGAGAAACAGACCATCCACTGAGCAGGGAGCCTGATGTGGGACTGGATCCTAGGACGCTGGGATCATGACCTGAACTGAAGGCACGATCAGACTGAGCCTCCCAGGCACCCAAAGGTAATGGCATTTTAAAACCTTAAGAAACTATACAATAACCATCTCCCAGAACATCAACCAATCCATATTCCCCTTTCATAGGTTCTGCTTCCATCATCCCAACTGTGCAGGTACTAAGTCCACAGCACTGCTGTTTTCCCATATAAAGAGAGACGTGGGTAACTGCCCCTAATGGAGCCATTCAGATGGTCTTTAATTCTGAGATAGTCTTCAAAATCCTCCAGCAAGAGAAATTCAGTTTCCAGGAATAAAGTAGAGACATATTTTTCCCTATTCTTTTCACTGAATCGAACTACAAACCCTAGATGTTTGCATGTAAAATCAAAGTAAGACCATTCTGAATGGTGGAAAGGAGCAGACCAACTAGATTCATTTGAACCCAAGGAACAACACAGTGGTGAATTCCTTGGGTTTTCTTTTGGCCTCCTATATTTCAGACTGGATTCTAGAGAGGATAGAAACCTGGAAGTACCAATAGGATTAGATAAGAAAAACCCCTCTCTAGCCAAAGGAAAGGGGCAGTGTAGAAGGATCAATGATTTTTTTAATAATAACTGCTCTACTCTAACAAAACATCAAAAAATTAAACTATGGTCACATCCAGCAAGAGCAGAGTGGAAAGCCTAGACTTCTACTCTTGCCAGACACCTAATGGACCTACCCAAGCTGTTATTAGAGAAGGCTGAGTAGGTTGCTAGAACACTTATCTCTGAATGATAAGCAGCTCTAACTCAATTTGAGTGGCAACCGTATGGAGAACACGGACTTCTGATGTCCACATGGCAGTAACAAAGAGGCACTCTCCTCCACTTCCCTATAAAAGCAGGTATCAGGGGAAGTCACTAAAACAGAAGGTTTAAGTAAGATCCAGAATATCTTAAAGTAGCCAAATGTCATATCTCAGTTGAAGAAAATCACACAAAGCAACAAGATCTAAAATTGAAAAGAAATAATCAATAGGTATCAACACTCAGACAATAGGCATATTAGAAATTTGACTGATTTTCAAGTAACTATCACAAAAATACTCCAAGAAACACAGTTGCAACAAATGAAAAGCAGCAAGTGTCAGAAAAGAGAACAAAGAACCAAATGAAAAAATTTTATAACTGAAAATTAAAAAAATTTAAACCCTGAATGGGTTCAACAGCATAGTAGAGAGGATATGGCGGGGGGGGTGGGGGGGACAGTAAACAGAGAGAAAAGAAATTAGCCAGTCTGAACACAGAAATCTGTAACATTAAAGTCATAGGTTGTAAATAAGGAAAAATCTCATATCAATAATCAAAATTCCCACATCAAGGATCCAGAGAAAGGGGACACCTGAATGGCTCAGTGGTTGAGCATCTGTCTTTGGTTCAGGGTGTGATCCCAAGGTCCTGGGATCGAGTTCCGCATTGGGCTCCCTGCATGGACCCTGCTTCTCCCTCTGCCTGTGTCTCTGCCTCTCTCTCTGTGTCTCTCGTGAATAAATAAATAAAATCTTAAAAAAAAAAGTATCCAGAAAAAGAGCAAAAATAAACCATAAGAAAAGAATGAAGCAATGAAATAAAGGGCATAATCAAGAAAATTGAGAAGCAAAATTGAGTAAAAAAAAAAATCAATGAAAGAACTGATTTTTTGAGGAAAAAAAATTTTTACAATCCTCCATTAAAATTGAAAACAGACAAGACACAAAATTATCAATATCAAGGGGAAAAAATCCAGGATATCACTAAAACCCTGCAATCATCAAAAAAAAATAAAAAGTATTTACTATGAACAAGTCGATGCACATAAATTTGACAATTTAGATAAACCAGTGAGTTGAAAAATACAAGTTACCGTAATTCATCCAATACAAAATAGGTAATAGTTAATAGGCTTTAAAAATTAAGTTAGGAGTGCCTGGGTAAGTCAGTCCATTAAAGATTTGGCTCTTGATTTTGGCTCTGGTCCTGATCTCAGGGTTGTGGGATTGAGCCTCGTGTTGGGCTCTGCACTTAGTGGGGAGTCGGCTGGAGATTCTCTCTTCCTTTCCCTCTGCCCTTCCTCCTGTTCACTGTTTCCTCATGTGCACACTCGCGTGCTCACCCTCTTCCTCTCTAAAATAAATAAATCTTTAAAAAATTTTGGTTGAATTCTTAATTCTATTACTGCTCAAAAAGTAATCTCTAGCCTCAATTGTTTGCACTATGGAACTCTACCAAACCCTAAGAATTATTATACCATCTCTTCCAGACAAAACAGGAAGAACATCCCATTGTATTTTCTGCAACTATTATCCTGATACCAAAACCAAACAAAAACAGTAGGAAAAAAAATGAGAACTACCAACCAATACCCCTCATTTATTGCAAAATTCTTAACCAAACATTAGAAAATAGATGCTAGCAGTAAAGAAAAAAAAATCATATACCATAACCACATAGGGATTATTCCAGTAATGCAAAGCTGGTTTAAAATCTGAAGGAAAAAAAATCCACATAATCCATTTTATTAACAGGCTAAAGTAAGAATATCATGAGATCATATCAATTGATGCAAAAAAAGCCATTTAACCAAAAAAATAAAAGGAATTTGTGGGGTGTGTGGTGGGTAGGGGTGTGGGACCTCAACTTGATAAAGACCGCCTGTAAAATACCTACAGCTAACATACTCCATGGTGACCCTGGGGTCACGCCCTGAGCCGAAAGCAGATGCTCAACTGCTGAGCATTTGGTCCCAGGTAAAGAGTTTTTTAAACTTGATATCAAAGTAACCCATGGAAGGAAAACTATTTAAATTGGATTTCATCAAAATTAATTTTTTTTTCTTCGTGAAAGAGTTAAGATGATGAAAAAACTGTCTATGGGAGAAAAGGTTTGCAAGCCACATATGTGATAAAGGACCAGTTTGCCAAATACGTAAAGAATCCTCAGAACTCAAACAGTAACATTTTAAAATTACAATTAAAATTTTAAAGCCCCACATCACTAAACTGGAAATGGGCAAAAGATATCTGCCGTCACTTCACTGAAAAGGATATACAGATGGCAAATAAGCAGTGGAAAAGATACTATCACGAATTAGGGAGCTCGAATTAAAACAATGAGATCACTACACGCCTGTCAAAACTAAATAAAGAATAGTGACAGCACCAAATGCTAGCAAGGACACACAGAAATCAACCACTCACACCTTTCTAGTGTCAATATGAACTTTTAGAGCTATTGTCAGTGTTAGTTTGGCACTTTCTTAAAGATCTAAACATGCAACCACCTTGCAACCCAGCGGTAGTGTTACCAGACATTTATCCCCTGTTAGTTCGTGTTGGCACAAATACCTGTATATCAATGTTTATAACTGATCTGAAGTAGCAAAAAAGCAGACACCAGATGTACAGCAGATAAATGAGTAAACTGTGGTACATCTATACCACAGAACACTATCCCAAGATAAAATGCAACTGCTGATACACATAAAATCCTGACTATATCTACAGAGAATTAGCTGAGTTGGAAAAAAAAAACCCTTTTCAGTACATTACATTTTGCATAATTTCACTTATACACCATTTTTGAAATAACAAGATTATATTGAAGAACAGATTAGTAGTTGTCGGGATAAAGAGGGAGTGGAGACAGGAGAAATTGGGTATAGCTCTAAAATTGATAAGGCGAGGGATCCTTGTGGTGGTGGAAAGGTTCTATATCCTGACTGTGTCCATGTCAATATCCTGGAAATACTGCACTATTGTCTCGCAAGGTGTTACCATTGGGGGAAAATAAGTGTATACAGGACCTGTTATGTCTTACAACTACATGTAAATCTACAATTTTCTCAAGATTAAAAAAAGAAAAAAAAACAGCAAGTCTATTGGGAGCTTGAGCTGAGAGGATCTAAATGGAGGCTGGGAGACAAGGTTGGACCAGGTAACGCAGAAAACAAAGTTTGCAGTGAGTGAGTTGAGAATAAAGCAAACAGCAGGTAAGAGCGAGCAACTAGAAAAAAGTAGCCTTCTAGATAGCTGCCTTGATTTCTCCTGACAGTTGGGTTCTTGGTTCCATGTTACTGGAAGGCATAGCAGCACTTCCCACCTTTGCGATGCGTACGACAGGTGTCCTTGTGTCTTTCCAGTTGAAGTTCCTTTGGGCTTAAACTGGGGTGGATGGGGTCTATGACTCACTGCCCAACAATTCCTAACAAGACAATCATGTTCAAATTACCTCAACTCTCGGGGGGCACTTGGCGGGATGAGCGCTGGGTGTTGTGCTATATGTTGGCAAATTGAACTCCAATAAAAAAATATACAAAAAAAATTACCTCAAACTCTCAAAACAAAGAAATGTAAAAAGCAAGTAAGGGTATACATGATAGATTTCTTTTTGTTTTGGTTGCACCAGGACACTAAATTTTTAAGGCTAATATAGTACGCAGTAGTAAGTGTGTAGAAACACTGATATTACAAATATTGATTGTAACCGTGAACAGGCACCTGCCAAGACTAACTCATACATGACTATAGGATGTCCTTTATGCCCCATTGCAATGAGAAAATTTCCAATTTGTTTTTTTTTTTTTAGTAGTAAAGCCAAGCTGTTCTGATCCTACCATTTTTTCTCCTTGAATTAGCTCATTTTCAATAGTTTTTAAAACAAAGGAATGTTTAAGAGAAACAATGGTTTGCAGGACATCTTCCAATCTGGATAGTGTAAGTGGTGATCAATGTATACTACTGGGTTGTGTGCACTATTAGTGAAACATAATTATGTTGATGTTCTTTCTTATGCTTTTAATGCCCCCCCCCAAAAAAAATTCAATGCAACATGTGATCTGGATCCCTTCTTAGAAAGCAGAGGAATAAGTCAAGTAATTCTCTGAGAAGCATGTGTCTCAGATTTCTTTAAAATAACAATTACCTTTTCATCTCCTAAAAATCAGATTTAGGACGGTTAGCTGTAACTGTTCCAGAACACATTATAATGAGCATCACTCACCCACACGTTTATCTATTTGACACAATTATGGTTCTCAGTATTACACAATGAGCCAGATTTACCGAATAAAGACAGTTTTAAAGACCCCCATAGACCCCATCGGGGGACATCTGAACTGCAGGATATCTCAAGATTTTATGTAAGCGTACCGGGTATGTGCAAAAAAAAAGTCAACAGAAATTAGTCCAAAGTAAAATTAGTGAGTTTGTACTTATGATTTTGTGTTTAAAATCTCATCAAATTATGAAGTTGAACATGGAGCCTCAGAGGACCTGTCTCATACATTGTTCAGAGGCAAGTAAAGGTAAGGTGGAGACTTTACAAATTATCAGAAATTGTTTCTAAGAAGAATGACAAACACAAACCAAAAATCAACGTTGTATTTTAGAAATTAGGTATCTTTGACCTGAAAAAGCACTTCTGGATAAGGATATATGAATGAAGTAAAATGCATTACGCCCACACAAGCTACGGCTGCAAGGATGAAACTTCATTTTATCTCTGGCAGTAAAAGAGGTCTTAGACCCCAGAAAAATATATCTTCAGGCAGCCTGGCATATTTTTAACTCCGTGAAATTACAAAAACATTATCCATTTCATTTTCTGTGAATGAGACCAGCTTTTAACTTGCTTCTTTTCATGTGGAAATGGGATTAAAATAAGGTGAACAAAGCTGCCTGATAGTAAAATGTGAAGCACCTTCCTTACCTTGATTCCTTTTCAAACAAAGCACTTATTAACAACTATCATAATTATAATCCTATTTGTTCAATGTATTGAGCGTCTGTTCCACGCCAGGCACCATAGTTAGCACTCTCCTAACTGTATTTAATCCTCACAACCATCTAAGGCATTACCACCCCCATTGTATAATGGAAGAAATTGAGGCCCAGAATGTTTTGGCTAGCCCAAGACTACAAACCAGGCTACCATATTGGCAACCAACAACCAACACACCACATGTGTGCTTATAAAAGGGAAGATGATGGTTGCTTCTGGGATGGTTGCTTCTCTGAGCCTGGGAAGTGGAGACTGAACAAAAAAAATTGTGTGTATCTACTGTTTGTTTGTTTGTTTGTTTGTTTGTTTTAACAAGTAGAATGGATTTCTTTTATAATAAAAGCTACTGAATTCCTTGATCTGATAAAACACCTGCTGTATGAAAACTTCAAATTCCTGGAGAGCTCAACACACAGCAGGCATGGAGTCAACACTGGATAGAACTGAAGTGGGTTAAAATTGATTATTCCTTTAAAAAGGAAAGGTACACAGCAATTAAAATGTACTTCTGTCATTAACAAAGTATCATTAGACTATACATGAATATACATAAACCATTATTCAGTTACCTTATCAATATTTTATATATGTTAACATTGCCCTCCCGTAAATATGAATGATTCTCGACTTCTACTGTAGAAGTATATTTCCATGGAGTTTGTTTTACTGAAGAAAATTTGGCCTCATTCCTGAATCTAATCTAAGGTAGAATTTTGAAACAAAACAAAACAAAAACACCTCCAGATATTTGTTTGCAAGGACCAGCAATAGAACCCCTACTAAAACTTGTTCAAAACAGTAACTCAGCAATTCCTCCTCCTAGGCCTATGCTGGATAGAAAACAGTTGACCAAAACACATGTAGTAGATTAACAGCACAATTCATAATGGCCCCAAATTAGAAGCTAGCCAAAGGCCTAGTGAGGGAATAAAAAAATAATAATAAAAAATAAATTTAAAAAAAAGCTATACACAGTGGAATGCTATAAAGCAGTCAAAGGCTCTGTGCAATAAGGATGAAGGTCACAAGATGTTGACAACAGCCAGACACAAAGAACTACACACTGTGCAATTCCACTAATATAAAATGCAGAAACAGATGAAACTCATTTATGCTGTTGGAAGTCTAGATAGCAGTTACCTTTAGGTGGGGAAGAGGAGTAAGGGAGTGAAAGGAAGAGTAAGGAGGATTTCTTATATGATGCTATTCCGTGCGTCTGGTCAGATGGGTACATTCAGTTAAGGGAGATTAATCATGTGGTACACATGCGTGAGCTTTGCTTTATTACACAGCATGATGATAAATCTAAGATGTCGATCGGGGCACCTGGGGGGCTCAGTTGGTCAAGTGGCTGCCTTCAGCTCAGGTCATCATCCCAGGGGCCTGGGATCAAGTTCTGCATTGGGCTCCTGCTCAGCTGAGAATCTGCTTCTCCCTCTTCCTCTGCTGCTCCCCCTGCTTGTGCTTGCTCTGTCTAATAAAGAAAATCTTTAAGATAAAAATAAATGAAAAGAAAATGTGTATCAAATAGTTATTTGGCAGTTTGAAATTTAAAAACCAAGGGGATCCCTGGGTGACTCAGTGGTTTAGCGCCTACCTTTGATTCAGGGCATGATCCTGGGGTCCTGGGATTGAGTCCCATGTCAGGCTCTCAGCATGGAGCCTGCTTCTCCCTCTCCCTGTGTGTCTCTGACTCTCTCTTTCTCTCTATCATGAATAAATAAATATTTTTAAAGTTATTAAAAATTTAAAAACCAAGAATATATGGGCCTGGGTGGCTCAGTGGTTGAGCATCTGTCTGCCTTTGGCTCAGGTTGTGATCCTGGGGTTGTGGGATCGAGTCCCACAGTGGGTTCCCTGCACCGAGCCTGCTTCTCCTTCTACCTATGTCTCTGCCTCTCTCTGTGTGTCTCTCATGAATAAATGAATAAAATCTTTAATAAAAAAACTAAATTAAGTTTAAAAAAGACATAATTTAAAATATACAAAGAATGAATGAATGAGAGTGAATGATAGGGGTTGAGATCCCAACAGGAGCACTGGCCAAGGAGATTTAATTTCAGTCTCATCCCTAAACTTCCCAAGACCATCTGTGTCACATATTATTTCACCTCTTGAAATGTTGTCAGGATTATGTAACATTAACTAAAGCTTAATAGTTGGCGCACAGTTCACAGTAAGCATTCGTTTCTCTCCCTTCCTGGATTTTAGAACAAAATGCATGTTTCATAATGAAGTAGCTTAGTATTCTTAAATGTAATATCAAATGCAGGTAATTTTACCAAGAAATGTTTAAGCCAGTTCAGAAGTAGGTAATCCCAGAGGATTTTTTAGATACTTCTAATTTTCCTGATTTTCTGGGGTGGGATAGCAAATGGTAGGTGGTGACGAAGCTACCACACTGACATCTCCAGCAGCCATAGCCATGTGGTGTGTACGACGTCTGAAAGAGCACTGGCTGCGATAGTTTTCAACAACCAGGAGCTGTGATTCTAACTCAGTGGGATATCACTAAAATGTGTCATTGAAAGAAAAAATGATCAAATTCCAGCAGCCAAATTCAAACACAGCAGAAAAAAAATATCATTTCTGGGTATTGAAGGATTCCAAGCTGAATGGCTGTCAGCATGGTTTAAAAGGCCAGTCCTCAGATGCAGCAAAAATTGGCACATGATTAGTCATAGCACATTGACCGAACGCTTGCTATATATTGGGCCACCGACCTCACCACCCAGTTCTCACTGGGGCTACAGAGGAGTTTTGAAGAGGATTAAGAAGGGCCAGGGTTGATAACGAGGACAAATAGGCACAACTTAAAAGTGACCAACATTATTTACAAAAAGAAGAGAAAAAAAAATCAAGAGACAATTCAACAATCTATATTTGAATCAAAAGATCAAGGATTAAGGAGGAAAATTAGATGTTGTCAACAAAATCAAATCCATTCATCATTCAACCTTCCTGCGTGTTTTTAGCACCCTGTTGGTCCCTTTCTGCTTCCCCAGGCAAAAATGATGCTTTGTTTTTACATACGGTCAGGATATAATCACTGCAACTTCTAATTACAATTATATAACCATGACTAGAAATGGAGGAAATAGAATGGAAGAGAGAAAGAAGTGGCTGGGTCAATAAAGTGGTTTTATATTCCACCATCATGATGTTACTTGGTTACTAGGGGTCAATTGCAAATGGCTCTACAAGTCCTGAAACATGACCATCCCCAAAATAGATACTATCAAAAACGGGGGGAGTTATGGCATGTCATACAGCCATGAAAGATTAATCTATTATATGACAGATTCTTGAATATTGTTAAAAAAGGACGACTGAAGACAACAGCAAAAAAATATCCTAACTTCGCTTTTTACCTTTAAATCTTTAAAGATCTAATTTTCTGCCCCCCCCCCAAAAAAGTAAATTTGATGGCTCACAAAAATGAAATCAGGCCTATGGCTGAGAAATCCGTGAAGAGGTGTGTTTACATGCCAAACTTTCACATGCTGGATAGGACATGAAAAAAGGAAGTCTGACTTATTCTTAGAGTGACTATAATGCGGGGTGGGGGTGGGGGAATTTGAGAATTATAAGGTGATAGAGAATCAGTTCTGAAGTAAGGGGTCAGCAGTTTTCTTTTTCTGTAAAAAGACAGATAAACACTTGAGAGTATGTAAGCAAAATGGTTGGTTGCAACTACTCTGTGGCTGCATTGGAAGAAGTCATAGCCTATATGTAAGAAGGAGCATGGTCATTTTCTAATAAACCTTGATTAAAACAACAGGCAGGGGACAGTATTTAGCCTGAGGGCCACAGATTGACAACCACTGCTTTTGAGACTATTAGGATGTGGTTTCCACAGAGGAGGGGGGTTAGCACAGACTGATGTATGGAAGTGCTGAGTCACTATATCCTGCACCTGAAACTAATATAACACACTGCAGGTCAAATAATGAGAATAAAAATTAAAAAATTTTAAAAGTTTTTAGACTTTTTAAACCATGGTAGAAAAGAGCAAACCACCTTTTTACTCAATCTGGCCATGAGCAGATAACCTGACCAGCCAAAAGCTTGAGCATGCATATTGTGGAAGACAAAGTTCTTCAAGGCTCCCTACAGTGAGAAAAATCAGAAGACCTTCTCTTCAAGTTTCGACACACATTTCCCCTGTTTTCCTTAGCTTCGCAATTAAAGTATCAAAACCTTAAAATGAATGAAACGTAAGGCTTTGACACATAGAATTGGTAGGAAAAGAAAGTCAGACTCAATTCTGACTCACACAGAATTCACCCAGTGCAACAAGACGATTCTAAAATGCATACTTAAGACAATTTTGCTGCTTTGTCTTTTCAATGGCACCATAAAAAACGCCAAGGGGTGCCTGGATGGCTCAGCATTGAGTGTCTGCCTTTGGCTCAGGTCATGATCCCAGGGTCCTGGGATGGAGTCCTGCATCAGGCTCCCCGCAGGGAGCCTGCTTCTCCCTCTGCCTGTGTCTCTGCCTCTGTCTGTGTCTCACATGGATAAATAAATAAATCTTTAAAATAATTAATAAATAAATAAGTACATAAATAAATAAATACCTAAATAAATAGAAATACCAAGAGTTAGAAACAAATGTAGGCTTTACAGCCTACTGCAAACTTGAACAAAAAATCAAATCAAATCAAATCAACTAAAATAAAATAAAATAAAATAAAATAAAATAAAATAAAAATAAAGACTGCCAAATTCAGGAGAAAAGTGGTGTGGGAAATGCCAAAAGATGATGCCTGTAGCTACAGATTTCAAAGCTGGAAGCATCCGTTTTTCCAGGAGATGGCCAACTCTGAGAGAGAGGACCAACAAGCCCTTTTTTGTAATAAACAAGATAGAATAAGGATGTTGTTAACAGCAGCTTTCCTAACCCCATCTGGGATAGAGAAGGCAGGGCTGAATGAGAAATCAGCAAGTAGCAGCCTGTCAGGGAGGCAGGGAGTCTACAGCAAATATTTGCCTCATCGTCCTGCAGTACCCATCTCTAAACGGCTAGAGAGAAGTAAAGCTGTAAATCTCACACACAATGTATGATCAGGAACTTAAGCAAACAATATGTAAATTGCACTAGACCTATGGAGAATTTCTAAAAAAAAGAAAAAAAAAGAAAGTCTATGAGGGGGAGGAGGATGGGGACAACTAGTACACAGACTCTTTGCCCCTCTCAAAACATTCCATGGAGAAAATTAAAATTTTGACCAAACATAGGTCATGAATGTATAGGTCTCAATAAAGCTATCACCTATATAAACAACAGCTCGAAGCTGTGATTCTAAGATCTCAGGCAATCTCAGTAAGTTAACAGGGACATCCAGAGATAAAGCAGGAGCTGGCTCACGGCAGCATAAAATACAACGTAGTTACAGAAATGTAGACCATATTGAAAATAGCAAAAATAGACACTGCCAAATCAAAAAGACAAAAGATTAAGTGAATAAAATGAAATACAAATAAAGCATTAGTAAGAAAATGATGACCATTAAGAGAAATTAAACCAATAGGACATACATCTAATTGGTATCCCTAAGGACAATTAAATACTAAGAAAATTTTTAAAGGGTTCTCTCCAGGAGACTTTGGAAGGATCATAGCCCTGCCAAAACCTTTGTTTTATGCATCTGGCTTCCAGAATTCTAAGAAAATGTATTGTTTTAAACCACACAAAAAAAGTTGAGATATAATTCAAGAAAACTTCAGAGGAATTTAATCTACACATTAAAAGGGCACACTATATGATGTACTGTATGTTGGTTAATTCAATTTAATTTTTTTTAAAAAAAGGAAAAAGCACACTATGTTCCAAGAAAAACTGTCAATGATCTGAATGATCATTAGCAGTACATTTCCAGGTAAAATTACTGGACATCAAAAGTTTAAAAAAAAAAAAGTCCATTGAGCATTAGAATGAACAGAAGGAATAAGACACTTAAAATGGTAAAAATAAATAAATAAATAAATAAAAATTAAAAAAAATCAAAGAGGGTGAGAATATACATGGTTTGCCTTTATTGGCCGTAGCCAAGACATGGAAGAAGGCTAATTGTCCACTGATGGATAATTGGATTAAAAAAATGTGATATATACACAATGGAATATTATTCAGCTTTAAAGGAAATCCTGCCATTTGGGATAAGTGGACCTGGAAGGCAAGGTGCTAAATGAAGCCAGCAGACACAGGACAAATTCTAGGTGATACCATTTATGTGAGCAAATCTAAAATAGTCAAACACAGAAGCAGAGAGCAGAATGATGGATGCCAGGAGTGGGGGGAGCATGGAGGGAGGAGGGAGGAAAATAGGGAGTTGTTACAGGGTACAAACTTTCAGTTGTGCAAAATAAGTCCTATAGATCTATGATATGGCATAGTGCCTCTAGCTGATAGCACATTGCATACTTCAAGATTTGCTGAGAGGGTAAATCTTATGTTAAGTGTTCTTATCACACAAAGAAAACAGAGGGAGGGAGGAAACTTTTGAGGGTGACAGGCTTATGACAAATTGTTTTGATAGCTTCATCAATATGCACTTCTCTCCAAAGTTATCAAGCTGTATACATTAAATATGTACACTTTTTATATATCATATCTGAATAAAGTGGTTAAAGAATTTATGTACAATATTCAAGAGAAGGATAAGAATCTTTGATGAAATGTTAAAAAAGCATGTCTGTATTTATGCTTTAACTTTTAACACTCAGGGAATATAGTTCCATGAGTCACTTTTGAAGAAACCGCTAGAGAACAATTTTCAATCAACCAAGAGATACCAACATTTATTTTGCCATAGTTGTGTGGTTAAGCATTCATCCTAGCAAACTGTAGGATTAAGCCTAAAACAGATGTGGGGATTATGGTCACAAGATATGATCCAACATTAGAAGCCTCAGAAATTCTTAGAAATGATATTAACAAAACCAGAAGGAAAAACAGAAAAAAAAAAAAAAGCACCAAGAAAGAAAAGCAGCTCATAGTAATAGGAACATGCTGATTTTTCCTTCTTTATAGGTTATTATTTAAAGCTCTTTAGTAAAGGTATACATATATACTTAGAATATATACATATTAGAAGTCACAAGAGATGTAAAAAACCTTGATCACAGGTACAGATCTGCAGGTCTTGGGTGCTAAATTCTCACAATACATTACTAGGTAAAGTATTTTCTCCTAACAGCCTTTGATTTTAGTTTATGGCAAATGATCTAGACAAAGACATTTGATCTTTGAGAAGCTACCTGGAACCAAGTCATTAAAATAGTTAAAGTTAACACTGATGGAAATGGTAAAAACAGAGAATCTCAAACTAAGGAATAAAGATATTCCAAGTGAATGTTGGGATTTCTAGCCATTACAAAGGTGGTGGATTCCAAAAATTGCTACATTTTTAAAACTTGAAAGTTTCTACAAATTGAAAACAACTTCACAAATATTTATAATTATAAATTTTACTTATACTTTGATTTACAGTGAGGCACAATTTTGTTTAACAACTGGTTGTTCATAAGATGTAAAATATTAGAGCTGTGAATTTAAAGAACCTTATGTTTTGGTCAATTTTATTCTACATTGAGAAAGATAATACCTATTCTTCTCAAGCTATTGCCAAAAAAAAAGGAAGAGAAAGGAATACTTCCAAGTTTATTCTTCAGAGCATTACCCTGATACCACAACCAAAGATACCATAACAAAAAATTGCAGACCAACAGCTCTGATCATAGATGCAAAATCCTCATTAAAATATTAGCAAATCTGGGGTGCCTCAGTCAGTTAATCATCTGCCTTCAGCTAGATCATGATCCCGGGGTCCTGAGCTGGAGCCCCAGGTCAGGCTCCCTGCTCAGTGGGAAGTCTGCTTCTCCCCTTCCCTCTGCAGTTTCTCCTGCCAGTGGCTCTCTGTCAAATAAATAAAACCCTTAAAAAATATATTAGCAAATCAAATTCAATCCATTAAAAAGATCATTCAGCACAATCAAGTGGAATTTCAGAAATGCAAGGATAGTTTGATATCCACTAATCATTACGATACACATTAACAAAATATAGGATAAAAATTGTATGATTTCAATAGATGCAGAAAAAGCTTTTGACAAAATTCAACATCAGTTCCTGAGTAAAACTCTTAAAGTCAACTTAAAGATAACATCTCAACATAATAAGAGCTATCTATGACAAACTCACAGCTAACATACTAACAATGGTAAAAGACAGAACTTTTCCTCTAGGACTGGCAATAAAACAAGTAGGTCCACTCTTACCCCTTTTATTTAATATAATACTAGAAGTCCTACCAATAGCAGTCAGATGAAACAAAGGAATCCAAATTATTAAGAAAGTCAAATTGCCCCATTTGCAGGTAATATTCTATATATCAAAAACTCTGAAGAACTCAGAGAATTAGAATAAATGCATTCAGTAAAGAGGCAAAATATAAAAAGAATCAATACACAAAAATCTGTTGTATTTCTATATATGCGTAAACTGGCAGAGACAGAAATTAAGATAACACTCCCATTTTTTTAGCTGCATCAAGTATACCGAGGAATAAATTTAAGCAGGAGGCAAAAGACCTACACTCTGAATGAAAAGAAATATGAACGAAAAGAAATTAAGGATGAGCAGAAGTAAATGGAAAATATGGCCTGCTAATGAATTAGAAGAATGTTAAAGTACCCATTTTAACCACCCAAAGGAATATACAAATTCAATGTGATCCCTATCAAATCCCAATAGTATTTTTCACAGAATGAAAATAATCCTACAATTTGTATAGAACCACAAAAGACCCCAAGTAGCCAAAGCTATCTTGCAAAAAAGGAACCAAACGGAAGGCACAACACTCCCACATTCAAACTCTATTACAAACCAATAGTGACCAAAACCGTATAGTACAAGCACACACTATAAAATGAATATATTCCTAGAAACAAAATCTTCTAAAACGGAATTAGGAATAAATAGAAAATCCAAACACAATAATTACTGGTAACAAAATTAAATCTGTAAACAAAAAAAACACCAAAAAAAAAAAAAATGTCCATGACCAGATGACTTCAAAGGTGATTTCTATCAAACATTTAAAGAGTTACCTTGGGGCACCAGCTGGCTCAGTCAGAAAAGCATGTGACTGTTGATCTCTGAGTCAAGAGTTTGAGCCCCCATGATGGGTGTAGAGGTTACTTAAATAAATAAAACTTTTTTAAAAAGCTACCTATTCTCTTCAAACTATGTCTAAACCAGACAAAGACACTACAAAACAAGAAAACTACAGGCAAATATCCCTGATGAACATAAATGCAAAAATCCTTAAAATATTAGCAAATCACATTCCAAAATACATTCAAAGATCATGCACCATGATTAAGGGGGATTTATTCCATAGATTCAAGGATTTCACTTGTATGTGGAATTTAAGAAATAAAACAAATGAGTAAAGGGGGAAAAAAAAGACTGTTTCTTGCTTTGACTCAAACTATAGAAAACAAACTGATGGTTACCAGAGGGGAGATGGGTGGGTGGCTGGGTTAAAAGGTCATGGGGATTAAGGAGGGTACTTGTTGCAATGAGCACCAGCTGATGCATGGAAGTGTCAATTCACTATATTGTACACCTAAAACTAATATTGTAGGTTGGTTGATTTTAAAACTTAAAAATAAGCACACTATAAAAAATAAGAAGTGGCCTCATGAAGGTGAAAATTTGGCTTTTCTGATATACAGTTCTACTCCTGAGGAAGTCAACACTTCCTATTCATGTTGACTATGTGAATCTATCGTTATTAAACCCACTGGAATATAGAAGAACCAAATATATGGTCTACTCATTTTATTCTGTCAAAATTCAAGAGGAAGAGCTCCAACGTGAGTACAGACCAAGGGCACAATCAGGCCACAGCGCTAAAAGATTGAACCTTCACTGAAAGAAGTGAAGACATTAAAAATCTAGCCTCTGAGAAGTGAGCTCTCATGCTTTTTTTTTTTTTTTTTTTTTTTTTTGATGCATTTCCTCCCATAGGCTGCTTTTCTCTTAGCGCTCGTTCAGTAAAATTGGCCCAAAGCGTTTTTCTCCCTTGGAAATTACTTCAACTATCAGTTTCCTCATTCCCTACTATTCCCCTACCAGTGTTCAGTTGGAAATGGATTGGGGCACAGAGGAGAGGCTTGATGACTGTTAGGTATGACTCTCATCACTCAAATAGAACTCTCAGATCCCATTCTGGATCACTAAATGCCCTAGTTAGGAATAAGTGTATTTGCCAGGAATAATCGCCAGCACACATCACAGACAGCTACCAGGATGGCTGTACCCACGGTTGGTGCCAGAAAAAAATTGGGATCCTGCCTAAGTATCTTTGAGATACACCCAATAGGCATCTGCAAATTTTTATGAGGTAGTTCTTTGGGATCAGCAAATATATTTGTCTCTATTAGTTCTGCATCATATACACACACACATACATACACACACACACCTATATATTTATATATATATATATATATATATATATATATATATATATATATTAAACATTTACTCATTTTTAAAAAAGTGAAAAAGAGAGCACATGCATGAGTAGGGGGAGAGGCAAAGTAAAGAGAGAAGCAGACTCCCTGCTGAGCATGGAGCCCCACACTGGCCAATCCCATGATCCCAAAATCATGACCTGAGCTGAAATCAAGAGTCTGATGCCCAAGCAATTGATTCCAAGTGCCCCTGTGCTTTTCTTATAAGAAGTTATCCTCTCACCCTATAATTAGTCTAAAAATATATTTGTTTATCCCAAACCTATGTCACATCTGGTAGTAAATTAGGTATTTCAGGAAATGCACCTAGTAAGAATATATCAAGTGGCCTCCTGGTGACTTTAAACAAGGGCAATATCCCTTGACGCACCTTAGAATGACTCAAGCACCACATCCCATCTGACCAAATTAACACGGCAAAAAAAAAAAAAAAAAAAAAAAGGTCAGTCAAGTACTACATTTCACTAATAGACTAGATCATGATTTTACTAGTCCGGGTAGAAATCCTCATTTAGAAAGGCATCCATTCCAAATAGTTCCAATGAGGTCTTTAACCACATTGCCCTGATCTCTCTCTCTCTCTCTCTCTCTATATATATATATATATAAGTATGGGCAGGTGGCAGGACCCAGACTGGCCAGTTGAAGTACTCCCATTCTTCCAGCCACCATGATTGGTTCAGAGATGGGCATATGAACATCAGGTCCACTTTCCATGTGTGTGATAAAGAGAGATCATAGTTAAATCCTTTTTCACAAGTTTCAATTATGGAAAAAAATGACACCATCAACAGCCATCTTTCCCAGCTATGTGAAGGAAGTTGTGTGCAGTGAAAAGAAAACCAAGTCAGCCCAAAGGAGAGCTAATTCTTGAGATAGAAATACAGTCTAAATCTTTTTAGCCCCTAGATCTTGCCATGCCTGAAGTACCAGTTCTATTATTGGACTTATTAATTACATGTGACTCTTCTTTCGATGCTTCTTTGACTTACATGTATGCCACCTGCCGTTAAAATCTTGAATACTACAACTGCTATGCCTTAAAGGAACAAGCTATTTTTTTTTTAATCTCACCTTCAAGCCAGTGAATCCCAATCATCATAAGACTATAAGATCATCCCTGGCTCTTTTCCTATGACCTTTAATCAAGTGATAAGTAATTATCATGTTAAGACCTTCACATGTACACGGCTCAGAAAACTTATAAAACCCAAAATGACCATAACTCTTTTGCCCAGATTGTTGTGATCATTTTAATCTGTTTCCTTTCAGTTTGAAAAAGACATACAGGTTCCTAAAGGTAAGATAATATTCCAAGGGGTCTTTCTATTCTACTCTAATTGAACATTAACTTGTGAGTAATTTTCCAGATAAGGAAATACTTTAAGTCTATGATTCTTAAAAGTTTCACAGTTGTTCATTTGCTATCTTAAGAAAACAAGTCCATCTACAATTATACCTTGGAATAAGCTTGACCAAAGAGGTGCATGACCTATACTCTGAAAACCAAACCACTGATAAATTGAAGACACAAACGGAAAGATATTCTATGCACATGGATTAGAAGAACACTATTAAAATGTCCATACTACCCAAAGCAATCTACAGATTCAATGCGATTCCAACAGCATTTTTCACAGAACTAGAGTACTAAAGCTTGTATGGAACCACAAAAGACCCCAACTAGCCAAGCAATCTTAAGAAAGCTGGAAGTTGGGATCCCTGGGTGGCTCAGCAGTTTAGCACCTGCCTTTGGCCCAGGGCGTGATCCTGGAGTCCCAGGATCGAGTCCCACGTCGGGCTCCCTACATGGAGCCGCCTTCTGTCTCTGCCTGTGTCTCTGCCTCTCTCTCTCTCTCTCTCTCTCTCATTACTAAATAAATAAAATCTTAAAAAAAAAAAAAAGAAAGAAAGCTGGAGGTATCACAATTGCAGATTTCAAGCCATATTACAAAGCTTTAGTAATAAAAACACTTTGGTACTGGCACAAAAAAACAGACATATGGATCAATAGAACAGAATAGAGAACCCAGAAGTAAACCTGTGCTTATTTGATTAATTAAGACAAAGGAGGCAAGTGGGGAAAAAACAGTCTCTTCAATAAATGATACTGGGGACCCTGGACAGCTAACATGCATAAGAATAAGATGCAACCAGTTTCTTACACCATACACAAAAATAAACTCAAAATGGATTAAAGACCTGAAACCATACAGCTTCTTGAAAAAAACAGGCAATAATCCCTTGGACACCAACCACAGAAACATTTTTCTAAGTGTCTCCTAAGACAAGGGAAATAAAAGCAAAAATCAACTATTGGGACTACACCAAAATTGAAAGCTTTTGTACAGTGAAGAAAAATATCAACAAACTAAGAGTAACATAGTGAATGGAATATATTGACAAATGACATATGTGATAAGGAGTTAACACCTAAGTATACCAAGAACTCCTACAACCCAACACCAAAAAGACAAATAATCCAATTAAAAGCTGGGCAGAGTACCTGAACAGACCTTTTACCGAAGAGATACAGACGGCCAACAGACACATGAAAAGATGGTCAACATCACTTGTCATCAGGGAAATGTACATTCAAAAATGAGATATCAGCTCACACCTGTCAGAATGACTTAGTATCCAAAAGACAAGAAGTAACAAGTGTTGGTGAGGATGTTTAGAAAAAGGAGCACTCATGCACTGCTGGTAGGAATGCAGCTTCGTACAGCCACTCTGGAAAACAGTATGGGGGTTCCTCAAGAAATTAAAAATAGGAATACCGTATGATCCAGTAATTCCCACTACTGGATATCTACCCCCAAAAAATGCAGACACTAGTTTGAGAAGATCTGTGTACCCCTATATTTATTGTAGCATTAGTAAGAATAGCCAACAAGTGGAAGCAACTCAAGTGTCTAACAATAGTTGAATGGATAGTGTTACATACACATACAAAGGAATATCACTCAGCCATAAAACAATGAGATCTTGCATTTTCAACATGGATGGACCTAAAGGGTATAATGGTAAGTGAAGTAAGTCAGATCAAGAAAAACAAATACCATAGGACTTCACTCATATGTGGAACCTCAGAAACAAAAACAAAAAGACAAAAAGACCGTTAAATACAACGAACAAACTGGTGGTTACCAGAGGGGAAATGGGTAGGGGGTAGGGCTGGGTGAAACAGATAAAGGAGATTAAGAGCACACTTACCAGGATGAGCACTAGGTAACATAGAATTCTTAAATCCTTATGTTGTACACTGTATGTTATACTCTGATGTAAATAAAATTTTGTAAATGTTTTATTTTTTTGGCTCCCAAGACACCACATTCTCTGCTTTTTCTCCTTCCTCATCATCCCCTCCCCAGTGTTCTTTGCAGGTTCTTCCTCACTTCCCTTACTTTGAAATGTTGAGGTAGCTCTGGATTCAGTTCTTGGGCTGCTTCTTACTCTCCTTAGATGGATGAGATTTCTTAAATATTTCATGATTTTCAATACCATCTATATACTCACAATATCCTAATTTATATCTGCAGCCTGGACCTCCCCATTCTCCTCCAGATCCTTATATTCAACTGTGTTATAAGACATAGTTATCTGTTCTATCTCCAGTTTAACATGCCCAAAACTGATCTGACATTTATCCAAAACATGTACCTCCCAAAGCCTTCCCCACTTCAGTTAAAGACAACTCCATCATCCCAGTTGCTCAGATCTGAAACCCGAGTCATCTTTGACACTTGTTTTTCTCACATGCCCACATCCTGTCCTTCCACTTCCCACTCTCAGAAGTTCCTCCCCACCCCCAATACCCCATGTTGCTCTTGTATATTTTAAGATTTTCAGTGAAACTGCTTTTAGGGTCACCACCAAACCCATGTTCCTAAATCTAATGGACTCATGTATACTTTCATCTTAATGGACAACCCAATGCTATTAGGCTTCTTAGGTTTTTTCTTGAAAACACTTTCTTCTGTTGGGCTCTAGATGTAAGACCAGATGTCTTACATTTCTCAAAGGAATTTTTTGTTCAATCTTCTACCTCTTTCAAACCTTTAAAATCTATTCCTTCTCTCCAAATCACGGTCATTCCAATAATTATCTCCTCCTTCTATTGCATCCCTTTCTTCTGGATCATTCCCATCACCACAAAAATGTATCCTATCTTGAAAAACAAAATTCTCTTTGCCTCTTAGCCCATCAATTACAACTCCATTTTTATTTTCCAAGAATATACTGTCTATACTACTTAAAAGGAAAAAATAGAGAGGAAGAACTGGTATCTATGCAGTTGGGCTCTTATCGCAACTGCTCCAAACAGTTCCAATCAAAGCCAAAAGCTTCCATACCGACAAACATGATGGTCATTTCTTATTTCTCATCCTCAGCTAATCAGGAGCACTAGACTGTTCAGTACTCACCTTCCTTCACTGTCTTTTCTCTACTTGACTTCTGGGATCCCACTCTGTGCCCCTCTTTACTCACTGGCTGCTCCTTCTCATTCTGCTTGAGTAGTTTCCTCTGGACTTCCCCAACCTCAAAAAACTGGAGTAATCCAGAGCCCATTCCCAAACCTCTTTTCCTTTCTCTATTTCCACTCAATCCCCCTAGATGATCTCACCCAGTTTCATACTGTATGCATGACCAACATGCCGTTGATCGCCAAGTTCATACCTTTTCCCTACACCCCTATACTCCTACTTGCTCCACCAACTACTTAAGTATAGGAATTAAGACAGGAACCTTATCTTCGATGCTATACTCAACAGTACAACAGTGCCTGACATAGCACTCAAAGGTTATCTGTTATTTTTATGAGTATTGTTAAACTAAATGCCCTTGTGAGAAGATTTCAAAGATAGGGAAGAGTTATTAGCTAATTCCAAATAGTTGCTGCTTTTGAATCAAGTCAATGGTATGAGAGAAAGGCATTAAAAGACCTTAATGCTTTTTTCCAAGCATGCAGTGATCAAGCAGTTTGGTTTGTTCCAAACTTGAGAACTGGCACATCCAAAGGAAGGAATGGGTTATGTATCATTCAGGAAATCTTCTGTGAAAATTTGTTCTCATTCTCAGACTATTAGTAAGATTTGGATAGCATAAATCTCAGGGACATATTCTTAAGAACGAACGTGGAATTAAAGAATTCTGTGCAGCCATCTCAAAATCAAATCAGATATAGTCCACTGAGCAGAGGTAAAGGTTTGCACAGTCTTGAAAAAGAAACCTGAAAAGATCCTAAAAAGGCTCTAGTCCGTGTTTCTTTGAACAAGAGAAAATAAAGGATTTCCCAAATATCCAGGCCATGTAACAGTTTTTCAAACTATAATCTACAGAAGTCTATGCATTGCAACATGGATAAATCTCACAAACATACTGTTGAGCAGAAGAACCCAGAACCAAAATGAGTCTATCCTACACGCATCCACTTAAATCAGTTTTAGATCAACATGAGAGAACTTTCACAAGTGATGGGAATGGTGGGTATCTTGATTTGGGAGATGGTTATACAGGTGCATAGTTGTCAAAATTTGAACTATTTACTTAAGATCTTTACAATTTAATTTGGGTTGCATTTTACATGCATTAAATTAATAAAAGGGTCCTGAAATCAGAGTTCTGGGGCATCGACGGGGAGTGAGAAAGTTAAGGTAAACAGATTTCGTCACTGCACCATCTCTCACTACATTTAATATGTTGCTATGCACTGTAGATCTCTAAGAGAAGGCTATAGGATGCATTATGTTCCAAGTTTACTTGCTCAAGGAATTTCCCACACACATACACTAATATCTATAAGCCACTAACTTAACTGGAAAAAAATTAAGAGCTACAAATACCACCACAGCCATTAAAAAAATTTTTTTTTAAGGATACCTGATTTAAGTAATCATCTTCTAGCAAACACTTCCCAGAATAAACTGGTTGCAAAACATATCCCTAAATAAAGTCCAGTTAGGTACTCAAATTCTGCCCCAAATAAGTTTCCTGTTGGGGTTGTTGACCTTAAATTCCTTATGAAAGTAGTTAGTCAAGCCAGCTGTCTATCGAAGAACTTCTAGTGTATGAGAAGAATCTACTCATCAACATACAATTTTTTTGTTTTGCTTTCCGTTAGACATTAAACTCATCCGGAGTGGCACCGAAGCATTAAAACACAGGTTTAAATATGTAGGCCTTAGGTTCCCCAGGAAGCCAACTCCGACAGACTTGTGTGTGGGAGATTGATTGCTGAGAGCTCTCGATCAATACCTGCAGGGGAGCGAGGGAGGCAGGACAAGGCAGAAAGAGGAGATTAACTGTAATGCAGTCCCAGCAAAGGCCTCAGCAGATCCCATGGAAGCTCTGAAGGGTGGTCCTTCAGCATTGTCCAGCCTTGAAGCAAGGAAGCCAAACTTCTGCATCCTCACAACTGGACCAGTTGTATGCTGGCTGGCCTAGAGGAGAGGCATGACTAAGGGCAAGGTGGCCTCTTTGGCTGAGGGTAATTGTCACAGTGACAATCAGCAGAGAGCCATAAGTCACCAACACGTCCACAGCAGGGGGGAGAAAGGAATCTCGGTCCTAAAGGGGGGGCTGAGCTACACACCAGTGTTCACTACAGCAGCTAATGTACACCCCTCTTCAAAATTCAAGGGTGTTTGACGTCTAAGAAACCATTCCTACCAAATCTAACTCCCATGCTATTAATAGGCTCTGCTTGAGTAATAGCCAGGGGTCTGATTTTGAACATACTGCTTTGTCTTGGACAAGTATTCATAAAACTCCACAAATAATCTCCAATGGCTGCTAACAAAATTATTTCACAGTATAAGCCTCTCACCGAGGAATTCATTTAGTAGATTTGCCATGATAGGAAACCTAGCTGTCCATGAAAACATGAAGCCTGAGAACATCAGATTTCTCTAAGAAACACAGCAATTCATGAAATGAAAGTTATCAAAAAGCTTTAGTTTTCTTTTTTTTTTTAAGACTTTGTTTATTCATGAGAGACACAGACAGGGAGAAGCTGGCTCCCTGTGGGGAGCCTGATGTGGGACTCAATCCCAAGGCCCCAGGGCCCCAGGGTCATGGCCTGAAGGCAGATGCTCAACCACTGAGCCACCCAGGTACCCCCAAAAGCCTTAATTTTCTAAGAAAATATTTTTAATCACATCTCCCTTTGCCTAATATAGTTAAATTAGTATCCCATGGCACAAAGTAACAAAAAAGGAATTAGAGATCCTTTGCCTCTCCCTGGTCATGCTTTTTAATAAAGGCCATCAACTCATTTATCCTTTCAGAATGCATTGACTGAGGACCTTCCATTAGGAGATACCATGCTTGGTCTTGGAGGTAAAGAGATGTCTAAGAAGTTCACCATCTAATAAGGAAATATGTGTGAACAGCTAAATTATCAGTCACACATTTCATTCAACAAACAGATCTAAGCACTACGTGTGTGACAAACGTGGTCTTCACCCACAGGCAAGCTGAGACTTGATAGAACAGAAAGCTTCTGACGGTGCCACAGTCTTTGCCTTCCCCGAGGAAGGAGAGCGGTGGAAAGCTTGATTACTGTAAACCAATGATTAGCCTTGTTTTTCTTTTTGGGTTTTTTTTTTTAAGATTTTATTTATTTATTCATGAGAGACACAGACAGAGAGGGAGAGACACAGGCAGAGGGAGAAGCAGGCTCCATGCAAGGAGCCCAACGTGGGACTCGACCCCGGTACTCCAGGATCATGCCCTGAGCCAAAGGCAGGCGCTCCACTTCTGAGCCACCCTGGGGTCCTGATTAGCCTTGGTTTTAATGCTCAAATACCTGGTATGTTTTAACTCTCAATCAATCCTCTGCGCTAGGTATTATTTTTCCCTATTTACAAAGAAGGAAATTAAGGCACTGGGATTCAGCAGCTTAGTCAAGGTCACCCAGGTAGTGAGTGGCAGCAGTGGGATTCAGGGGACTTACCTTCTGAACTGAGGCCTGACAACCGAGTAGAAATTGCCAGATGGATACTAAGAGGGGGTGAGAGCATTCAGACACAGGCAACTGCAAATCCAAATGCTTTAAAACCCACGAGTTCGTCTGCATGTAGGCTGCTTGCAGAAGAAATCAGGAGTCCAGGCCTGGGGAAGTGGGAGCAAGGACGGGAGTTGGGTCCTACCAGGGAGAGGCTGAAGGAATGGAAGCACAGGTTGATGGGAGCGATGTCGCTTTTGTCTTAAGGACACCAAACAGGAGGCTTAGTAGAAGCGTCACTAACGTGAAGAACATTAGTTGGGTTAAGCACGTTGGGTTAAATATTTAATGCCCTCATTTTAGTTTGACTACCATCCTGAGGGAGGTACCCCTATTATCCCATTTACAGGTGAAAACACAGAGTTTTTTTTTTTTTTTTTAAGATTTTATTTATTCATGAGAGACACAGAGAGAGAGAGAGAGAGGCAGAGACACAGGCAGAAGGAGGAGCAGGCTCCATGCAGGGAGCCCGACGTGGGACTCGATCCCGGGACCCCGGGGTCACGCCCTGGGCCAAAGGCAGGCGCTCAATGACTCACCCAGGCGGCCCTTGAGAACACAGAGGCTCCAGGAAGACTTAAGGACCAGGGTCTACTGTTTGACTTACAGAGCTGGGTTTCAAGACTAAGGAGCCTGGGCTCCCAGGGCATACCTGGAGGGAAGGGGGGAGGGGCACGGGGCGGATCCTCCCCCCTACCCCCCCACCCCCCGGGAGGGAGGCGCTGCAGCCCAGAAGGCAGGTGGGACCTGGGCTAGAGGATGGGAAACCCGAGTGCACGCAAGTGGCAGTGGACACTAGGCCCCCGCAGGTGAAGGAAGGGGGTGCGGCTGGAGCCACGCTGAGTGCACCCACCCAGGGGAGGGGTGGAGAGATGCCCCAGGGCCCGGGCAGGTGGGGGGGCGGGGGGGGATGCGGAGGCCCCAGGTGGGCAGCTGGGTATGTAGAGGGGAGCGGAGAGGAGTTACCCGAGACGGGGCCCAGCTTGGTGCAGAGACGCGGCGAAGCACGCAGGGAGCAGATCTGGGGCAGCCCTAGGTGGGGCTGGAACCTAGGAACCCCCCGCCATGGGGGCGACACTCCTCAGTGGGGTCGGAACAGACCCGGAGGCCCGGTGTCTGCACCTGCACCCGCGGGCGCAGCTCCTGGTCCCCAGCACGGCGGGGGGGGGGGGGGGGGGGGGGCTCAGATCCTCTGGGAAGCTTCTCCTCCACGTGTGAGGCTCCGACTGAATGAGCCCTCAGGCCAAGCGCTTCCAGGGAAGACTAGTCCGTTGCACGGTATATGCTTTTAATAAGTTTCCAAAAAAAAAAAAAAACCAAACAGCCCCGGTGCCGATACTTAGGGGGGCGCCCCGGTGCCTGAGCGCCCAGCCCCGCCGCCGCCGCCCCCCGCCCCCCGCCCCCGCGCCCCCCGCCCCCGCGCACCTGCCCCGCCTCCGCGTCAAACGCCGTCTCTCCAGCGTCTCACATTAGAAAAAAGACAAACCCACAAACTTCCCCGGGTTAACGTGGAGCCGAAAAGAGAAACAAGGGTGGGGGTGGGGGGTGGAATGAAAACCACTAGCCCCCCGCGGGGCCCGCCGCCCCGGCTGAGCCGCCCCCGCCGTCTGACCCGCGGACCGAGGGGGAGGGCGGGGGGCGCGGGCGGCCTCTGGGCGTCCCCCCCGCGGCCACGGGGTCCCGCGCTGGGCTCGCGTCCGCGTACTGGGAGGGGCTCCCCAAGGGAGCCCACGGGGGCGGAGGGGGGCGGAGGGGGGCGGGGGGGGGCGCCGGGCTGAGCCCTGGGCGGGAGGAGGGGGGTCGCCGGGCTGAGCCCTGGGGGGAGGGTACCGGGTTGGGCCCACGGGAGGGGAGGTAGGGGGGAGTGGTCGCGGGGCTGAGCTCATGTGGGCGGGGGGGGGGGGTCGCCGGGCCGAGCCCTCAGGCCGGGAGGGGGGAGTGGTCACCCGGCTAAGCCCTGGGGGGGAGGGGGCGCCCAACTGAGCCCGGGGGGGCGGGGGTCACGGGGCTGAGCCCACGGGAGGGGAGGAGGGGGCGCCCGGCTGAGCCCACTGGGGGGGGCGGAGAGGGGTCGCCGGGCTGAGCCCTGGGGGGGAGGGGGGAGTGGTCACCCGGCTGAGCCCGGGGGGGGGGGAGGGGGGAGGGGGCGCCCAACTGAGCCCGGGGGGTGGGGTCACGGGGCTGAGCCCACGGGAGTGGAGGGGGCGCCGGGCTGAGCCCTGGGGGGGGCGGAGGGGGGCGCCCGTCTGAGCCCTGGGGGGGTCACTGGGTTGAACCCAGCGGGGGAGGGAGGCCACGGGCTGAGCCCACGGGAAGGCGGGCAGTGAGTGGTGACCCGGCCGAGCCCAGGGGCGGGGAGGGGAGGTGGGGATCTCCGGGCCGAGCCCACGGGCGGGGGTGGGGGCGGGGGTGGGGGCGGGGGCGGGAGCCCGCACGCCCAGACCGCGCAGGGCTGCAAGCGGCTCCACTCGCGCCTGCAGTTTTTGAAGTCAGCAAAACAGAAATCCAATTACCGCCCCATTATGCTGCGTGACGCGGGCGGAGCAGGGCCCGCGCGGCGGCCTCAGGAGCAGGGCAGCTGCCGCGAGCCGCGGGACGGCGGAGCCGGGCTCAGGTGCGGCCCCCGGGGACGGCCCTAAGCGCCCCGCCGCGTCGCATCTCCGAGCGCACCTGCTTGCTCTCCGGCTCGAGACGGCGCGCGGCCAAGACGTTCCCAATGTCAAGGAGGATTTCCCCGCGTGGGAAGTTGTCTGCCCCTGTTTGCTCGCGACTGCTGCTCTCCTCCTGCGCACCGGGCACGGTGCGAGCCGCAGCTCCCGACGGCGGCCGCGGCGGGTGAGCCCCGAGGCGGGGACGGCGGCCCCGAGCACCTGCCGCGACCCGGGGTGTCCGGACCTGCGGGTCCCGGAGCCGGTGGTGCCCCCGCCCCCCGCCCCCCCCGCCCGGGAGCGCAGCCGTGCCCGGACTGCGGAGGCCCAACCAGTGGGGCCAGCGTCACCGGCAGACCGAGGCAGAGCCCATGGGACGCCTGGAACCACAAAACTTTTCTTTTCCGGCCGGGATCCCAGCGTTCTTTCTCCCTGAACGCTCGAAACTCTGCAACGTCTGTGTTAAAAAGTTCAGTCTGCTTTTTTTGACCTTGCTTTGAAGGAAAAAAAAAAAAAAAAAAAAGGAAAGAAGTGAGACCCAACAAGACTCCACTAACGTTGTGAAGGAAGGAGATCCAAAGAGTCCCTGCAGTTCAGCTCCCGGGGGGGACAATGGGAGAAAGGAGGCGACCGCAGGAGCCCAGCAGGTGCGCCCGCTTCCGTGTGACAGAGACAGGGGACGGGGAGATGCATGGCCAGCCGAGGCTCTAACTTGTTACTTTCTCTGGACTTCGTGTGCTACGGATTCCGGCTGAGACATGGATGTCCTCTTTGAGGATAATGCTCCTTTGAGCCCAACCACCAGCTCCTTAATGCCGTCAAACGGGGACCCAAGGCTCTACGGCAACGACCTGAACGCTGGAGACGCGAACACTTCGGATGCATTTAACTGGACAGTGGATGCAGAAAACCGAACCAACCTTTCCTGCGAGGGCTGTCTCTCGCCACCATGCTTCTCCCTACTTCATCTCCAGGAAAAAAACTGGTCGGCTCTGTTGACAGCGGTCGTGATTATTCTGACCATTGCTGGAAACATACTCGTCATCATGGCAGTGTCCCTAGAGAAAAAGCTGCAGAACGCCACCAACTATTTCCTGATGTCACTTGCCATAGCTGATATGCTGCTGGGTTTCCTTGTCATGCCCGTGTCCATGCTAACCATCCTATATGGTGAGTGGCAGCAGCCTCCCAGCTGTACCCGCCGGGTACACGCAGCATGTGCATGCTCCGAGCAGATGAGCCGGGCCCAGGGGCCCAGCTGACCACCAGGGTTTATTTATAGACCAGGGGCTCCCCTGTCACACTACTCCAATCTCAAAGTGAGCTTGCACGTTCGAAAAGCTCAGACAACCTATTATCACCGGAGAGTGTTGTGCTTTGGGACAAGGACACTGTAACGTAGTCACTTTAAGTGCCCCCGACAGAGTCGTCCGGCAGTAATTTATCTGTCATCCTGAAGCCACTTGCTTTCCGCCTCTGTGTATGCCCAGATCTTCCAGCCTTCAGGACAGAACAGGTGGTTGTTGTTGTGGTTGTGTCTTTGTCACACACAGTTTTCAGCACTTCTAAAGGAGTAGGTAAGACCTTCCCAGGTCCCTGGGAACACTAGTGGGACACAGTTGGGTTTAATGCTAAGATATGCACCCTCTGCCTTAGAGTGAATGAATTATTCCGGCTTCTGCTGTCCCCCCTCACCCCCCAGTAGCTAATTTGGAAGTTTGCCTTTGAATGACCCCCTCAACTCGTGGAGAATAACCATCTCCCATCAACTCCCCGCAGTGTGTCTGGGAGGAGGGTGGAAACCGGTGAGGAAGGCACTGATGAGTCCTGCGCTCTCCACCAGCCCGGGGACAGTCAGACCCCTCAGCAGGGAGCAGAATGCCATGCTCTTTTCCAGTTATGAGCAATACAGCCTGATTTCTTTCAAAAAGAACATTTAGGGAGGGGAAAAAATATATTTAGGCTGCTGACACAGGCCCGTAGCCGTCACCCGGAGCTAGAAATGCTTTGTAAGAGCTGGGTCTTGGGGGGCTCAGAATACACAGGTGTATGCATCACCCGAGCGAGCGGAGAGGAGGAGGGGGGTGCAGGGGGGAAGGAGAGGGGCAACGGGGAGCAGGTGCCGGGTGCACGGGGTGGAAAGCGCTCCAGGCAAGGCCAGCCCCCCCTCCCTGCTGCACTGCTCAGCCTTCACCCCAGAATGATTTCATCAAATTCGCCTGTGGTTCCCAGACACGCCTCCTAGACCTCACCGCCGCGTCCAAGGCAAAGCCCGGGAGTGGGGCCTGGCTCCCAGGGGCCCCGGAAGGGCACCTAGACCGCTGCAGGGGGGATGGGGGGCCGGGCCGCGGGGGGCGGGGGGGCGCGACCCCGGGGCAGGTGAGGAGCAGAGGCGGCGAGGCCCGCTCGGGGTGCAACGGCGCCCCCTGGCGGCGGGCGCTCGGCAAGCGGCGAGTGGCAGCGGGAGCCGCGCCCCCTCCCGGGACCGCCCCCCACCCACCCCAGCCCGACTCCCGCAGACCTGAGCCCCAGGGCCGACCTCCGCTGCGAGCTCACCGAGGGCGGCGAGGCTCTCGTTTCAGCTCAGGTTTGTGCGTGTGGGTGGGTGTGCAAATATAATCAGAGAGAAGGGCCTTAAGCTAGGACAGCGTGCAGGATGCAAGCCTAAGCCTAGCTGGGGGCACTCGGGAGATGGGTCTGCAAACGCAGGGGTCGTCCAGCCTCGTGGGCCTGGGCTTGTGTAAAGAAACGGCGACGCTCTGTGACCTGCCCTGTGTCAGGTGCTCGGTGCAGCATGCTCGCTGGCGCGGCCACCAAAACACTTTGGGTTTGTGGGACCCCTTGGTGCCCCTCTACATCAACGACAGGGCACGTAGCATATGCATCGTGCACCCGCCTCCTGTGGTGCTTCGCGTATTGGCATCCTCGGGGAGCTTTGGAATACTTGGGGCCCAGCTCTGCCCCCCTCCTGAGCACCGGAGGAAAAGCGCTCCCGCTGATTCCAGAGTGTTACCCCCGGGCCAGCAGCCCCACCCGCAAACGTGTTAGAAATGACTCTCTCCTGCCCCACTGCACAGTCCAGAATCACAACCTCCGGGGGGGGGGGGGGGGCAGCAGCACCATTTTATTTTATTCTATTCTATTCTATTTTATTATTTTATTTTATTTTATTATTTCATTTTACTTCATTTTTTTACTTTATTTTATTCGTATTTTATTTTATTTTTTATTTTATTTTTATTTTACTTTTACTTTATTTTTTTTACTTTTACTTTATTTTATTTTTTATTTTATTTATTTTATTTTATTTTTATTTATTTTATTTTACTTTTACTTTATTTTTTATTTTATTTCATTTATTTTATTTTTTATTTTATTTTACTTTTATTTTATTTTTATTTTATTTTACTTTTACTTTATTTTATTTTTTATTTTATTTTTATTTTTTATTTTATTTTACTTTTACTTTATTTTATTTTTTATTTTATTTTATTTATTTATTTATTTATTATTTTTTATTTTTGTTTTATTTTACTTTTACTTTATTTTTTATTTTATTTTTATTTTTATTTTATTTTATTTTATTTTTTATTTTATTTTTATTTTTTTTCTTTTAATAATACATTTATTTTTTTATTGGTGTTCAATTTGCCAACATACAGAATAACACCCAGTGCCCATCCCATCAAGTATCCCCCTAAGTGCCCGCCACCCAGTCACCCCCACCCCCCGCCCTCCTCCCCTTCCACCACCCCTAGTTCGTTTCCCAGAGTTAGGAGTCTCTCATGTTCTGTCTCCCTTTCTGATATTTTCTACCCATTTCTTCTCCCTTCCCCTCTATTACCTTTCACTATTATTTATATTCCCCAAATGAATGAGACCATATAATGTTTGTCCTTCTCCGATTGACTTACTTCACTCAGCATAATACCCTCCAGTTCCCTCCACGTCGAAGCAAATGGCGGGTATTTGTCATTTTTATTTTATTTATTTTGTTTTTTCATTTTATTTTATTTTATTTTATTTTTATTTTATTTTATTTTTATATTACTTTATTTTATTTTATTTTATTTTTATTTTACTTTATTTTTCATTTTATTTTATATATATTTTATTTTATTTTATTTTATTTTATTCTACTTTGTTTTATTATTTTCCAGCAGCACCATTTTAAGACCCTGTCTAGGACACTCAGATTTGCTAAAGTTTGAGAACCACTGCTCTTGAACACTTATGACGACAAGAGCACCATACTTTTCTGCGTGGGTTTCACCCACACACATACACACACACACATCCACCGAAATCTGAGCTAAATACCTAAAGCTTTATGTAATTATTTTTCCAAATAAAAATATTCCCAATCTGGACTTTTTAATCATTTATTTATTCACATCAACAGCATTTGAGAGACCATCAAATGACATCCCCGTGTGCGCAGTTCTAATGAGTAAGAGGTGGGCTGAACCCCAGGGAACCCAAAGTACATCAAATATGTGAATTGAGTACAGGCGCTGCCCTGCAAGAGGCACTGTAATAGAGGGGCTCAAAAGACAGCGGGACTTCTAACTCATTAAAAACAAAGAGAAAAGGTAGATGCTACGGGACACAGGAAGAGAAATCCCGCAGACAGCCCAATTTTTATTTAGCACAACACACTGGCTTCATTCCAGCCACCAGAAATTTCTTAAACCCTGTGTTCTTCAGCGAGTGTGATCTTACCATACTTAGGTACAATTGTTTTAGGCTCTTTAAAATATTGAAGAGTCTCATGTTGTCCTTTGCCACCACCTGCGCCTCCCCCCTCCATGGAAACCCTCCTGGCAGGGTGGGTTCCGCACACCGTGGGCCGCCCCAGGTCCCTCACTGACGCTAACCTTCCGCATCACAGGTTACCGGTGGCCTCTGCCTAGCAAACTGTGCGCCGTGTGGATCTACCTGGACGTGCTCTTCTCCACGGCCTCCATCATGCACCTGTGCGCCATCTCGCTAGACCGCTACGTTGCCATCCAGAACCCCATCCACCATAGCCGATTCAACTCCAGAACTAAGGCATTTCTGAAGATCATCGCTGTCTGGACCATATCAGTGGGTAAGTGGGGACAGAACTGCAACGGGGGGCGGGGGGAATGACCATTCGCGCCTTCCAAAGAGACTCGTTCTGTTTTGTGGCACTAAAACCTGACACGGTGACTATGGGGGTTTTGTGGTCATTGCCGCAAGGTAGGTTGTACTGTGGCAATTAGCAGATTTGCTGTAGGAAGAAAAAGTCTATGAAGGTCCCTGGCCCGCAATGTAAGGCTGCACAGTTAAGAACAGGTACACCTACAGAGCCAACCTGGGGACTGTCTGTGCTGTGGCCACTTCCAAATGCTCTGCACCCCCATCTCACACCTTCAGATTCACTACTCTAACCCCTGAGCTCCCCCAGAGACCTCCTCGTTTATCATCACTGGACTGGTTGTCAATTCAAAACAGCAGATCCTCATGCTGGAGGATACACAGCTTCTGGAGGCCAGAGAAGGTACCAGGTGCCGTGACGCAGAGGGAGAAGGTGAGGACGGAGGGGCAAGGCCCCACAGGCATTTCTGCCTGCCCAGTACCTCCTCCTGTTATGTCACCACACCCCAGAAGCTTCCAGCACACTTCACTTACTGAGTACACATCCACCTCTCACCAGGATTGACCTTCTGTCAATATTGCTTGTCACCCAACAAGCAGGAAAGCCCAGGTCATGGAAGCCAAAGGGACAGCTCCCAGGTAGCTAAGTCAATGGCACCTGTCACCTCCGGAGGCTTGGTTTATAACCAGAAGTTCCCTGGGGTTTCTTCTCAAGCTGCAAAGCTTTTTGGCCAAGAACACTGCACCTGCTTATGACCACAGAGATACCAGCATCTACTGACATGACAGATCGCAGGAGTTGACACCAAAAACGGAGTCCACCCCCAGCTTTGTAATAAAAATCCAGTTAACAACAGACACACTAGGACATTTGGTGTGTTTCAGTTCCTGTTGTTTGCCTTGCTGCTGAAGAGGTCCTCTGTGGAGTCGGTAGCTCCATTTTTTTTAAAGATTTTATTTATTTACTCATGAGAGACACAGAGAGAGAGGCAGAGACACAGGCAGAGGGAGAAGCAGGCTCCATGCAGGGAGCCTGACGTGGGACTTGATCCCGGGTCTCCAGGATCACACCCTGGGGTGAAGGAGGCGCTAAACCCCTGAGCCACCCAGGTTGCCCAATAACCCAAGTAATTTTTATGAATGAGCAACAAGTGAAATGGGGTCCGGCCAGTGAAATGATCTCCTCAAGACCCCACAGCTTGGAAATAGGACAGTGCTCATTTTATGACAGAAATGCTAGTGGTTGGAAGACCTTATGCTTATTTGATCGGTTAGAGAACCAAAGCATAGAGAGGTCTTGCAGCTTGCGGATCAGCTCTCCAACCAGTGGCAGGGCCAGGACCCCAAACCTCCGGCACCAAGTTCTTACTGTTGACTGACCGCCTACTTTAGGAAACCATCTCTGCTATACACACACACACACACACACACACACACACACACACACGGTTTCTGGGCCTGGGCAATCTTGGGTTCATTCTAGTAGGAGCGAGAGAATGAAGCACTAGTGGCTCTCAATCCCAGCCACACCAAAGAATCCTTGGGGAGCATTGTGATTTAGTTGGTCCATGGTAAGGTGACCAAGGTGCAACCAGCAGTAAGGACCACCTCAACACATGTGTTTAGCAAAGGTGGGCAATCATGCAAATGAAGCAAACCATGCCATTGTCAGGTTTCTTCTAGTTTTACCCTTTTACGCTCTCCTGTTGGTGAGACAGACCGTGGGAGAGTCACCCATCTTTTACCTTCTGCCCTACTGACACCGGTTGCTCCATCTTAGGGTCAAGCTCAATAGTGCTACTAGTAAAAGCTGTTTCTGAGCCAAGACTACCAACCTACAGGGTCTAAGGCGCCTTACAGAAAAGAAACTGCAGATAAGCTGCACAGGGTGGCATCGCTCCACTCAGCTATCACTCCAGGAGACAGGCAGGCCGGCATGGATGTGGGGGGGCTAGCAGGAGCAGTCATCACCATCAACATAGCTACTGTGGTGCTTAGCACTGACTATACTAAGAGGAGTAGGATATACGTTTGGAGGCCTCCGGTGATGTGGTGGAAGAAGGCAGATAAGGAAACAAAAAAGCTGAGGTTACACAGGCTCTATAACCACGAGTCTGAGATATGAGACTGAAGAGATGGCCATTGGGAAAGGTTCAAAAAAAAAAAAATTTCTACAAGAACCGGAAGGTGCTTAGCCCAAATATTCTGAATTTTCCTCTAGTGTTTCCATTTCTGTTTTACGTTTAGATACTTAGTCCAGATGGAATTTTGCGTATACAATCTATCATGTTCTTCTACCAATGTGTACAGTCTTTATACCATCTATTGATATATCAATAGACAGGAGAAACTCTTCGTTTTCTTGATAGATTTGAATTTGAACAGACCTTGCCTTCCTGAAATATATTCATAAATTAAATTGGTTTGGGATTACTTTGTTAGTTGGGTTATTATTCTTACAAGGTTTCTTTTCCTAGCTATAGTAAATAAATTTGGGTCATTACTGGTTTTTTTTCCCCACTGTGGTCTACAAATATTTAAGTAGGAATGTTCTTTTAAAGGTTATGTAGAACGTAGTTCTAAGTCTCTGTCCTCCTGGTACCTTTTCAAATATTATCTTTAATTATAACTCTAGGCTTTCTTCAGTTGCTATTTGCATCTTTTAGCTTATCTTGGGTTATTAGCTACGTACAAAGTTGAAATTATCTTTTATATTGATTCGTCATTATTAAATGTAATTCTTCTTGCCTTAATATCTACTTCATCTGATATTAGTAGAGCTATGCTTTGGGTTATCATTCTCTGAATATATCTTATTCTATCTTATTACTGTCATTTCTTTCTGATTTAATATTTAAAGTATATTGCTTATAAACAGTGCAAGTTTTTTAATCCAATCTTTATCTTTTAATTGGAAATTTTTTACTCCATTTATATTTAATGGAGTCCAGGTACATAGTATTCGGGTTTATAAATTCTATTATTCTTTCTATTGTCCCATTTATTCTATATTCTAGTTTCTATCCTTGCCTTTCTGTGGTCTGATCAAGAATTCATTGGTCTCCTTTATAAGCTTGTTATCCATTCTTTTAAATTCTCATAGTGGGATCCCTGGGTGGCGCAGCGGTTTGGCGCCTGCCTTTGGCCTAGGGCGTGATCCTGGAGACCCAGGATCGAATCCCACATCGGGCTCCCGGTGCATGGAGCCTGCTTCTCCCTCTGCCTGTGTCTCTGCCTCTCTCTCTCTCTCTGTGACTATCATAAAATAAATTAAATTAAAAAAAAAAAAAGAAGAAACATTGTTTACAAAATAAATAAATAAATTCTCATAGTGATTTTTTTTTTACTTAGTAGTCTAACACGAATTACTTTTAACATTTCTTAAACAATGGAAAACTGTAGACTATTTTAACTTCATTTACCATGTCTTTTGTGTTTTTTCCTATTGTCTAATTTTAAGTACCCTTCTAAAACCTGTAGGACCTAAGAGTTCTAGTCACTATTTCCCACCTATTGACCCTTTCTGTTGCCATTCATTGCTTTTGTCATTTCCATGATTCTGCCTGAGTTCAATACTCCTTACTTCTAAAGAATTTTAGAATAACCAGGTAGTTTTCTTTCAGTTTGCTGTTCTAAACATCTTTATTTTTGCCTTCATTTTAAGCAAATTTTTGCTTAATACACAATTCAAGGTTTCTACTTCTCCAACTATTTTTTTAAGATTTTATTTATTTATTCATGAAAGACACCCAGAGAGAGAGAGAGAGAGAGAGAGAGAGAGAGAGAGAAGCAGAGACAGGCAGAGGGAGAAGCAGGCTCCATGCAGGGAGCCTGATGTGGGACTCGATCCGGGACTCCAGGATCACGCCCTGGGGCAAAGACAGGCGCTAAACCTCTGAGCCACCCAGGGATTCCCCTTCTCCAACAATTTAGAAGTGTTATTCCAAAGTTCTAGCTTATAGAATTTTGTTTGATTGTGAGAACTCAGCTGTCAGACCTACCAGTGTCCCTTAGAAATCACCATCTCTTGCCACCCTCTGCTGCTTTAGGATTTCTTCTTTGTATCTTAGCAACTTTAATGTGATGTGCATAAATGTGCTTTAGCTTTGGTTTTGCCCTGCATGGTGTTTATATCCATCCTTTGTTATTCAATGCTTTTGGTTAATTTAGCAACATTCTTGGCCATTATTTTTTCCAGTGTTACTTCTTCCACCTTCTCTCTCACTGACACGTTTCTTGGACTCCAGTTTCACAGATGGGAGAAATCTTACCCATGGTTATGCCTCAAACAACTTTTCTACATTTTTTCATCTTTAAGCCTTTAGTCCATCCAAGTAGTTTTATTCCTTTTTCTTCTGGATTAATCATCCTCACCCCACCTACTTATAATTTGCTGCTCAACAAATGTATTATAGCCCTAATAAGTCACTGTATTTCCAGTTTTAAAATGCCCATTTGATTGTATTTAGTTCTCTGGAATGATTCTCCATGTTTTCACCTGTTTTCTTAAATGTTAATCACAGGTGTCTAGATAGTTAATCACCTGGGATATTCTATTTTCTGGGGTCTTTTTCATTTTGGCTATTAGTATCCCTTGTATTTTTTTATTGAATATTGGACACTGTTTAAAAAAATGTGAATATTCTTGCTCAGAAAGAGGTGCTTTAGCGTTAACAGGCAGTTACAATAAGTGCCCTTAATCCAATCAAGGATGGAGTTTATTTAAGGCTGACTTTTCATAAACACTGGTGTTTAGTTTATCCTTACACCTAGGGTATATTCCTTCATGACCTCAGATGAAAGCCTGAGGTGTTCTCAGCACTACGAGACTGCTACTAACTCTTCAGCTACTCAGACTTTCAGTCTATCCCTCTAACAGACTGATAGATGACTAACCGGGAAATAGTCTAATACCTTCTTTCTCTCTTCCCTTCACTCGAGAATCTTAATTCCTGAAATCCTGGCTAAGTATCCAGAACTCCAAATTTTGTTCTTTCTAAATCTTGGAGACAAGGTTTTGGGCCTTGAGCTCTGCTTTATTAGAAACTAGTATTACAGACCTCTTCCTCATTTGAGATTCTTCATTGCATCTTTCCTCATCTCATTTTTCTCCCATCTTTGTTCCTTTCATATTTTTACATTTTTAAAACACAATCTTCCTACCTCTGCCTTTTGAGAAAGAAATTCAGCCTGTCTATATCACTGTCATGATTGACAAAAATCACTTTTATTCTTCCCGTCTTCTACTTCAAGGATTTTCTCTGTAACAGTTCATTTTCCTTATTTCATGTGTTTACTGACTTGTATAAGATCATCCTTCCCTTCATCCCATGCTAATAAGTTTGAATTATTTGGCTTTTCTGTTCATTATTGCAGTTCCATCCCAAATCATTGCACTGATATCTCTCTTAAAAGATCATAAATAATCCAACGAGGCTGTTTTATTTCCTCATTCACCCTGAGTCTCAATTTAGACTTCTGTGTAATTTTAAGATAACTTAGTAATACAATAGCTTTTTAAGTAAATCAAAGAAATGGACAAACTATAAAGACATTGCTGACTACATAAGAAAGAATTTTATGACTAAAAATAGAAGCAAAATCAAAAGAAAAATTTCAGTGCATGAACAGACCAAGGGATATTCCTAACCTACAAAGAGGACCTGTATTCCAATCCACAAAAAGACAACCCAATAGGGAAAGAAATATGAATATGAACAGAAACATGAAATGGACAATATACGGAAAAGTGGACAACAGATAGATTGGAGAATGCTTAGTTTCTTCAACAGTCATGAAAATGTAAGACGATGTATTACCATTGTTTACCTAATTAGGCAAAATTAAAGTAAGTGGAAACACCCAGAGTGATACCCTGTGTATGCTATATCCTACTTGTGTGAATGTAAATTGTCCTTGGACAATCTAGCCAAAGTTGTTATCATTTGACCTACCAATCGTACTTCACACTGTCTTTCCTACAGAAAAACAAAAGTACATGTAAGGACCTTTAATGCAGTCATCTCAGAAATTAGCAGAAAAGTAAGAAGGTTGGATTATGGTTTGCTGTACTGGCTTTATCCTATTTACACAGCATTTCACAGCTCTTAAGAATATTGAGATAGAGTTATTGGATATTTGACTGGAAAAACATCCATGACCGTAAGTGTAAAATGCAAGGTTTCAGGGAGGTATGGATGATCTGAGCCTAGTCTGGTTAAATAGGAATGATTTATAGAAATCTTATTAGCAGGAAGAATCTGAGGACTTTACATTTGTCAAGAAGGGGAAATTAGGAAGAAGAAAAAAAAAAAAACAGCAGGATGGTTGCTTTTTCCCTGTAACCTTCTGTATAGTTTTGTCATGAATACTGTCAATGTTTCATTCTTAATCATCATAACATCTGTGCCGTGGGAGGGAAGGCTTCATGGAGAAGCTGGCTGACCCTCCAAGTTTGCTAGGATCTAACAAATGGCAACCTTGGGAACCACAGCCTAGATGACTTAAGTTTTCCTGCACTTGGTATTTGAGGTTTGCCGCTGCGTACCCCCTGCTTACTGCTACCAGCTTGGTCATTTTACTGTTGCCAAGGCTTTCATCCAATTCTGAGGAAAATGAACGCAATTACAAATCAATTGCACTTGCTATTTGTGAGCTTTCAGTGAAGAACTGATGACAGAAAAGATTGACGCATTAGATTAAGAATGACCCTAGGATTCTCTGGATTTCATCATCCTTCCACAAACCCAATTCCCATGATCAGAGGTGACTGTGGCTTTGCTACGGCATATAAAATGAGCAAACCCTTTCTTCGCAACAATTGAGTTGCCAACACCATGTGAGAAGAGAAAATGCTTTATTCCCTGACTCTCTTTAGCAGGTAAAGGTACAGGTTAGCTAGATAAAGGACAATTTTTCACTTTGTCATATGATGGCAAAGACCCCAAATCAGAAATCTATTTGCAGGTCATGGAATAATTTTGAGCTATCATGGGTCCAAATAGAATGGTTTTTTTTCCTCCCCCCTCAAGGTTTCCATAGCTACTATGCTCTACATTACTATTACTGTTCTAATAGAATAAAGATCAGCTGTGTTTCATTAATTCAGAACCGATGTCCTCACAATAGACAGCTTCGCATAAACCCTCGATTGAAAGCTTTAGGCCACCAGGTACAACCCCTTGCCTTTAGGCAGGTCAGAAATTTACCTTCTTAGTACAGATTTATCAAGAAACTTTGGGGGACCGTGAAAATAATAGCTCAGTGTAGTTTTATTTTTTTAATGGACAATTCGAGCATTTTTTTTTTTGTCTATGAACAAATTTCCATCTTGTATAGTTGGCTGGACATAGATCTTGGTTATAAGCTAAAAGTCTGGAGTCAGACAATCTGGTCTGTTGTTCCTAAGCTGTGTGACATAGGGCAAGTTACTACTTTCTCTGCACCTTAGGTTTCCAATGAATAATTATAGTAACAGGACCCAGGTCACAGGGTTTAGTGGTTGAGTAAATCTAGTTTGTGTCCTAAGTGTTACAACATGCAAACTTTTCTGTACGGTTTTTGGTATCTTCCTAACAGATTAGTGGGATTAGCTTTTGTCTCTTTTTACAATTTATCTATGTATTCCCAATGTGTAACTGGTCATTTGACCTTGGTGGGATCTGTGTATGTTCTTTTCTTTAGGTCTTCTGAATTTTGAATTACCAGAATTGCCTTTCCCACTACAAAGTTTAAAAAAAAAAAAAAAAAAAAAAAAAAACCCTTATTTTTATAGGTTTCTTTTCTTTTCTTTTCTTTTTTTTTTTTTGGTTTTATATTAAGTCTTTGAAGCATCTAGAATTTAACCTGTGGTTTTATTCTTGCGACACAGCTACTTATACCTTTTATTTCCCCCACTGATCTGATAGGTCACTTTATCATAACCCAAGGTCCCATTGATATTTGGGTTTATTTTTGAACTTGTTCTGTTGATCAGTTCACTCTTTTACCCAGAGTGTACTTTCGTTTGAGAATATATAATGGTATTTATTACCTTAGATCAACTCCCTCATTCTTTCTCAGACATTTCATGACCATTTCCACTTGCTTTGAGTTTTAAAATTGAGCTTCTATCTAGTTTCGGGGAGGGGGAATGGTTTTATTGAAATCCCATGTAGTTTTATAAATCAACTTTCTAGACCTTTCGGGTGGTGTGACTGTGTACTTTTTTGGTCTTTTCTATTTTTCTGTGTGTCATGAGCAGGCTCACATTCTATGTAGAGTGAGGCAAATATGTATAGACAAACATAACTACGTAAAATTTCAGCATTTAGAAAATCACATACACATTTAGGTCCAAGAAGAACAATAGGATAGGATAGAAAAATTAAGCATAGTTCAGTATCTTCTGAAAAAAAATACTTGCAAAAATCCAAAGTGAATCAGCTGAGCGAAATGCTCTTAAAACCAGTGTTCTATTGGCCTTTATATGCTGGGGCAGATTCCCAGCTCCACTGCCTGAAACAAAGACTCTAAGAAGTCCTTCTTCTGGGATTCTCTTCTCTGGGACCTGGCAGGTTCATGCCCGACTCCCTTATCGCCAGGAGTCAGCCAGCCTAGGAAGTGGAGTCCAGAAATTGATGAAGCAACCAGGGCAGAAAGTGGATGGGTTACCTGTTCTCTTTGCCACTGCTGGGACATCTCAATGTAGGCAAGCACCTACCAGGACACAAAGGCAAAATCGAAGAATTAATCTAACTCTTCCTTTCCTTTGGTTTATTGACTCATTTTCTCTCCTGGATAAAAAATGGTCTTTTTTTTTTTTTTTTCTTTTTGCTTCTGCCATAATGCACTGTCCTTTCCAGAAGGCTAGGTTGGAGCTCTGGGCACCATCTCAGGCTGCAGGTGAGTGGGCCAGTGTCTGGGAGCTACCAGCTTGGAGCAGGAGCAGGGCTGCTCACGGCCACATGGAGATTGCAGTCCTCCCCAAGAGTATCGCAGCACCAGACAGCTGCCAAGTGGCCGGCCATACTATCACAGCCCTGAAGTAAAGGCCCTGCAGAGACACCACCCACTCAGCCCACCTTCTCTTGGCCCTTAGAGTGCCATGATCCTTTCCCTTTTCTCCCCCTACAAGTATAGAATTTAGGAACCTTCCCCTGCTGACCAGCACTTCATACTTAGAAATATCACAGAAAGGCTAGGCTCTTGGTGGACGTATCCTTGGTTGTCCTTCAGCACACTTGCCCCTGGGTACAAGGCCATTTAATGGCCCATGTAGCTTGAAACCTGCCAGAATGACAGCTGACTTCTTTCTGCATGGCAGACTCAGCCATAGCTATGGGACAATATGCTCAGTAAACCAGCACTTAGCATAACTCTCTGGGGCTACTGGAAACTGGTGAGAAAAATTAAGAAGTGATTTGGTGGTAAAGAAGTACTTTATGCCTTGTTGGTCTGCTGCTGTGGCCTGCTTCGTGGGCACTTTGGCTCTTTTGAACATTCTATCAAGGCAAATGAAGAAGGAAAGGAGAGATGAGACTGAGACTTCTGTTGCTTCTTGACATTGAGAGCAGAGAACTGGCATCATATACTGCCCCTTCCTGCCCATGGGCTGTGTCAGGAGTCCGCAGCTTATGGAGGCTTCCACTTTCTCCAGATCCAACCATCCTTCCTGGGCTAGAAGATAGATAGATAGATAGATAGATAGATAGATAGATAGATAGATAGATAGATAACCCTCAAGTCACATGTTACGGTCAATCATCGCTAAGTTATCACCAGCACCCTTCGTGTCCTAGTACCTGTTGCTTCAGTGGCCTAAAAAAAACCCAACCCTGGATCACTCAGACCAATAACTTACTGTTATTGCACCCACGTAACAACCTACAGCTGCCGGAAGAAGTCACACGCTGAATCCCATGACGCCACATAGCTCTGGTTTCCAACTTTGCGTGGTCAGTGCCTTGGTTTGTCCCTCCTGGACCTTTCAAGTTTTTTCCTATTTAAGTTGTCTCAACCTTAGACCTCCATTCTCCAAGCATAAGACCTTATCCTGTTCTCTTCTATGAAAGGCCATCAAGCCCTTTTCCCTACTTCTACTTTCTAATTCTGCTTTTGTCAGCTTCCAAGCAGGTATTCCAGGACTATCCATATTCTTCTCTACTTTGTCTCTACTTCCTATCCTTCCCCAAAGCATTTTTTTTTCCCAAAGCATCTTTGACTCCTCCTCATCCATCTCTCTGATTTACATTTATTCCCCTAAAAATTCTGCCCTTGCTTGCTCCATCTTGTCACGTTCACACCTCAAAGCACCAGCCAGCTTTGGCCGCCCTTCTCTTTACTGTTCTCAAGGTCACCAAAGCCTTTCTGCTTTCCAGTCCTATCTAGAAGACTTTAATAATGTAGTCAAGTAATCCATGAATATGTTCTCAATGTGCGAACCCAGTGGCCCAGACTACAGAGAATGCAGAGTCGCCCTTCATCTCTCCTGCCTTTCCAGGCCCGCACCGCAGTTGGAACTAACCTTGAACCCCACCATCACCATTCAATGCAGAGCATAAGCAGGAGAGGAGCAAGGAAGTCACACCCAGCCAGGCTCCCTCAGATTTCAGCCTTTTTGAGAAGGCCCCTCGGTCCTCTTTCACTAGGATACCCTTTGACTCTGTTTGCACTTCAAAATGCTCCCTTCAAACCCTGCTGACCTTTGCTGCAGTTTCTCTTATTTTGGCCCTTCCTTCAAGTTGTTTTTTCTAAACCAGGTCCCATTTGTTGTCCTCCATTTGTGAATTACTAAGAAGAGCACACTCTTTCCATGGGTTGCTCTAGTTGATTAAACACGACAGAAATGCGCTGATCACAATCAGTGGAAGGAATTTGAGGATCATATACACACGTGTCTGGATATTGTCCTGATTCAAAAACGTTTCTCATTCTTTATCTACGATCCTTTTATGTATTTAATTCTATGGATTGATCGCTTTCCAAACTATCTCTTTCCTCTGCTCCTTTATTAACTCTCAGATGAACCGCTGGAAGTTTATGTGAGGAACTGTATTTACAAGCTACACTCAAATGGTTGAGACACGACCAATTCCCCCCACATTTAGGGAAACCACTCAGTTTACATATTTGATATAAGAACTTTGGAAACTACCCAGGTTATAGTAACCCGTGGTTTGTTTATTGAGGGATGCTTTCTTAAACTTCTAATAGCACAACTAACCTTTTTTTTTTTTTTTTTTAAGTTTTTTACTCATTAAAATTTCATCTCATCCAATGAAAGACACTCAAGCCTATCTGGAAGAAAGTTGATCCTCATTTGTTTTGTTTGGTCCCCCTGGTTACTGTGTCTTTGTTTTAGGCTCTAGCTACTGAATCCCTAGTAAATGCCGGTGATGTACCATAAACTGTGTATCTGTGGTTTCTCTACTCGGCGGGAAAAGAGAGGTTCCTCATATCTCCCATCACCACCCTGTGCCAATCCTGCCAGCATTCTTTTTTTTTTTCCTGCCAGCATTTTATTACGGCTCCAACCACTCCATTCTGGCATCACCATTCTTAGATGCATAATGAGCCATTACTTCTTGGATCTTCATGATGCAAATTTACCCACCCTGAAGACCCTATTTCTTTTGATTTGTCCTCTAAAGCCATTTACCAAGGAATCAGACACATAGGAGACAAAGTATGAGTGTAGTTAGCCATATATAGAAGCTCAATTTTTTGTTTGAAGGAATAAACGAATGAGAAAAGGATATAGGGAGACTTGGAAGAAAGGGTTGGGGAAATAAAGGAAGGGAGAGAAATGGGGTTTCTTGAGAGGCTCTTATAGTTTTTCCCTGACAGCAAGTCATCTTTAATATGTCCACCTATGCCAGCTGTTTTATGTACAGGATCTCACTTGGCCAAGTACAGCAAATGTGTATTTGCATACACATCTCTAGCTTTTTCAGTATTCAGATTTAATGTCCGTTTCCATAGAAACAGGTCTGGCAAGGCTGGTTCACAGAAGCTAAGAATGAGAGACATAACATGAGAATTGTGCTAACTTCAGGCAAAAGCTAAAAGTCATACTTTTGTCTTTTCAGTAACTTGGTGCTTTAAAGTCAGCAGGAGGGAGCCTTATTAAGTCAAGCAAGAAGCATTTTCATTTTTATTACTGAGGGTTTTTTTTTTTTTTTTTACTGTTTACATTTCTCATAAAATTGAAAGCAATTACAGAACAGTGTTAATAGGCAATGTTCCCCAGGGGAATGGAAAACTTTCAGATTCTGGTTATGGTCTTCTGAACAGCCCCTGCCCAGCTCTTTCCTCAGCAAACTATCTTAGCCACCGCCTGTTCACCTGCCTATTTTGAGGTATTTTATGGTTTAGCCAAATGTTAGGAGTATTACACTTGAAAAACTCAAACAATAAGACTGAACTGTACAAGTGAAATATTTCTCTAAGCATCTCTAGTAATCATTCTCAGACCAGTTCCTGAAACTGTGGAACAAAGTGCTAATCCATAAATGAAGACCATTTCACCCGTGGGCGAGAACTTCTTTCCTGTCTGTGAAGGTGGACTCTTCTGTAAGGAAACAATGGAAGCACAATAAGATTGCTGTAAAATGCATATGCCTAGGGCCCCTTCCCAGACACTCTGGTTCAGTAGCAATGGAGAAAGCCAGGATGTGGTTTGCCTTATGGAGCACTGCCTCAACTATCAGGTAGAATTTGAGTTGTTTTTTTTTTTTTCATGGATATTCTCATGGACTACTTTGCATGTTCTTTTCAGCTTTCAGATTTGCACATTGCATGTCCGTGTACTTGTAAGGAACCTATAAGCATTTCCACTAGTAGTGCGCAGTTGTTCGGCCATGCAGAATGTACCAGGCTTTTAACTTCTTAAGGGTAGGCAGGAACCATGTCTTACTTGCCTGTGTTCTTCACCATTAGTACAGTAGGTGTTGGATAAATGTTTGCAGAACTGACCAATGAGCCAATCCTGATTTCCTCAGTTTTGGTTTTTTTCTCCCCCTCAGTTTTCATTTTGATTTTGTCAAGGTAATAAGGTACCTTCTCACATAAAGGAGTATCATGTTATTTGAGAGCTATCACTGCCCATCAATAACTACTAGAATTTAAGAAGAAAAGTACAACTGAGACGACATAACTAATTTCCTCGGAGCTCTTTGGAAACCATTTAGAAAATCTTAAGTCTCACATGGGAGTTGTGTAGAATTAAAATACATTTTGATAATCCTTTCCAGCTTTATAATTCCGTTTTCTACTCTTGGGTCTCAATACCTAAAACTGTCAGCAAGCCTCTGAACAACGGTGCTTTTGTTTTAGTAGCCAAGAATTCTACTTCTAGGTTTCCATTCAACCTTCAAAATCATACTCAGAACCGGTTGGGGATCAAAATATGGAAAAGCACTGAAACCTCCTACTAGCTCGACCAAACTACAGTGTAAGCTGCAACTCCTATCTGTGCACCTATCTGAAAAGTTTACCAATTCTTCATAATTATTTTGAAACAGGGATGGTTCTTGGCTGAATAAGCTAATGCATAGACCCTATGGAAAGAGTAACACTAAACAGCCTATCTTCAGAATATTTCGCTTTTACTTTTTCCATAGTGGTTGAAGGCAGAAAAGACAATTGCTTATTTAGCACCCCAATCACTGGCTCAGCAGCCTGAAACAACAAGATAGAAATAGCAACAGCCCAGGTGAGGGCCAAAGAGTCAAAAGTTTTTTTGTTTTTTTTAATTCAGCACCAGTTTCAAGTAAAATTGAATTGACCATGATCATAAAAGAAGGTAGGATCTTATGACTGATTTCCTTTTGTTTTTTCAGCTGAAAATTGACCTAGTTAGTTTATGGGCTTTTAACAGATTTTTCACGAGGCTAAAATAAGAAATCTGAAATCAGATTGTCTTCATAGTTCTTTAGGAAGCTTTTTCCACATTAGTTCATGCTAGAAAGTTAAAGTCCAAATACTCAAAGTTGAAATAAATTCTTAACAATGTAAAAGATCCTAAAAGTTGAAAGGGAGGAAAGAAGAGATGATGGGTTTGGTTAATTTAGTAGCAATAAACTAAGCATTTTAAAGTGGTCATGAAGCACCAAGCTCTTCTGTCCATGATACATTGCCATTCAGAGTTCAGCACCAGGAAGCAGCTACACTGACAGGAAGAGCAGCGTATTGACACCCAGGCAGGTGCGCTATCGTCCAGCTTTTATGAACACATGGGCTGTGCCCACCTCCTCACTTCAGTGAGAAGTTTGGACTACTGAATTCCTAAGCTCCTGATCAATTGTACAGTCCTGTGGTCTGTAAACTGAACCCTGAAGTCTTGGCTCTAAGTGAGACTATGTAAGGAGAGCCCAAGCAAAACTTAATTGGAATCGAACACCTCTAAACTGATTTAGCTGTATTTTGTGTTAGCCCAACTTAGATGTAATTCATCAGGTTAAAATTGAGTATAACTGATATAGCTCCAAGATAAAATCTAGTTCAAAACCCCAAAAGGTAGTTAACAGGTCACTATTCATAGAGACCTAAGGTATTGAGCCAACCAAAACCTTTCCTGTTAGAAACGGTTGAAATCATTAATCCTAGAACTATTTTCACTTGTCTCCCACATAGAATATATTTTAGCACACAACCTACATGCAATTCTCTATCCTGATACTTTTATAACTTGTATTAATTCATTTCTATTTTTCCATTACCAGCTCTATTGTTAGGATTTTAATGGCTACAACTTATTCCCTCATGTTGGTAAAGCATCATCTGTTAACTTTCCTTCCAATTCTGTTTCTAGTTTTGGTCTAAAAGTAGTTCATTTGGCATTAAATAGCATTTGCTTTATTCTGTCCTTATCATCAGCTAGGTTTTAGTTTCATCCTTTCAGTTTCACCTGCCTGGAATTTCTTCAGGTATATTTACTTTGGTCCAAATGGTTGCTTCACTGTTTTCCTATTTAAGGAAGTCTGACCATTTTTAGAAGTTGCTTTTATTTTTAAAAAGTCACAAATAAAGGCATGTATTTTCTTTTAAAAAAAATTGTGGCAGGGCAGCCCGGGTGGCTCAGTGGTTTAGTGCTGCCTTTGGCCCAGGGCCTGATCCTAGAGACCTGGGGTCGAGTCCCATGTCAGGCTCCCTGCGTGGAGCCTTCTTCTCCCTTTGACTGTGTCTCTGCCTCTCTTTCTCTCTCTGTTTCTCATGAATAAATAAAAATCTTTTTAAAAAATTGTGGCAAAACAACGTGTCATGTCACCAATAAGTATATAGTTCGATGGCATTATATTCGGAACCTTGTGCAACCATCAGCACTACTTCCAAACTTACCATCCCAAGCAGAAACTGACCGTTAAGCAATTCTTCTCCATTCCTTCCTACTCCATCCCCTGGTAACTGCTAATCTACTTCGCCTCTATGAATCAGTCTTTTACATTTCATAGAAGTGGAAGTGTATTTGTTCCGTTGAGTCTAGCTTACCTAACTTAGGTTTTCAAGGTTTATTACACTACCTATTAAAACTCCATTCCTTTCTATAGCTTAATAGTCTATTGTTAGGTACAGCTTGTTTATGGATTTGTCTGATGGTAGACGTGAGTCATTCCCACCTTTTGGCTAACGTGAATACTGCTGTATTGAATATTGGCATACGCAGATCTGTTGGAGCCCCATTCTCAATTCTTTTGTGTATCCACCAAAGAGTGGAATTACAGGCGGTATTCTAGATTTATTTTTTCAAGAAAACTGCTACTTTGTCTTCCACAGAAACAATCCCTCTTCACATTTCCATCAGCAACATAGAAGGGCTGCCGTTTCCGTTTCTCCACGTAATCAGCAAAAGTTAACCTTGCTTTTTTATTGCAGCCATACCAGTGATGTGAAGTAGCAATTCATTGTGGCTTTGATTTGTATTTTCCTAAGAATTAATGTTTCATGTGTTTTTTGTTTGTTTGTTTGATTTTTTACTTTTGTGTATCTTCAATTTCTTTAGGTCCTCTACTTTTTAATTGGTATGTTTATCCTTGATTTTTTAGAAATTCGTCACATGTTCTGGATATAAACCTTTCAGAGAACATTTGCAATCCTTTTCCCCTATAGATTATCATTTTATTGATAATCAAAGTTAAATTTGTGCACATTGAGTACATTGAGTCCAATTTACCTTTTTCTTCTGTTCCTTGTGCTTTTGGTGCTTTATTTCTACCACTTTTTGTTCCTTTTATCTACGTTTTCTTTCTAACTCCCTTTATATTCCCTAAGGTTTATCACCATAAGTTATACTATTGGTAGATAGTAATTCAACCAGTTATTGAGGATTAAAAGGATTTACAGAAAGTTGTTTTCCTATCATTTAAAGTATTGAAATTCTGTGTGGCAATATTAAGAGCAGTGAATAATTTTTTCATTTTTAGAAATGGCACTATTTCAGTAGCCAGTAAATGTTCATGTAGTTTATAAAGGACCTTTGAATCCTTCAAGGATGAAGAGCCACCCTAGACTTCTTTGGGGAAGTATCTGTAGATAGATCATAAAAATGTGGTGTAGAGGATGAAATAGGAACTCAGGCAAATGTGGGGAATTTAAGATACACTATACCCGTGAATACACTCTCAAAAGAACTAGGTATGATAATTATGCATTTGATGGTGCTAATTTCTTTATTCAAGAGGTAAAAGAATCTAACAATATTTTAGGCAGGTGTTAGGTAATCTAATTCCTTCAGTTGGAGTTTGCTTTTGCTCATATGGTGGATTCTTCCCATTACAGGATCTTCTAAATAGTTATTTGTTCTTGGCCATGCATTCACCGTCAAAGACCTTATACAAATATTGTCTCAATACCAAGCTGTCAGAGCTTTGCATTCTGTTTCATCTACAGATTGCATTTCCAGCCGCACAGCAGCCTTCAGTAATTCCATTCAGCTTGACTCTCTGACCCAGCTCCAGCACGTTTGCACTCCAAGGATGCTGAGCTTTCAGATTATGCAAATGTTTTGTGCTCCCTGAAGTCTGACCTCTCTAGGGAAAAAGAGGTCCCCATAGCTTTAGAAAAATGGAAAGACAACACTTGAAAATGGGAACAATTTCCCTGATTTTCTCTTAAATTCACAATTTGTACTATCTAGGTTTCCAATTGCCTAGGGAAACCAGCTATTTAAGAATTGACCATCTCTTTGCGGTAGACTGAGACAATCTAATGGAAAGGAACCTGAGCTTAACAGACCCAAATTCTTTATGATGAGCAGCAAGCAACCAGCCCCTTGCTCCAGATGGAAATGTTATTGGTCATCTAAGTTTGTTCTCCACTCAAACATTCTCAAAAAAGATACTTCAGAGGAGCAGCAACTCAGAATTCTGTGGAGAATCGTCTCCTCAGTTTTTCTTTTAAGGTTTTAATTCCAGTGTAGTTAACATACAGAGTTATATTGTCTCCTCAGTTTTATGCCATGCTGCACATAAATACACCAGGCTCCATCACAATATTGATATAAATTGACAAGTGGTAAATGGTAAAACAAGAGATTAAGCAAAAAATGACAAATTAGCAGTGTCAGGGGACAAGATAATGGGGTTGCCTTCACTTTCTAGGATAAAGGCCGGTTGGCACCAATTATAAGGTAGATAAAGTATTGTATGTATAATCTATGCCAGATACTTTGCCCACCCTACATCTAGCATATCGTAAGCATTTTCAGAGTAGCAGCTGTCAATGTTATTAGTTCCAGGCAGCAATTATTTAGAGTATATATGGAAACTGTTTAATGTATAAAACTATATATAAAATACATAAGAAATATTTTTAAAAAAGTTCTTCTGTTTCTGGACTCAAACCCGTACTACTTAGAAAGCTTCCCCCCAAATTAGTAATGAACCAATAGGACATGTACCTTCAAGCCTTAATGTTCCTGGGGAAGCCTACCTGACCAATCCTCCCTCCCCAGAGAGGAAGAAGCCTACCTCCCCACCTCCCCCTGTCTACTTCCCACCCATTTTACCCAGCTTATTATCTTCTATTGTGTATTTATGTTTTATCTTCAGCTTCCCCACTGGAAGCTATGTCCCATGCGGGTAGGGGTTTGTAATCTAGCACATGATCAATCTCCAGCCCCAAACAATGTGTAACCACCCACAGTTGGTACTCAGCAAATTTGTTAAAGGAGAGAACTGAGGCTCAAAGAGACGGAGTATGTCAGCAGGATTTCTTAACAAGGTAGGATTGGGACACAAAGGTAGGTCTGCTGACTCTATTACTATTTCCACCGTATGTCACTTACTTTCAGAGCCTCTCTCTGCCCTAGGCCTCTAGGTACATGTTGTGAGCTCCGCCTAGGAGCTGAGAGAGCCCAGGAAAAGGAGGGATAGAAGTCTAGGCAGAGGCTGAATGGGTCTGCTCTGCAGGTAAATAGACCACCTGATCCAACTGTATGTGTGAATCAGCCTCTTGGGTTAGTAACAGATGCACTTCTCTGAACTTTATAAAAGATGAGTTTTCGGAAGTCTAATCTCTCTAAGTCAGGACTTCCCATAGTAATAAACACTTTATATAGAACTTTAATCTACAAAGCAATTTCTAAAACTCTCCCAAGTGAATCCTCTTAGGATTTCCAGGATGTGGGCAAGATAAAGATAACAAAACTTGAAAATAATGAAATATGTGAGAATGACAGCAAAAAGGGCTCATGAGATGGCTGGAAAGCCTAGAAAAGGTAACCTGCGTCTGAGCATCCCAGTGTTCCCATCACTGCTAACAACTTTGAGGACTTTCACTCTAGTGTCTGCATATCCTACTGTCAGTAATAGATGCCCATCAATATCCAATACATGAGACATATTTCTACTCATAGCACAAGTCTGTATATATCCACGTACCAAGATTTCCCTTGAATCAAGTAGTTCCATAAAGCTATCCATCAAGTAGCCGCCATAAATGTGTGCTCTTTAAAACTAAAAAATGAAACTAAAATCTAATCCCTCACAGGGTTACATTTTCAGTGTTCAGTAGACACACGGCCAGTGATGGTTGTATATCCCACACAGATATAGGACACTTTCATCACAAAGTTCTACTAGACTATGCCACTCTAGATGTAGCCCATGTGACACAGGACCATTTAGAGATTGCATCTCAATCTGATAGAGCCATAATAGTTTCATATGGCACTCTGCTGGCAGCCCCGGTGCTAGAACTTGTGCCTAATAGCTCTTTGACACTTTTCTCATGAGCTTTGAACAGTTTCTTTATCTCGTCTTGTCTTATGGGGCTACTAGGAATTTTCTTTTCCATCAGGTCATACTCACTGACCTTGAGTCCTCAACAGCTGAGCCTCTTCCTTCGCCACCTAGAATAGTTTTTGTCAGCTAGCTGACAGTTCCTGGCCATGTAAGCCTTAGGACAACCTACTTTATTATCATCTCATTCTTCGATTGAGAATTTTATTATCTATGTCCAAGTTAAAGTTACAGATTAACTAGAAGGCCGGAAGATGGGGAGGGGTAGCAAAATATTTTCTAGTATAAATGGGTCAGATACAGAATTAGGAGAACTTGAATTTGGCATTCGTGATTAACCTACAGACCAGTCCTATAACTTCTCTCAAAATCTCCTTTGTTGTCATTTGTAAAAGTATAGAAATATTCACATCTGCTGGAGGGCTACAGGAATATTTTAACAGCATGAAGTAGAACTACATCACTGTTAGATCTTGTTGAGAAATTAAACCCAGATTCTCCAAGCCCAGAAAACCATTCCACAAAAGGTAGCCAAGGGTTATTAATGAAGCAGCATTCATCTGGATGTGCTCCACATCATAGGTAGGCAACCTAAGAGTGCCAAGACGAGGAAATCTCACCCTTTGGTACAGCCAGGCAGATACAGCCTGCTACCTATGTGATCTCAAGTCACTAGTCCTCAAGTTTAGAGGGTTTACCAGCAACATTTGTCACACAAAGTTCATCTTAAACTCACCTGGTAATTGTGGTGACCATCTGTATTAGCTAACTGGCTGTATACAAATATAATTTTTTTTGTCTTTATGACAGGATATAGTTTTGTAACTCAGAGGGAGGTATTGGCCAAAGTTAGGCTCCCACCTTCCCACAGAACTTGGTAGATGTAGTATCTCTTAATAATTACATTTCAAAAGGATGGCTCCCTGGTACTTGTGAAAAAGCTCCCTAAATCTAAAGACCCACAATAGGCTTGTAAGAAGACTTAAAACTCAACAAGGCAGAGGAAGAATTTAACAGTTACAATTTTATAAAAGCAAACATCCTAAGAAAAGGGAGATGTAGGTCTCTCCCCTTTTAATTAATGAGAATTAAGCCTTTGGATTGTCATTTGTATTTGCCCTGCAGGCATCCATACACAATGGGTTATTTCACATCTGTATCATCAGGTATAATGAACTTTATCTAATTTTTGGTAAAGTAAATCTGGATTAAAGAATCTAAAGTGCATATTAATTTTTACTCTCCTGTGCACATAATAAACTAGACCAAAGCAAACTGACCAAAGAGAAAGTTCAATGAATCAGGTCTTTGGGATCTTTCATTCAGTTGAAGAACTGTATCATTAGTGTACTTCTGCACAAAAGACCATAAGCCCAAAAGCAGTTTAGGCAACTTTAATATTTCCACCAATAATCTATTTGATGTTATTTGTAGAAATGTCATTTTGTAGATCAAATATATGAGAAATATTTGTAGTGTAGTGATACTTAAAGTTTTATTCTATGAACCAAAGAACATTATTTTTTTTGGATGAGTTGCATTATAGGCCTTATTCTAGGTCTCTGCCTCGTTCATTAGGTTATTGAAAAATCTATGTAACAATTATACAGTTTCACCAGCTTTGTTGTGGTTTAGGCAAACTAAAACTACACCATACTATTTCATAATAGTTGATTCTAGTAGGTGATAAAATTCAGTCAGTCAAGAGTCCTAGCATTCATCTCCAGAACAGTCAGCTATGGTCCACATAGTCTAGGTTTCATGCTCATAGGAAACGTTAATGACCATCAAGTAGTCAGAACAGTACCAATATTTTTATATACTCATTAAATATATGTACCCGTTAACCCAGTTAATTTGTAGTTGAACACATGAATGTTTAAACACTAGAGGCTTGATGCATTATTTTAGGTATTCAGAATTCAGAGGTAGGAGTTATCTAAGGTCTTTTAATAACTTTTCAATGGTTTCCCATTTTTCATAGGAGGAGTTTGATATGCATTCATTACACTTAGCTGCTAAGTAATTCCTTCTGGCCCCCAGATACCTGCCCATTTCTCCACCCTCCCTTTACCCCACTTCTTCCTTATTGCTCTTCAAATCTGCCTAGAATTTCCCCACTTACCAGGCTTGCTCTTACATCAAGGTTGAAGTATTTCCTATCCTACCCACCATTCACTTCACTTTCTATTCCTTTAGGTTTTGACTGAGTTTGTCAAGTGGTATGTTTTACAACTGGACCCATTACCAGTTAGAGGACACTGAGTTAGTGGACCCAACCTAAGTCATCTTAGGAGGTTAAGAGAAGCACTAACAACTCTATTTCCCATTCACAGTCAGCCAAATTCTCATTTTTCTTCCTATTTCTGGGGTTTCTCATTAGGGGGCTCTATGTTGTTGAAAGCCACTCTTGACCTATCCCAAAGTGAATTCTACAATATCATTTTCCAGCTAATTTTCCTTATTCTGTTTACATTTTATTAGACTTGGTACCAAAATATAGTTTATCTTCCCCAATAGACTTGGAGCCAATCTTACAGTGCCTATCTCTATACCTCTGATTGTGGTACCTACCAGCAGTTACTTAATGATTTAAGTAATATGCAAAATCCCTATGGCTCCGCCTCCCCAAAGACCTACTTGCTATTAGTCTATTTCTTCCAGTGTGTGATATGTTTCAACTGCTTGGTTCAAAACTATAGATGTATTGCCTATCTGCTATGTAGTAACTGTTGGGTGTAAGTCTATGTTCAGAAGAGAATTTCTTTCATTGTAGTCACATCTGACAAGGAACTTACTGGCCCTCATCTGGTTCTCTATGTTGCATGCTTGGATAGAGGTCATTTAAGTCCACAGCTAATTTATTATGTAAGAAACTAGGATCCCAGACCACTGACCCAGAAACTAAAGGACAAGCAATAGCAAGACAATCTATTTTTGTCACAAAGGAGGCTGTCCCCACGTATATCCAGTATTTATCATCTTGGGCTCTTTGGCAATATGTAAAATGTATAAAAACAAATTGATTTTACATGGGGAATTAGTGATAAGGGAAGTTGGCAAATAGAAATTAAACCAGAGAAAGAGCCTCTTCAGAGGAGCAGAACAGGTTAAAAAGATAAATAAATAAAAATTTAAAAACAAAAACAAAAACAAAAAAACAGCTCTTCTAACTCTTACAAGGGTTATTTTTCCCCCTCTTTCAAATGCTAATTTACACATAATCCATTCTACTTGCTTCAATCCCCCAAGGACTTCTATTCAGGTTAAGGTTTTAGTAAGAAATAAAATCTAAGTTTTATTAGGCTTAAGTTCTAAGTTACTAAGTTCTAACTTACTAAGTTACTACCTCTTCCAGAAATGCGTGCTTTTTAGGCAAAGTGCTGGGGTGGGGTGATGCTTGATAGATACATCAGATGGAAAAAGTTTAGGATGGTAGGAGAGCTAATGGAGAACAGGCCTTTGCAGTATCTCCCAAGCTGTCTCCTAGAAGCAGGTTCACTCTGCAAACAGCTGGCTGCGGGGTGGAGGGTAGAGGGAGGAGAGGAACTCTGTTGCAGCTCCTTGTTGCTGAGGCCCATGTCTACAGGTAATGGAAGTTTAATAATGGTCTGGGAGATGCGTGAAGGAAAATTTTTACAATCTCAAAGTATGTCAAGGAGAAGGAAGCTGCTTAGGAAAAAATAAAAACCGCATCCTTTTGTACATCAGCCCAAGCTTCCAGGTTTCAGAAATGCTCACACTCAATAGGATTTTATTTATCTTATTTATTCTCCTTCTCACTTCTAAGCTTTTTTCTTCCATTTCTCTCTGAACCTGGTTGCTTTTTCATTATTTCAGTTACAGTTCCTCTAAGCTGTTAGGAAATAACTAGGACCTTTTAAAAGGATAAATTCGTGTATTTTCCCCCACTGTCAGCTTCCCATTCCTGCTTACAACAGAAACATCTGGCAAGTCTAATTTTAAATAATCAACTTTTCCAATATGGTAATTAAAAGATATAGATCTGAATTTGCATTTATTTGTGGAAATTCTTCCTGCGAGCCATTCATTTTTCATCAAGCGCCCTGTGCTTTTCATTACTTCCTTCCTCACCTCCTCCCCATGGTCACCCTACCTGACTAAGCAGCCCTATTTCACTCCAGGCTCCCGCTCCGTGAATGTAAAACTATTAGCAAATGTTAATAGTAACCCGTCAGACTTCATTATTTCAGTAATGGAATCTGTCAGTCAGCCACCGATGGCTGTTCATGACCACTTTGTTGATAAATAGGGGGTAACTTCAACAATATTCATTTTAAACAAATAAAATCTGTTCTGATTAAGAACTCATTCTGCCCAGTGGGAATCCAATTAAGCCAGCTTCTGGAGGAAGGTTCGTTCAGCATCTCCCCACTTAGCCATAGAAACCTAGTTTGATTTCTATGAAGCTCTCCTCTTTGGAAGCAAAGAAGTCTTGTTCTTCCAAAAGAAAGGGTGATGGCTCTGCTCTGCGGGCCCAGCTTGCCGCAGACCTCCCTCTCTCAGACCCTCACACAACCCATATATACAGACCCACCCACTTGCCATATCACACACGATGGTTGTTTTTCTTTGGTTTGTTCATGTTACCGTTGGGGGGGGGACCTTGACTTATGGAGGTTTCCATGAATTCTATAGCAAAGCAGATTCTGGTTCAAATTAGACATGTAGCCAGGGGTGACAGTCAAAATATTTCCACCGAAAAAAAAAAAATATTTCCACCAACCTGTATAATGCAGACACCAAACAGTGAGAATGACAAATAGGTAAACAAAAAACATGATTTGTAGCTGATGGAAGTGCTCTGAATGCACAGTACATAGTTCCCGTTATTATGAGGATACTATTTAGAGAAGGTATTCAAGGAAGTCTTTTCAGAACATTTCAGCTGAAACTTTAAAAATAGATCAGCTATAGCACATCTTGAGGAATTGGACAAATAAATGATCGAGAAGATTTTGTTGCAGATACCCGATGTGGGAATGAAGTATGTCCCACCAGTTCTAAGTCCTAGTATTTTTTTTCTCTCTCTCTCCACATATTGAATGCTGATGTCCCTTCAGAAGACAGAAAGTGGTTGTACAGAGTGGACCCCCGTGCCTTAGTACTGATAGGAAAAGGTCAAATGACGTTGCCACACATTCTTTACTACAGATGGAAATTGAACTGGCTGTTTCTTGTGGTGAAGGCAACTCCTAGTCCTTTAGTGACTTCTGACTTTAGTGAGATGGAGAGCTGGCCACTTGCACTGCTTTTCTCAAAGCTACTCCTTGCCATCACCCATCTGGCGCTGTCCTTGTCAAGTGGCCTACCGTCAGCGGAGTCAGAGCCCTGAGTGTCACTCTTGCCATCTTGCCTCCCCAAGTCCATGGCTGTCCATGGCTGCACCTACGGTCTCATCATCGCCTGTATTGGCTCCCCATTCATCCCCTCTGCTTCCATGTGGGACCTCAAGTTTGCACAGGAACAGTACTACGCTATCTTACCCGGTGTAACTGACCCTGCCCTCCAGTACTCTTGTTTGTCCCTTGTTTAAATTCTAAGGCACAAACGTGATCGGGCCTCTCCTCTGCCAACCACCTCATTAGCTCGTTCCCAGTCCTATAGGCACAGAACCAAGATCATGCAAGACCCAAATCATCCCCTGCCTTCCTCCTCCACCTCAACCCTTCTATGCCATCTGCAGTTCCTCATCGCCCTCTGGTCTCTTTCACCAACACACTCCTTTCTGGAGGACCTCCCCCTGCTTTAGCACCCCACCACCGCGATTCATCCTTTGCAACTCAGCGCATTACTCCCTTCTTCCCAGAGTCCTCCCCCAACTCCCCCCAGAGGGATCCCTAGCACCTTCCTTCTCCAGCTATCACAGATCTGTTTACCAAGGAGCTCTACTTGGATATGCCCTGGCTTCAATTTAATGTGTCCCAAGCTAACTCATGTCCTTTTCCCTAAAGCTGGTCCTTCTGAGTTCTTGAGTTCCCTGAGGCACACCACTCTACTAAACTCAGAAACCTTCCCCTCTTCCCTTTCTCCCTCGTACCCATGCCCACTCACCAAGTTCTATCAGTTCTGTTTAGTATCTCAGGTCTCCCCCACTTCTCAGTGTCCCCCCCCCCACTGTCCCTGGTGTTTGTCCCTTCTCTCCCTATTTACTGTGTCATCCCTTTACGGGTCTAATTCCCTGCTAATCCATTCTCCACACTCCCAGGCAACTCATCTGATCCTTTTCTCTCTGCCGAAGATCATTTAATGGCTGCCAGTTGCTCTCAGGATGAAATTAAAACTTCCCAAATAGCTCACAAGGCCCTTTGAGGCGTGGCTCTAGCATACCTCTCCAGGCTCCTCTCTCCAGGCTCCTTATCTCCTAGTGAATTGCTTTCAGTTCATATGATGTGCTCTGCTTCTTCGCCTCTAGGGAATTTGTCAGCTCTTCTGAATAAACCCTTCTTATTTTGAGGTCTTAGCTCAGGATCCTTTTCTATAGAAAGCTTTCTTGATCAGTCCCCAAAGCAAATCAAGTGTCCCCCTTAGTGTTCCTCATGGCACCTTGAAACGGCTCTCACCCCTAGAACTTATTAATATGAATTATGCCTGTTACTGAACTGTAAACTTCATGGTGCCAGAGACTGTAGCTGTTTTGACCAAGTATCCACCCTGCTTAGTATCACGCCTGACACTTAGGAGACATTCAGGATTTATTTGGGAGATGAATAAGCAATTAGATAATGATATCTCTTTCAGTTATATTTTTACTTCCTTCTTTGTTGGGAAAAATACAGATTAAGTAATTCAGTTTATTGAGGCTTCACTGTCAAGTCAGGACGTTGTACCCAGGTATGTGATTTCAAGTCTTTTCTAAATCATGTGGTTGATTACAAAGCCACAGGGGATTGCTGTTTTCATTTTATTGAATTTTTTTAAAAAAAGATTTCATTTATTTATTCATGAGACAGAGAGAGAGGCAGAGACATAGGCAGAGGGAGAAGCAGGCTCCCTGCAGGGAGCCTGACACAGGACTCGATCCCAGGACCCCGGATCACAACCTGAACCACAGGCAAATGCTCACCCACTGAGCCACCCAGGTGTCCCTTAAAGATTTTTTTTATAAAGAACTCTCCAGGGGATCCCTGGGTGGCACAGCGGTTTGGCGCCTGCCTTTGGCCCAGGGCGCGATCCTGGAGACCCGGGATCGAGTCCCACATCGGGCTCCCGGTGCATGGAGCCTACTTCTCCCTCTGCCTCTCTCTCTCTCTCTCTCTCTCTCTCTCTGTGACTATCATAAATAAATAAAAATTTTTTAAAAAATTAAAAAAAATAAAGAAAGAAAGAACTCTCCAAAATGGGGACTTTTATCAAACAAACAAGTTTGGTAAAACTTGTTCCTCATCCACTGTCAGAACATCAGTTTTCCCAGAGAAATGTGTAACTGGAGATAAAGCAGCACAAAGGACTGCTTTATTCCATGCCTTTTTCCTCAATCCAAGGAGCCTTTAATCTCACCTTCGAAGTCAAGAGATGGACCAGCAAGGAGGAAGGTTTAAGTACAGGATGGTAGAGAGAGGAGGAAAGATCATTTGCCCCAATGCCCAGAGCCATTGATCTTTAATAACTCTTTTTAGAGCCTCTACTTACATCATAGCTTAAGTAGGATTTAATGTGGTATATTAATCTGTAATTATCAGAACGGATCTGGCTGTAATTGTTATATTTTAGATATTTGAATTAAATGTTTGAGGTTACATGTATTTTGGGTCATTTTTTTCCAGGTCTTAAGATTTTTATAGGCTCTTCAGAATGCCACAGTGTCCCCATCTACCCACCCACTTCAGACCTTAGGGAGGAAAGCTTTGGGGTTCTGTTCCTCCTCACTCATCCCATTAGGTTTTACCTGGCTACATGGAATAGATAGGAACACCCCAAAAGCATAAAGGAAAGCCTGGGACATAGGTGGCCAACACATCCCTGAGTTGAGAGCACCTCCCCATACCCCACAAGGGAGTAAGTGAAAATCCTTATTCTCCCCCCACTCTGAGGTTCATAGGCACAAAAGGCTCCCCACATAAACCAGTCTGAGTTGGATCATATGAAACTGCCCTTTCTAAAGGTCAAAATGGTTAAATATCAGCCTTTCACTCTTCAACCTAGTAATTCAGTATGGGTCTTTGGAGTCAACCAATCCATAGTGTCCCTTCTAATAGAGTGAGGGGAAAGGGGTGTTTCCTAGGGTTGCCATAACAAAACAACACAAACTAGATGACTCAGCCAACAGATTTGTTGTCTCAATTCTGGAGACTAGAAGTCCAAACCTAAGATGTTGGCAGGTTTACTTTTGAGGGCTGTGAGCATCTACTGCATGCCTCTCTCCCAGGTTCTGCTGGTTTGTTGATGGTCTTCTGCATTCCTTGAATCACCTGATCTCTGCCTTAATCTTCACATGTTGTTATCCCTGTGTGCTGGTCTCAGCCCCCATTTCTCCTCTTTCGTAAGGTCACCAGTCATATTGGATTAGGGCTCACCCTAATAACCCTAACTTCACTTATTCATCCACAGAGACCCTATTTCTAAATGAGGTCATATTCACAGGTACACATTCACAGGGATTACGACCTTAACAGCTTTTGGAGGAGCACGATTCAACCTATAAAGGGGTAGGAGGTCATCTATGGTCTACTGGCCAAAGGCACAGATCAGTTTCAGCCTCCAGTGTTACCAGGCGTTTATTATAGTCCCACATCTCCACCCCATCAAATTCTGTCAGTCGGGTAGACTAATAATCTCAGGGAGATGCCAGAAAGAGCTGAAGTCAAATAGGGTCAAACCTGGAACTGTGAGATTTTTATTCCGATCTAGTCTGAAAGAGACTCAAAAACAACAACCACTAGTTTAAGTCTGGACACAAAGTTGCAGCAGCTTCTACCTCAAGCCAGTCCAAGCCTGAGTGAGCTAAATTACATGAGCTCCATCATAAAACCTTCTAGTAGCATAACACAAAGCTAATAAGCTCAATTCGAACAAATTCTAATAAGCAACCCTAACAGAAGAAAGCACTGAATGTGGCTCCTGGCTACTGAGGAACACCAAAGCTGTGATATTTTGTAACAGCACCCACTAGATGGTTCTTTTATTCTCAGATGGTTAATTCCCTGGTCACTCATCAGTTAATGTTTTGTCCTATTCACACCACAAGAATTAAAATCCACCTAATATGTAGGATTATCTCCTGAGAGCCCACTGCTAGTACGTACTTTTCTATTTTATCCCATTTAATCCTCACAAGAACTCAGGGATAACTTTGTTTTGTTAGCTAAGAACCTAATCCCAGACTTGGCACTGTGTCCCGTGTCTTCTCCAGTACCGTCTCAACTCAAGAATTCTCTCGAGTAAAATACATAAGGCACTGACAACCAGGACCTTCCAGGCTGGTTTCCCTTTAATTGCCCAGGTTTAAAAAGAAGGGCCTCCAGGGATGCCTGGGTTGCTCAGTGGTTGAGCATCTGTCTTTGGCTCAGGGTGTGATCCCAGGGTCCTAGGATCAAGTCCTGCCTCGGGCTCCCCATAGGGAGCCTGCTTCTCCCTCTCTCTGTGTCTCTGCCTCTCTCTCTGTGTTGCTCATGAATAAATAAAGTCATTAAAAAGTAAAATAAAAAGAAGGACCTCCAGATGCTGTAATGTAGGCAAATTGACCAGGACTGCTAATCACCTCTTCTAAATCGTAGAGGGAAATTGGTGAATTGGAGAACATAAAAGCTTTGAAAAATTTTTAGGAAAGAGAAGGTGATCGAAACCATACAGGGCAGATACATAACCCAGATGAGAAAACCAGAGAGCCACAGGCAGGATAGTGTGGGCAGGTCCCACCTGCCAGGTGATCAAGCAAGGCAAAGAAGCAACAATGGTGGCCCAGCACCTCCTCCAGCTGGTTGGATAACTTCAGGATAGCTCTAGAGCCACCTAGCTAGAGCTGTCATAGTGACATTAGAATCACCTATGGAGTTTTATGACCTCCTTGTGTCCTAGGCCTCACCTGGGTTTCATAAAAATTCAGACCGTAAGTTCAGTCCAACTGTATTTCTAAAATTTGGTTCCATTGTGCTCCAAGGTCAAGAACCACAGAATTAGGGTATGTGGGGGAGGGAAAGGAAGAGCCAGCCGGCTGGTGGTAACTTTCTGTCCTCCCGCTTTTCCCAGCCCAAGGGTTAGGGGACCGGAAGCTAGAGCAGCAGCCCAGACAGGTGTCCATGGAGGTATCCGGCAGGATATGGATAAATGGGGGAGGACGAGGGTCTTTGAGCTCATGTTTCAATTCTAGAGGCTGTCTGCCCAAAATTCCATCTTCTTCCCCAGTCAGAATCACCAGGAGAAGGACAGGGTAGAGTTTCAGTTCCAACCCCTCCTCCTGATGTACAGAGTCAGTTGTGGTTGCTTATATCCTCAGGGGAGCATTTACACACAAGAAAAGAAAAAAAGAAAAAATACCTAGGCATAGAAAACCAAGTCTCTATAAAAGAAATAGAGGAAGTAGACCAACCTTTACCCCACAATTCAGAAGCAACGTACCATACAAAGGGGGAAAAAAAGAGGTAAAAAGAAGGCCATAGCAATACTGGATACAAAGATAGGTTAACAATGAGAATTCCAAGACCTTTTGGGGGGAAAAAATGAGACCTTAGAGTTACAGGGCATCAATGACTTAACTAGTTAAAAAATAAATAAATAAAACTTATTTGTATTAGCATAGTTTAGCATTGTAAATTACAGGACTAACATATTCGTGCCCCCCTAAATTAATCCACACTTTCAGCAGTTTCAATTCCAACATCAGAAGGATTTGAGAAACTTTGTGAAGTCATTGTAAAATGTTTATGGGAGAAGAACCATTCATCACACTCTTGCGCAAGGCAGAGGAAGGAACAAGGGAGAGAGCCAGGGCTTCCATCCCCCAGTCCAGGCTCACTTCACCCCACTTGGCTACAGCTCTGAGTTGCATTTTTATAGCATAAATAAAAGTGAAAAGCAATGCTGTTCTTATTGTGAAAGTTATCTTGCTCACAGATTTAAAAGTTAATACAGAGTCTGAATATCATCAAAACCCATCAAGTTTGTCCCTTTGAAGAATTCTCATGGTGAAGACCACCCCAAATGCACCACACAAAAGGGATGCCACTAAGAACAGTGGGAGCAGGGGAGCAAGCAAATGTGCGTCCTAGGCTAGAGAGCACCGCCGTCCCCCTCCCCACCCACAGCGACACCCGAGTACTGGAGTAGGAATGGTCCAGACACGTTCATTTGTTTCCTTTTGCTGCTGTAAAAACTCCCACAAACTTAAACACCGCTCTTGTCAGCTCAATAAAACACAAATTTGTTATTCACAGCTTTAATTCAGAGTCGAAAACGGGCCTCACTAGACCCAAATCAAGGTGTCTGCAAGCCCACGTTCTTCCTGGAGGTCCTAAGGCAGAAGGCGTGCCCCTGTGACCTCCACCTTCCACAAGACACCTTTCTACTTGCAAAGACTGAACCACCCGACATACCTCTCCCACCCGCTCTTCCACTTTTAAGAACGCTTGTAATTACACTGGGCCCACCTGGGTCCCCAGGCTCTGCGCCTTACCTAAAGGCCAGCCATTTAGCAAGCTTAACTCCCCTTTGCTGTGAATGCAGTTTCCAGGAGATAGATGGCGACTTTTCAGGGGGGATCGTTTTCTCCCACCACAAAATGCATCGGGGTCAGATATTTTGTGGGCTGGCGTTGGTTCAACAGTGTCTTTGTTACTGTCACAAAATTGAGAAAAGTGTTGAGTGCATCATGAGCAAGGTCACAGTTTACTTGACTGGATCCGCAACCACCCCACGTACCCAATATATTGTCAAAAGGAAAGCATCTCCCCCATCCATCCCCCCCCTCGTTGGTCAGAATCATCCTAAGCTTATAAGGTGAGGTGGAGAGCTGAATCAATTTTTCAGATGTCCCTGTTTCCATTAGATATTCTATATGAAAGTCTTCTTTTGGTCTTACGCTAAGTGCCTCCATTTTATTTTTTTTTATTTTTTTTTTTTATTTATGATAGTCACAGAGAGAGAGAGAGAGAGAGAGAGAAAGAGAGAGAGAGAGAGAGAGAGAGAGGCAGAGACACAGGCAGAGAGAGAAGCAGGCTCCATGCACCGGGAGCCCGACGTGGGATTCGATCCCGGGTCTCCAGGATCGCGCCCTGGGCCAAAGGCAGGCGCCAAACCGCTGCGCCACCCAGGGATCCCAGTGCCTCCATTTTAACACGTGGATGGCTTGGCAAATTAGCTTCTCCGCAGGATACTAAAGTTAATTAATTAATGTGTTTCGTGGAGTGTGTGTCTGCATGTGTGTGTGCTTTAACCTAAACACACAATTCATCAAGGAGCTTGTCCCTTATCACTTTCCTGCATTTCCTTAAAACTATCTGGCTCATTAGATTTTGGCTGTGACTTTTGCTTCTTAATGTCCTTCGAAAATATAAATTGCTTCCATATTCTCAGAAAAGTACTAGCCAGGGGAAGCCGAACTCTGAAGCTGTGAAGCTATATTTTTACAAGGACACACACAACATAGCCTTTGCATATCCAGGTTCAGTGGCTCAGAATCATTTTTATATTACGGAGTGTTGGGGGATTGCCTCTCTTCTGAAACATTTACATAGTCACCACAATATAAATTTTCTATCCATTTTCAGGGGGTTTGCGCCTCCCCCCCACCCCACCCTGTCCCCGGCCCTGAAGTCATCTAAAAGGTTAGGCTGGAAGAAAAAACATTCAACATCAAAACAGGTGTGGGGTGCTAATCAGCTGGAACCAGTGGAAAGAAAAGAAGCACAGTAAGAAACCACGAAGGATTAAAGGCTAACAAGTCTTATTCATTATATCTCAAAGATACAGCATAAAATTCTGCTTAAAAAAGAATATAGTTAAAATAGTAAATTTTACATTATGTATATTTTACCACCATAAAAGAGGAGGTGCAGACATACGTCCTACGTACAAATTTCCATGTCTTTCGACACTTAGGGCATGGTAAGCTCTCATAATTATTTTCTACAACACCTGAAACAACACAAGCACAAAGAAAAGTGAACACTGAGTGGATGTTTAAAACCATGTCTCACAAATGTAGTATTAGTGAAAAGCCAAGCACAAAAGAATACATACTGATGACGCCATTGTATAGAGTTTAAAAGCAGGTGGAGCTAGCCTGTTGTGGGGGCAGAGGAGCAGTGACCTTCGGGGAGGAGGAAGGGAGGCGTGCCCAGGAAGTGTCTCCAGGGCTCCTGTGAGGTGCTGGCTCCGCTGTGTGTGTCAGGTGCACGGGTATGCTCACCTTCAATAACTCACCCAGCTGCACTCTCCCACCTGACACGCCTTTCTGTGTGGATGTTAACCTTCAGTAAGCTTTGAGTGTGTACCTTAAAAACAGAGAGGAAATCATCATCTTTTAAATGTTAAAATTGGGACACCTGGGTGGCTCAGTCGGTTAAGCGTCTGCCTTTGGCTCAGATCGTGATCCCGGGGCGGGGGGGGGGGGGGGTGTCCTGGGATGGAGCCTCAAGCAGCAGAGCAAGCTCCCCAAGCAGCTCCTCAAGGAGCAAGCAGCAGCTGCTTCTTCCTCTCCCTCTGCCCCTCCCCACCCTGCTTGTTCTCCCCCCCAACCCTTTCTTGCTCTTTCCTTGTCTGAAACAATTAAAATCTTTAAAAAAGGGTAGAATTGTTAATATCAATGTCATATTAATGTAAACATGTTAAATTAGAAAAAAAAAAGAAAAACAAGAGGGTTGTATTAAAGGCTTACAGTACGTAATGACTCCTTACCCGTGAGCTCCTAAGCAGCAGGTCCCATAGCCTACCTCATTCATGACTCAAGGCCCTGACTGGCCTTCCCATGGAGAGCATCCACATGACCCTAAACACAAAATTTATGCACAAACACAGGAAGAAGGACACCTGCAGTCGTTGTACTCATTTGATCAGTAGGACACAGGGTGGATGTCAGGATCCAGACCTGAGGATGCAGGATGCAGAAACCAGGCCTGGCTGACATGACTTGTTAAGTAGCAGATTCCCTGCGGTGAGGTAGTTTGCCCTCCCTCCCAAGCCCCTGTGCCGGGCGGCTAAGTGGTCCTGAGGCTGCAGAGCAAAGCAACACACCGACCATGGAGCCAGGCTGACTGCGTCTTGAAGACCTAGTTCCAGCACTTACTGTGTGACCCACTGTAGGCAAGTTAGCCTCCCTGTGCCTCAGGCTTTTCATCAGCAAATAAGGAGACTACACAACCTAACTCCCGGTGTTGCCAGGCGGATCCAGTAAGCCGATTTGTGTAAAGTACCCGGGACACTACTTGAAACACAGGAAACCTCATCCAAGTATTTGCTACCATGACTATTTTTATTAGTATTATTATCTACCATCATCGCCGCATGGTGCCCCTGATGTAGTTAGGTTTATCAAGATAAAGTATCATTATTAACTCTGGGATATTAGAGAAAGAGTAATATCTATAAACCTATTAAAAAAAAACTCTCATGTTTAATAGCTTTACCTTTATCATCTAAAAAGACCTATTTTATCAGAAGTTTTAGTGCCCCAAGTGACTGATATTGGGGCGAATTCTTGCTCTTGCCCCATAACCAAGATAATGAAGAAGATTGTGATTTAGTCATAATTGTTCTTTGTTCCCAAGGCCTCTGAATTTGCCTGTTCGTTTCTTCCACAGATCCTTATTTAGCATTTAACATTTAAATACTATGTGCCAGGCACTATCTTAGGAGAGCTCCTTGCTTATATAGAGCTCACATTCATGAAAAGAGACAGACAGCAAACAAGCAAATAAATGAGCCAACAAAAAATTTCGTGTAGTGACAAATGCTATGGAGGAAACAAACCAGGGAAGCGTGTCATAGAGTGACTCAGGGAGGGAGAGGAGGGGGGCTAACTTACGTTAACCTCTCAGGAGGGGCCTCACCCTGAAGAGGGCATTAAAACCGACGTCCAATAATAAGAAGGAGCCAGGCATGGGGTTATCAGTGGAGGGCGTGTTCCTGGTAGTGGGATCGGCAAGTTCTAAGGCCCTAAATGTGGAAACCAGCTTATGGGGTTGAAGGGTTAGAAGGAAGCTAATGCAGCACCAGTAGCCCATCAAGAAAGGCTGAGTGACAGGAGACAGGGAAGGGGAGGTAGGCAGGACCTTATAACCAAGGTAAGGAGTTCGGACATTGCTCTGAGTGCAGTGGGGGGCCTCTGAGGGTGCTAAGCAGGGGTGGGGGGTACATAGGCAAGGGTAGAAACAGTGAGAGCAGTAAGGACATTCTGGTGGTATCAGTGTGGGGTACAGAGGCAGCTGTGGAGACAGATGGAGGTAGACAGATTCAGGCACCAAATACATGTGGGAGGTAGAATTAATAGGATGCAGTTGAGTTTTTTTGCAACAGGAGAATAATGGAAGGAACGACTCCTAGGTTTTTAAGCTGTGCACCTGGATGGATGGTAGCGCCACTAGCTAGGATGGGGAGACGATGGGAAATGGGCAGCTGGGGGTAGTAGTGGGAGACAGCGTGCGTTCTAGAGTTCTACTGAGGCCATGTAGGGTCAGGGTTGCTTATTCGAGACATCCAACCTGAGGGGCAGGGTAGGGAGCTAGATAATTGTTCATTCCTTATTAAAGAGTCATTTGTGACCTTGAATAGGATCCTTTTATTGAAGAGCTTCGTGAGCCTTGGGGTAGAGGTTTAATTTGTTTTCTATTCCCTATCTCTTGTTTCTATTCCTACCTCCCATGTATAAGATCTCACATAATGCTCAAATGCATCTCAAGGCTCTTTACAAATAAACACTCTTAATCCTTAAAGCCTCACAAACTATGAGCTATAAAATGAAAGCAATGAAAAAGCTGAAGGCCCTCTTAACTAGGGATCTGGAGGCCATGGTCCTAACACAAAGTGAGTAACAGAAGGAAACCAGTGAGTCCTGTGCTTGAATGCTAGTCCATTCATTCACTGACGGAAAGACCTAGAGCCAATTATGGAATATCTTGAAACCTCAATTATCTCCACTTGAAAATGGGGATAACAGTTCTTGCCTTATGGGTGCCTGGTGAGGATGAAATTTGCTGACATCTGTGAAGGTTTACACGGTGTCTGACACACGGTGGACACCTTTAAATAGGTGTAAATAGGACACTGTAAATAGGACTGTTTCACTCTTTTTGCCAATGAACCACTCTTCTATCAGTGTAAACTTTCATAAAGCGTTTAATATCTTACACTTCTAAGACGTAAATATAAATATATTTAATATCTTGGCTCGTCAACTTTGAAAGGAAGCAGCTTCACCAGATGATCATTAAGCTCCATGATAAGTCTTAGGAAACAAAAACAATGACAACGAAAGATGATCTTCTTGAAAACCACCATATAAACTTCTTAGTGAAAGCTCCTTTTTAACCTGACATCCGTGCATCTTTCCGCAAGCCTGCGGGGCATTTGGAAGCAGAAATTACGCCAGAGAAATGTCTCTCCAATGCCACAAAGATGTTCTCCCCCACACCACTAAAATTTCAGGACACAAACACTTTGCAGAGGATGGAGTAAATGAAATCCCACTGAGTGGTGACTTCGGATCACTCACTGCAAATCCAGTCTGAGAGAAAGCAAAACCCAAAGCTCTTCATCTCAGGCTTCCCTAAACTCGATGGGAAGTGTGGAGGTCTAGGTCAACCAGGCGGATGAGTAATGAAAGGGCTGGGAAGGTGGAGCTGTAGAGAAGCTCCTAGAATCCCACCAGTTCCAAGAGGAACTGACATGACAGGAGGGGGATCCTGAAGTTTAGCTCAGATTAGAAAAATGAGTTGCTAGTTGGAAAGTGTCTGTGTCCCCTCCTCCACAGGCAGGGTTGAAACAAGAGTTTATCCACCTGTGTGACAACAGCATTGATCCAAATCCAGGGTGAATGCATCTGAGACCCAAGCTGAGAAAGACCTTGCTTGATTATTGGACTTAGGAGCCAAAACAAAAACGTATCTAAGCCTGTGGTAGAAATAGTGTCAGTCTATCAATAACAGGGACGGTGACCCCAAGAGCAAAGCCAAGATGAGAAGCCTATAAGAGACGTGAAAGAGAAGAACCCCAAAGAAACTTTAAAGTTCAAACCTGTGCCAAGCTAAATGAATAATGAACAGTTTCTCTAGCCCAGAGACATGTTTGCTTTGGCTTGCACAATGTGTGATTTTTTTTTTTTAACTGAAGCTGATTGTCCTTAGACACCATCGGGTTTCCCAGGCACCATTCTCCCTATCATCTTATACCGCAGGACGAGCTCAGTTACAGCACCATGCTAGCCCCACGAGCATTTCATAGATACTGGTATGTAATCTCCAGATTGACTCATTTTTAAGTATCAAATACTTGAACATATGCTGACTACTGACATGACAGAGAAAGGGGACGATCACAGGAAAAATGATAAAAATAGGAAAAGGCCAAAAATTCCAGCCTCGCCATCTTTGGAAAAGGCATCCTCCCAGCCCAGCCCAGCCCAATCACAGCAGCTACGAATCATGCCGTACAAAGGTCAAGTTAAATGGGTGCCTGTCATATTTGTGGCTTCCTGTGTCTTTCACCTAACCTTTCTATAGCTGGGGAAATTCCCAAGAGGCAGAGCTCAAGTTCCAAGCCTTCCTTATAGCTAGGACATTGGCTTTTAGCCTAAGTTCACCCAAATTGCAAAACCGTGATGTGGAAAAGGGCAAAGTGAACAAGAAGGATGAGCAAACCACCTCCGTTTTTGCCAGCATGGAGGTGGCTGAGGTGTGAGGCTTCCAGCTGTTGCATAATTGAGTCCCTGGTGTAGAAGTAGCAGTGGAGAGGCAGGAGCTTCTGTTACTGTTTCCCCCTGGTGCTCAGTGGACAAGGAAAACAGTGGAAATTTCCTCATCAAAGCAAGTCCAGAGTGCAACTTTACTCCTGGAAGTTTTAACCTGGAGCTCAGCCCTGTCAAGAATTCTTTAAACTAATCAATTATCATTTTATCAAACCCATTTTCTGCTCAATCAGCCCCAAATCAGCTTCTGCTGCTTAAAACCAAAGTAGTCTAAGTGATAAAACAGGCGAAGGCAGACACGTCTTTGAGAACCTTTCCTTGGGGGTACCTTGGGAGAAAGCCATTCGCACGAATTTCGATGAACATATGCGAACATACCTGTGAAAGAAGCCCCCGATTTTATAAGGCCATCCTCGTCCTCACAGGGGAGGCGCACAGTGGAAATCTCTCTTTATTCTTGCTCTGTGAACCCTAGCATGTACTTTGTAAAGCAATATCACATTGCACACGTATTGCTTAGAACTCCTGGCAGTTGACTTGATTGTTACCATCCGCAGAAGAGGTCATTACATTCTCACCACTTGCGAGTCAGTTATGGAAAACTGCAGCGCTGAGGAGTCCATTATCAACCATCTGGGAGATGGTCTTGCTCTCCAAGGCCTCTACGTTAAGTCATGGACAGGATCCATAATCGTAGACCTCTCCGTGAGCAAGCAAGGGTACAGAGTTTAAAGCTAACCTATAAAGATGACATCAGGCTGGTTTGCACTTCTGCTACAACCAGACAAGGGGCATTGGAGGCTCGGGCTACGGAAGGGACTTGTAGACAGAACGAAGAACTCAGCATATTAAGGGAAGCTGTGGAAGATGCTTGTCCGTGATTTCTATCTGCCAGACAATACTGCATTTGCTACCAAAGAAATAGCAATGCCCATTGTCCTTCATGAGAATCTTTTAAAGGAGATGCTGTTAAATAATCGGATAATCCTCATTTATAAAAGGTGAAAAATCTCCCAGGGATTACGTGGTCATGGGGGATCCCAACTTGGGTTTTCTGATTTCAAGCTGATGGCTTTTTCTCCTACATCAGTGGCTTTCAAAGTGTGTTCCTGGGGGTTCTGGGTTTACCTGAGATGCTTTCAAGGCATCCATGAGATCAATACTATTTTAATAATAATAATAATAGTAATATAATATTCAAAGGGAAAAAATCACTACCTCAAAGGGGCATCTGTACCATGTTCCCTGAAGCACTATCACAATAGCCAAACATGGAAACAACCTAAGTGAATGAAGAAAGTGTGTGTGTGTGTGTGTGTGTAGTGTAATATTATTCAACCATGAAAAATAAGGAAGTTCTGCTTATTTGTGACGTGGATGGACTTATGGACTTTGAGGCCATTATGCTAAATGAAATAAGTCAAAGAGAGACAAGACTGTATGACCTCAATTACATATGGAATCTAAACATATCAAACTCATTGAAACAGAGTAGAATCGTGGTTACCAGGGACTGGAAGGTGGGAGAAATGCGGAGATGTTGGACACAGGGTACAAACTTTCAGTTATGAGATAAATAAGTTCTGGGGATCTAAGGTACAGCAGGGTGACTACAGCTAATAATACCATGTTCTGTATTTGAAAGTTGCTATGAGAGTAGAGCTCTGAGGTTCTCACCATAACAAAGGCAGCGAAATGGTAACTGGGTGGGGTGGAGGGCATGTCCATTAACCTTATTATGGCAAACACGTCTCAATGTATAGGTGTATCGAATCGTCCTAAATTTACACAATATTATGTCAATTAGATCTTAATAAAGCTCAGAAGAAAGAAAGTACTACCTTCCCTTTTCCCTTCCGTCCCTTTAGAAGGATACAGTGGAGTTTAATGGAGAACAGACTAAAACGGAAGCATCTAGGAGAATCCATCTGCCTTCTAGTAAGCCAGACATTAAAAGGGACCATCAAAACTGAACCAATGCCCTTCTTCACACTATTGGATTTGTTCTCGGAGATATAATTACTTTTCATAAAAAATGTTTTTTATGTTGACGTGCAATGGGTTTATTAATTATTTTTGATGAATTGATAAATTAAGTGTCCTCAGTTTTCATTTATAATACATCAAATATTTATACGTATAACCCAGAGAAACAAAGGTTCTTTGGAGTCCTCGATCATTTTTTTTAAGACTTATTAATTTATTTTAGAGAGGGGGAGAGAGATGAGCAAGAGTGGGGGCGGGGGAGAGGCAGGGAAGAGGGAGGAGGGAGAGGGACAAGAAGACTCTGTGCTGAGCGCAGAGCCCATGTAGGGCTCCATCCCACAACCCGGAGACCATGACCCCAGCCGAAATCAAGAGTCAGATGCTCAACCGACAGAGCCACCCAGATGCCCCTGGAGTCCTCAATCATTTTTAAATGTGTAAAGGAGACTTGAGAGCAAAAAATTTGAGATCTGCTCTCCTACATTAGGCTACATTAAAAAAAAAAATTAAGGCTAACTACAGATTTCCCTAGGTTGTATTATTTTTAGCCAACGGATGCAGGCGCTAACCCTAGTTTTTCTGCTTGCATCTCTCAGCCACTTTTCTCCCTAGTCTTGTTTTGGGTTGATGAGTTCATGAATGACAGCAAAAAGTCTTGGATTATAAAGCAGTGATCTTAGACTCAAGTACTTTCTTCCTCTCAACTTCCTAAAGTACCTAGTTCACTGTATGTTCAATTAATATTTGATTAATGGATGAATGACTGAAACTGATTCCTATCACACAGAGAGGACCTCCTTGATGCCTCTGATAAATAACATGTGTGCTTTCCCCTGAGTTCACAGGTGCGTACCAAACACGCGGGACTCAACCTCAGCAAGGCCAGGTGCACTAGAGCCCTGGATGCACAGTGGTCAACATCCATCGCCCCCATCCAGATCCTACCACCGCCCAGATTCTATTCACCCATAAAGACCTGAATCAGCAACCCTGTCTCCTCCACCGCTCTTTCCCGGAGACAGTAACCCGCAGTGAACATCACATTCTGATCAGCCTACATCAGCCTTTAGCCACATCATCTATTTTGCCTCTTGCTCTCATTCTACTCTGCACCATTGTCTTTGTAGATTAGGTGTGTGTATTTTTGTTTTTCCTACAAGATCTAAGGCTTCCTGAAGGTTCTCAAAGGCCTACTATGGCGCCCAAGAGTCTAGCATAGTGCTAAGTACGTTATGAGCACTTCCATCTTAAAAGTTTACAAAGTAATTCAGACACATGACCTCACTGTTTTCTCACCAAAGCCTTCTATGTAAATTAGAGAAGGGCTTTGTTTATTATCTTCTACCTTACAGAGGGAGGCTTTAAAGTTAAGCAACCTGAGGTCACCCAGCCAGTGACTGACAGTCAGGATGCACACCTACATCTTGGGGGTGGCCAGTCTGTGCTATTCTCACTGTATCATGCTCTCATTTCTCAATACATACTTACTTAATTAATCTGATAAAAAAGAGCTTTGAGAAAAATAACAGCTCTAAATCCAGTTTCTGAGTCAAAATATACAAGAATAAACCCAGGTCTCCTGATTTCCCATGCGGGCACTGCATTTTTACAGCATTTTTCCCCTTGTGATTTTAGCTGTTAAGGTAGTCAACTCATGTGCTGGTTGATCTTATATGTACTTCTCATAGAAAAGTACACAAATTAGCATCATAGTAATATCCATCTTCCTTCTTTCTGCCTCATGTGGCTAATTAGCAGCCACATTTACTGTTGTTTTCCCAGAAAAAAAAATGAAGGGAAACGTTATACAATAATTCAGTAAATTCAAGCTGTGTCTATAAAATTGATTATAACCCACATTTATTATGACTCTTTTTCCCCCCTCTCATTCACTGACTCATCAATCCCACAAGAATTTGCTAGGCCCCTATTTTGAGCAGAGCTGCATCAGATGTGGCTGGCAATAAGCAAAAGATATCCCTGCCATTAATGAGATTATCATCTCATGGGTGAAATGACACTCCTAGAGAAAAATTCTAAGGTATTAGGAGTGTGAATTAGCACAGTATAAATTATTTATAGAAGCAATGAAGGAATATAGAGGAAATTCTCCCTCTTATTACAGGGAGAATTTTTTTTTAAGATTTTATTTATTTATTCATGAGAGACAAGGAGAGAGAGAGAGAGAGGCAGAGACACAGGCAGAGGGAGGAGCAGGCTCCATGCAGGGAGCCCGATGTGGGACTCGATCCTGGGACTCCAGGATCATGCCCTGGGCCAAAGGTGGCGCTAAACCACTGGGCCACCCAGATTGCCCCACAGGGAGAATTTTAGGAAAGCTTCAAACAGAGGATGTCTTGAAAGAAAGACATCATGAGCTATGTCTTCAATAAAGGATATGGTTTGGGAATATAACCTCCAACTGTAGCCCCCCAAACCCCAAATAATCATATAGTCAAGGCGAAAACAGTGTGCTTCCTATGCAAATGTAGCCACAAAATGCGGTTGCCTCAGTCCCCCATGCCCAGCCAGCTGCCACCCCTAGGGCAAGAAGAAGTTCTGGAATCCCCACTGGTTGGTAGACCATTTCAGGAAAGAAAATAGAACCAGAACTGGTACAGAGTAAAATGGAGAAATGAGCCTGTCCCTTCCAATTACTATTTATAGTGCACCTTCCCTCACGGGAAACCCAACATGCCACAGATACCACATCTCTCTGTGACCAGCATCCCTGAGCTATGATGGATGTGATAGGTAGGTCTTCTCTCCTGTGACTGCTTTCCTTTCCAAGGCCCAGGCCCCGAGGAGTCTCCCTTGCTGTGCGTCTGTACCATGGCAACTTAAGCTTAGATTAATAGTTAAGCCTCTGAAGTTTCACGGGTGCAAAAAAAAAAAAAAAAGGGACCTCTCTCATTCTAGCGGTGAGACACTGCAGTGTACCAAGCAAGCCACTGGGAAAAGACCCAGGTGGAAGCAGGCAGATCTTGAGAGCCCCTCAGATCACACTATGTGATTAGCTGAAAAATCAAGCTATGCATAATTCCATTCTAAATAGTTCAAGAGATCACATAAAGAAGAGAGAAAATACCACACGACTAGGTCAAAATTGAGAACATTGAGTGAGCACATGAAGACCAGGTCACAGAGACCTTGTAGGATGGGCTCAGTGGTTGCTAATGGCTTGAGCATTGGGGACACTGTAGTTCTTCATTTTGTAATATGATAAATGTGGTGCTTTGGGAAGGTGTGTGTAAGAGATTCTAGGGGAAGGAGAACTGACAACCTCTAGGTCTGGATTATGTGGGCATCTACTGCAAGCCAACTTTCCAGATAACATAACTATTTCTGCACACATGCTCTAGACCAGAGTCTCTGTAATGAGGTGTCACATGTGAGACTCATTCTCCAAGCTTTCAGGAAGAATCACTACAAAATATGTCCCTTTTAAAGCAAATGGAAGAAAGGATGTGATCCTTCAAAGATGAGGTTCAGTAATATGAGGCAAAGATTATTTTTTCTTTTTTTTTAGGATTTATTTACTTTGGGGGGCTGACAGGCAGAAAGAGAGGGAGAGAAAGAATTTCAAGTAGACTCCTCACTGAGCATGGAGCCCAAAGTGGGCTCAATCTCATGACCCCGAGATCATGACTTGATCCAAAGCTTAACTAACTGAGAGCATCCAGGCACCCTGGAATTTTTTTCCTTCTAAATAAACCTCTGTTAGTGAGTATGTGGCTAAAAGAAACCTTTCCAATGTTGATAAGTAGTGTAATACCTATCTATTTAAAAAGAGTCAGTGGATGACAAGGTGAATTGAAGAATTTGAAAAGTTTCTCTATGGCTTATGATTTCAACAGAAAAATGAGGCTCTGATAACTTACCATATCTTATCACTCAGATTCTATTTGGGCGTCATTACATATTGACATGGAAAAAAGATGGGACATGGACGTCAGTCTGCCTTGGGATGAAAGACATGGATGGGCTGCCAGTGTCACAGCGACAGCTGATAATCCATAGCCTACGAGTTAGAATTCAGTCCCTTTACCTTTCAAGAATGCAAGGTCATGATATGAAAGCACAAACTTCTGGGCTACAAAACCCAAAGGGAAAGGAATGAGGGTCTCAAGAGCAAGATACTGCCTTTCCAGGAATCTATGGTATGGCAGCTGGGCCACCAGCCTCGACGGTTCATAGCTGGTCATACTTCAGGGAGACTCTCTGAGCATTTCTTCTGAGCATCATCTATTGCCTGGGACAGAACCCAAGCTTTAAGCCTTTTTGGAGATTTAGTCATAACAGTCAAACCATTTAAACAAGGATATGTGGCTTTATACAATAACTTTACCCAACACATTTTTTTTTTCAGATAACTCATGCCCAAGTTGATGGAGAGGTGGAGGGCAGATTTCTTCCCCTCTCCATCATTTCTCCACTTGGCTTTGCTTTGGGAAGTCAGCCTGAGCTGATTGGAAAGTAATAGATGTGCTCAATAAAGGCAAAGGGAGCAGCTGTAAAACTACTCAATTAGCTTCATTTCAAAATAGACATTATTTAGTTATTTATTAGAGAGGGAGGGGAGCAAAGAAAAGGGAGAGAAAGAGAGAGAGAATCTAAAGCAGCTCAGAGCCAGACACAGGGCTAGATCTCACGCCCCCGAGATCCACGTGGCGCAAGATCTTGTGATCCTGAGATCACGACCTGAGTCAAAATCCAGGTGCTTAACTGACTGAGCCACCAGGCGCCCCTCAAAATAAAAAGACATTTTTACTATGCTTTTCACCCCACACATCCTAGGTTCTCAGCTCTAGTCGTTTATCAGTATCACCCAGGTATTCTTTTGTTTGAATAACAACGTTCTTGTGGGGCCTAAGCGTTAGCAATTATTTTTAAAGTACTAATATCCGAACCTCTGGGACTGGGGCTCATGCAATGTCATTTTTAAAAGCTCCCTAGGTGATGCTAATAGGCAGCCAAAGTTAAGAATAACTGTCATATAAAAAAGAAAGTTGGAGTTGATTATAAGGATTTTAGGTTTGGAATACCTGTCTGGCCTCAAAGAGTGAATAATGTCTCATCGGAGGAAATTTTGACTTTGAGATTAAGGAATGAAAAAAGAAAGAAAGTACAAAGATGCAGAAAATCATCAGAGTGTGTGTGCGTGTGTGTGTGTGTGTGTGTGTGTGTGTGTGTTCTGTACCTAGGACATTGATATAACTTAGTGTTTATTAACTACCTTGGGGGCTGGAACATTTTTGCTAATCTGATGAAAGCTCGGTCTTTAAAAAAATGTACATATATGGAAATTTCAGGAACATCACACACTTCCTGACACCCATGTCAAGGACCTCTGGTATAGTCATAAACTTTTTAAACTACTTTTATAAATAAGCAGGTAAAAAAAAAATCATCTAAAAGAAATGAGAGACCTAAGAGGGAGTCTTGATTTTGCCCCTAAAGGGTTGTGTGAATCTAAATAAATCATCTAAGCTTGCTCCCTCCAGCTTTTTCACAAAGTGAAATTTTTATCCACCCATAGAACAAGGTGGGTAATGTTTTTACAATTTTGTGAAAAACAAAAGATGGAAAGTCAATGAATATATGGGAAAGTACTTTGAGAACTTAAGATTTATTATTAGGGATGTGAAGAATTAATCTAAGAAAAAAAAGAATTGATCTAAGATGAAACATAGAATTTCTTGAGTAACAGACAGGTTTATCTGGCTCTCACTTATATGGACACCGGGCTGTCAGAAAACTATAGCTTAAAAAAAAAAAGAAGAAGAAGACCATAGCTTATAAGGAATTTAGAAATGCTGGAGCTTTACACTTTGTATTAGAAGGTTGAGTCCCAGGCCCAGTTCCGTGTCTGCTCAGCCTCTCTCCCCCTGCAGTGTGGTGACCGCCCTACAGAACTCACTCATGGTGCTTTCTGTCAAGCTGCCAGTAAATCCATTCTTGTAACTTGAAACGATCAGTGTGAGTCAAAATACAAAGGAAAGAGTGATTTCAGAAGAAAATGAAAGCTATGAACAAAAATTCAGGCTTTTTCATGGGAGCCCTGAAATATCTGCTTCCTCCCCCCCGCCCAAACTCCCATAAAAGCTGAGGCCCTGAGGACTCCTACTGTCCCATTCCCTACCACAGGACCACCACCTCATCAGGCAACCTTTTTATTTCCCAAGGAAATGCTGTCTCGGGAGCATATTCAGTCCCAAGATACTAAACTGTAAAAATGTAGGGTTGAGGATGAAGCTTATCCTTCACAGCCCGTGCTTCAGAGCGAAGGCCATTCACCAGACTGTGGTCACAGGTTAACCATAGGTGCAAACTTGGTGTGCCAGGGAAGCAGAGCTACCCTCTGAGGAGGACCCAGCCCCAGCCTACAGCTCCTGGGTGCCAGTGTTCCCCACTCATTTCACTGGCCGAGTCCCAAAGAAAAGAAATGAAAATGTGCATGGAGGCACCAATACTGACAGTGAATCTTCCTGGCTATTTACCATCCATTCCTCAGGAAGATACATTAAACAAAATGCAGAGTCACGTAGTTTGAGCTACTGTCTGTTGGTTCAAAAATGCTTTATATGCAGAAATTTCAAGTGAGAGGAGATGTCAGGTCTCCAAAAGCAGCTATTATCAAACAAAGCAGCCAGAAAATTAATGCACTGCAGATGGCTGTGACCGCAACCTTGGAGAGGAGCCAGCGTCTTCATCTCTCTCTCGGTCGGAGAGTGGTTTTCAACCTCGTGTCATACCCACAGAGCCTCCTAAATGTTCTCGTTCTTTGATGTGAAATTCTTTCCCTTCTTTTTACAGAATATTGCTTTAACTGTCTAGTTATTCTTCTAGAAATCCTTGCTGACCCATCACCAGGAGGGAGGCACTGAGAAAGAGTGGCATATGACAGGTTTTGTGAGGTTTTTTTTTTTTTTAATGTCAGGACATTTTTTGTTATGTGTTAAGAGGAAAGGGCCATTTAAGGAAGGCATCAGCTTGCTTCTCCTCCTCCAAATCAAGGACTCCCTTCTAGACAGCCTGCTTGGGCCTTCTTGCCATATCCATTTTTTTTTTTAATTTAAAAAATGTTTATTTATCTTTTTCAGACAGTAAATATTCTTAGCTTTGCCATAGTCTGTTACAAGTACTCAACTCTGCCATTATAGCAAGAAAGCCTCCATAGACAATGTGCAAACAAGGGCGTGGCAGTTTTCCAATAAAACAGTGTTTACTGGGTACTTGGTCTCCTAAGCCTGTGTTATCTACACTTTTCCAAATTCTTTGTGAATTCCTAACTTAGAGCAGTGTCAACAACAAGCTTGTTGGATGTGTGCTGGGGTGTCCCATTCTCAAGGAAGGGGAGAAGCAGCAGAAAGGGAGCTTTGGGCAAGCTGATCCTGTTGCCACATCTCGGCCATGAAGGGTCGTGGGCAAGTCATTCATTCCCTTGAGCCTTTGCTTCCTTATTGGAAAAGTGGGAAGATGCCATATCCATTTTAAAGGGGCTCTTTGTCCCTGGCGGCTGAAAGAGGGAATCTCTACTTCAGTAAGAAGGCTCCATCATCCCCATCTATCCCTGGCCACAGAAGTTGAGCCATTCTGGAGAGGTGGGAGTGTGAGTGTGAGTGTGAGTGTGTGTTTGTGTGTGTGTGTGTGTGTGCGTGCTCCCAACCAACGACACTCCTCTGATTTCCAGATGATTCAAGAATTTGGTGTGGGTTTCTTTTTTTTTAAGATTTTATTTATTTACTCAAAAGAGACCCAGAGAGAGAGAGAGGCAGAGACACAGGCCACCCAGGTGTCCCCCAGAAAACTCTTCATCGTAAAAGTTAAGAAATGGTTCCCAAGAATATTTTGTTTTCCAAGTGTTTGAACATGTATCTGTGAAAGGTGTTTCCTCTACCCATCTAGAAGGTCTTTGTTCCACAGTGTAGTTGTTCACTGATGAGAATGGAAGCTTTGGAGTGAGACAGGACTGGATTTGAATTTTGGTCCTGGCCCTGTGCTCCTGGGTTGGGTTGCTTCATCCCCATACTTCCTCATCTATCCTCTATCATCTATAGGGTTGGCACCAACAGACCTCCACGGATGTGGGGAGGCTAAGATGAATCAGATAATGCAAAGCACCTAGGACAGTGCTTAGTCCAGAGTGGATGTCCCGCCAATGGTAGATAAACATGGGAGTAGCCTTCTCCACAGAATTATTCAAATTGAAGACCTTAACTTGATTTCATTTTATTTTGTCTTAAACCAAGAGAAGTCAAAGAGTTTTGGCTCTTGGCTACATTTTAGTAATGATGTAATTATTAGCTTCTGCCAGGGTGACAAAGGGCCTCAATCAATTTTAATTCTGTACAGCCAGAACTGTTGATCGCTCTTCTAACGTGATGAATTACAGCCACTACTATTAGTCATGATGTCCGTAAACAGAATATCAGCTGTGTGACAAAGGTGTATTATTTTGTCATCACGTTCTTAGGGGTGCATTCTCCTAATGCAAGAGAAGTCACTACCTTGAGAGTCTTTTGCCCTATTTGTTTGCAACCTGGTGATTTATGTAAGTGGCAGTTCTGGAGGTATTGCTTAAAACACCAAGTTCTTGGGATGTCTGGGGAGCTCAGTGGTTGAGCATCTGCCTTGGGCTCAGGGCATGACCCAGGGGGTCTTGGCATCAAGCCTCACATTGGGCTCCTGGCAGGGAGCCTGCTTCTCCCTCTGCCTTGTCTCTGCCTCTCTCTCTCTCTCTGGGTCTCTCATGAATAAATATATAAAATCTTAAAAAAAAAAAAAAAAAGAGAGTGTTCTGAAGCCTACATAAAACTGGTGTGTATCCAGAGTCTGAGAGGATATTCCTTTTGCATCCTTGTTCTTCCATCCCTTCCTGGCCCACAGCATGTTACCAACAACACTCCAGGGACAGAAAGGAATAAAGGAGATAGAGTCATTAACCACACTAAGGGTCCTTAAGACCAGCTGTGACGTCATTTATCTCCACCTTCCAAGGAGGCTGACCCATGGCCTAGCATGGACAAGTGACAAATACTATTATTTACGTCTGTGAGGATCATGGCAAATGTCACGGAGAAAGATTTGAGCTAAACATTACATTAACTTGAGCTAATGTCCCCCTCCTTGCAAGGGCAGCCAACATGAGGTGATACGCAGTTAGGACGGTCAGGTCCATGGTTGGATGGAGCAGTAGGCACAAATTAGATGATAGAGCGTCAAGGGAAGCTCTTCCGGATGGATGACAAGACTCAAGCTAGCGGTAGCTCCCAACTCTGGAATGAACTTGTGTTCTTGGCTACACTGTGACCACCTACCAGACTCTGAAGGGTGGTCAGAATCAGTGTGCAGGACGCTCCCTGCAGTCCAGCTCTGAGGGAGGGATTGGAAAGAAACTCCACTCCGACTTTCTCCCGGGGTGCCCCTGTGGCGTCTACCCTTTCACAAAAGAAGCAATCCTAGGGATCCCTGGGTGGCGCAGCGGTTTGGCGCCTGCCTTTGGCCCAGGGCGCGATCCTGGAGACCCGGGATCGAATCCCACGTCGGGCTCCCGGTGCATGGAGCCTGCTTCTCCCTCTGCCTATGTCTCTGCCTCTCTCTCTCTGTGTGTGACTATTATAAAAAAAATAAAAAAATAAAAAAAAAGAAGCAATCCTAAACTAAATTACACAAAGTAGTCATTGGATTCAAATTTCCTCTCCTTCCTCATCTCCCTGATTTTTTTTCCTTTATGGCAATCACATGATTGCCAGGAGAGGAAGATACTCCCACTGCCCCCAAACTGCACAATGGTGGTGGAGGCCCATGGAATCTCCCTTAAATAAGGTCCTACGTCATGGGGGATAATTTAGCAGGATTAGAGGCCAAGTGTTCCTTTTACTCACTTTGTTCCCTCCTCTGCCTCACCTCTGTCCCTAAGGGAGCTGCATGGGTTCTCCAAATTTCAGTGATAGAACAACTGACCATGGGCTCTTGCTCCCACGTCTTCTCTCATCTTGTACCATTTGTCAATAAAAGAAGAGTTCATGGCTGCTTATTATATGTATTCCACCCTTATGAACATTCTACTACTAAAAATATGCAATGATTTTTATGGGACATTTGGAAATCTGAACACCGATTCTATAATAATATTAAGGAAATATTAAATTTCTATTTAGGAGTAGGAATGATGTTGTGATGATATGAGGTTTTCTAAAGAATGTGTAGCTTTTATATCTACATAAGAAAATATTAGGATCCCTGGGTGGCTCAGCGGTTGAGTGTCTGCCTTCCACCCAGGGTGTGATCCTGGAGTTCCCGGATCGAGTCCCACATCGGGCTCCCTGGATGGTGCCTGCTTCTCCCTCTGCCTGTGTCTCTGCCTCTCTCGGTGTGTCTCTCCTGGATAAATCAATAAAATCTTAAAAAAAAAAAAAAGAAAGAAAATATTTACAGGTTGGATGACATGATGTCTGGGATTTGTTTCAAAGTAACATAGGAGGGGTTGAAACAAGATTGTCCTTGAGCTCCTTATTGTTGAAGCTGGTTGATGGGTTTACTGTGCTAGGTTTGTTTTCATTTTTCAGTGGGTTGTTTTTTTGTTTGTTTGTTTCTGCATATGTTAGAACTTTTTGATAGTAAAAAATTTTTTAAAAAAAGAATCAGGAAAAAAAATAAAAAATAAAAATTAAAAAATAAAAAAAGAATCAGGGACACTTGGGTGACTCAGCGGTTGAGCACCTGCCTTTGACCCAGGGCGTGATCCTGGAGTCCCGGGACTGAGTCCCAAATCGGGCTCCCTGAAGGGAGCCTGCTTCTCCCTCTGACTGTGTCTCTGCCCCTATCTCTGTGTCTCTCATGAATAAATAAATGGAATCTTTAAAAATAAAGAATTTAAAGCATCAAATTTATTATTTATTAAAAATATTTATTTTTATTAAAAATAAATATTTATTTATTATTTATTTAAAAATAAAAAACAAAATATAATTGGTGTTACTTCAAATTCACATTAGAAAATCATTTTTTCTAAGAATATTTTTAAAATATGTGCAATTTTCTATTAACTATAGAGAACAAACTGAGGGTTGAAGGTGGGAGGAGGTGAGTGGGGGATGAGTTAAATGGGGGATGAGCATTAAGGAAGGCACTCGTTGGGATGAGCACTGGGTGGTGTATGCAAGTGATGAATCACTAAATTCTAATCCTGAAACCAATATTATGTTGTATGTTAACTAACTAGAATTTAGATAAAAATCCAAAAAATAAACAAATAAATTAATAAAAATCTGAGACAAAAGAATTAATTAATTAATTATGTACAATTTTCCCAATTGGATGTTAAACAGAATAGGAAGATCTAAATCTGCACATAAAACACTGCCCATACGTATATATTTACATGTGTGCATGGAAACAGAAGAAGAAACTACATAACACGTTAATTATAATTCCCCTGGCTGGCAACAATCCGTATTATTATTCTCTATTCATTGTTACTTTCTATTTTTCAAACTTTCTGAAAAGAAAAGATGTTTATAATTTTATGAGGATATTTTTATGAACTAATGAAATAATGTTAGGAGAAAAATAGCTACAGAACTGTGTATGAAACCCAAGTATATAATGTGTGTGAATGCTGTGTGTGTGTGTGTGTGTGTGTGTGTGTTTATCTAAAATAAATAGCATCCGATTGTGAATGGTGATTATCTCTGGATGGCAGCTTCACTGGTCATTTTTATTTTTGTGTGACTCCATGTATTTTCTTCAGTTAATAAGTGTAACATTGTAATCAGAAAAAATGCAAAATTGAAAAATTTATGAGTTAGATTTATTGTACTATTTTATTGTATTTTTTTTGAAGATTTTATTTATTTATTCATGAGAGACACAGAGAGAGAGAGAGGAACAGACACAGGCAAAGGAAGAAGCAGGCTCCATGCAGGGAGCCTGACATGGGACTCGATCCCAGGTCTCCAGGATCACGCCTTGGGCTGAAGGCGGCACTAAACTGCTGAGCCACCTGGGCTGCCCATTATTGTACTTTTTAAAAAGATTTATTTATTTATTTATTTATTTATTTATTTATTTATTTATTGTAGAGAGAGACAGTGCATGTGAGCAGCGGGGGGAGGTAAGGCTGGGGAGAGAGAGAGAGAAGGAAAGAAGCAGATTCCCTGCTGAGGGTGGAGCCTGACAGGGCAGGGCGCTGGATCTCACAACCCTGAGGTCATGACCTGAACCAAAACAAAGAGTTGGACGCTAAACCAACTGAGCCACCCAGGCGCCCCCCTGTACTTATAAGTAAAGGACTATCTCTATAGGCCAAGGTAACGTACAAGTACGGGAAACCATACGTTGTATGTAGCTTATATTTTATATAAGTGTGTATATACTACAACTATATGTAACGAATGTCACTACAGATAACTATATATTAAATTTATATAAGAACCACATAATATCTGTAAGTTCAAGAGAATTTTAAATTCTCACTGCAAGTATATGTTGAGCTTTTAGACCACGTCGAAATAGAATCCAGTGCGCAGCCACCGTTGTGTAGCAGTGCTCCCCCATAGACAGCCCCTCAATACTCATGTGCTCTTCTCTATTCAACTCCAGGTATATCTATGCCAATACCAGTTTTCGGGCTACAGGATGATTCCAAGGTCTTTAAGGAAGGGAGCTGCCTACTTGCCGACGATAACTTTGTCCTGATCGGCTCTTTCGTGTCGTTCTTCATTCCCTTAACCATCATGGTGATCACCTACTTTCTAACTATCAAGTCGCTCCAGAAAGAAGCCACCTTGTGTGTGAGTGATCCTGGCACACGGGCCAAGCTAGCGTCTTTCAGCTTCCTCCCTCAGAGCTCCCTGTCTTCGGAAAAGCTCTTCCAACGATCAATCCACAGGGAGCCAGGGTCCTACGGCAGGAGGACTATGCAGTCCATCAGCAATGAGCAGAAAGCTTGCAAGGTGCTGGGCATTGTCTTCTTCCTGTTTGTGGTGATGTGGTGCCCATTCTTCATCACGAACATAATGGCCGTCATCTGCAAAGAGTCCTGCAACGAGGATATCATTGGAGCCCTGCTCAACGTGTTTGTCTGGATCGGTTACCTCTCCTCGGCGGTCAACCCACTGGTATACACACTGTTCAACAAGACCTACAGGTCGGCCTTCTCCCGGTATATTCAGTGTCAGTACAAGGAAAATAAAAAACCATTGCAGTTAATTTTAGTGAACACTATACCGGCCTTGGCCTACAAATCTAGTCAACTCCAAATGGGACAAAAAAAGAATTCAAAGAAAGATGCCAAGAGCACAGATAATGACTACAGCATGGTTGCTCTAGGAAAACAACATTCAGAAGACGCTCCTACAGACAATATTAACACAGTGAATGAAAAGGTTAGCTGTGTGTGATAGACCAGTTGCCATAGCAACGACAGAGGGCACACTGGGCAAATTTTCACCTATCTGGGGGGAAAAAAATAAAGAAAATAGGGAGACTGGAAAAAAAAAAAAGCCAGTCTAGTAGAACCAACAATAATATTTATATGCCTCATTTTATTCTGTCAATGGAAAAAAAAAAGCAGGGTTAAATGACACAAAACGTGCACTTCAAAAATGTCCTGACAGCATTTCGGCTGTGAGCTTTACAATACTTGTTTTTAACATTGTAAATGATAGGTCTTTAAAATAATTAGCTTTTATTGTATAATTATAATGAGGCCACAAATAATTCTAAATTACCTTCTATTTCAAGTGGAAACCTTGCTACCATGTTGTTAATTGATGGCATGAGTTGGTTGCCTACTGCTGTAAATAACAATCGCTATACGTAGTGAAAACTGGTTGACTACAATGACCTCTTAAAGAAAAATCCTCTTTGAAACTTACTATGCTATATGTTTTGAACAACAATAAAAAAAAAAGACACTAAGGACAGTGTTACGAAATCGTATTGCTAAGAGCATTCAACGAAATACTTGACGACTTTTTCATCCCTGCTTTTTCATAGATGTCATTTGGAAATACCCAACAAAGTTGCTGGCATTTGCTGCACTTCGAGTTAATTCTTCTCAGAAGTGAAAAAGTTTCAAAGTGTTATTTAATTATTTAATCACTACTGCTGCTTTCTCTTCTACTACTTGTACTTTATGCTCAATCTCCAGCGTGGTCTTGTTTAGTGTTTGTTCTACTAAGTAAACTATCAAAAAGGATAATTTAACATCACCAAATATGTTTCTGGAAACTGCTTCTCCTCAACAGCACCATAGCGGTGTTTTGTAACTCGCTCCCTGATGACTGCACCGTGCATGCCCCCCTTTGAGCAGTAAGCAGTATTGATGTCACTGTGTCAAGATTGAGGAATAAACTCAGGTTTTTGGCTACTGACAGCGGTAGAGTCTTGGGATGTCTCTGTAAAAATGCACGTGGCTTTCCTGTGTGCACCCGTCAGGTAAATTGATGCTCTCAGATCAATCAATCTATATTCTCTACTAAAACTGTTCAATTTTGGTCTCACAATCATCCACTGGGTGTATACTATCTGTGAAGAAATGTCCTAGGTACCAAGGATCTAAAAATAATTGCAGCAAGATCCCTGCCTTTAAAGAAAATGGCCTATTTGGAGTGGTCCTTGTCAAAAATATTAATCAGCAGACATTCTGAGAATTGGTACTCAACTGTTTTCTTCTTACCTGGTTCAGAAAAAAAAGGCTTGTTTGGACTCAGAGGGCGGTTTTCTCCGTAGGTTTCCCTATTGGTTGCCAAGGAATACCGACCAAAGGAGCAAGGCGGGGAATACTACAGGAGGTCAAAGTTTGCAATTAGTCTAGAAATACACACCTCAGCCTGGACCCAACCTATCCCTACCAAAATTTTAAGGAAAATTTTTGTTTCACTTCCCTAAACACTAATTATTACTCACTGACCCTGGACTCCCTAATAAAAAAAAAAATTTTTTAAAGCAGTAATATAATGTTTCATAGAAAAGTTTGCTAAAGAGAGAAAGATTAACAGCAGTTAATTCACCTTGATATCACTCTAGATTAACCTTTCTGAAACAGATGTTAGATGAGATGCGATTACAATACTGAAGCATTTCCATTAAATGAAAAACTTTTTTTGAAAAAAAAAAAGAAAAACTTTTTTTGCTCTAAGCCACTTGAAAAAAATTTTTTGCTCTAAACCACTTGAAAAATATTACAGCTTTGAAAACTGAAGAACATGGGCCAGGCCACTGCGTAATTTGGAAATGCATTGAGTCTCTCCAACAGTGCCCTTCTGGCCACATGGGAAGGTATGTATTTCAAAGCTCGAAATTACAGTAAGCCACTTCTATCCAGGCTGTATTTGAACTGACCCACTTTAATGATCGTACGAACAGATAAAAATGCACATGATTCCAAAGCTCTGCTCCCATGTATTTGCCATAGTTTATAACTGCCCAGCTCATTAAGTATCAGAGAAAAGATCACAGATTTTTACCCCCGGATACTCAATCTTGACCAGAATGAACATAAATACTGCCTGACAGACGTCTTTTGACTACAGATATATTACAAATGTGTGTGCTTTTTCTTTCCACGGGTATCTATCGAGTGTATATAGACAAACATGTATCTGTGTATATGTACAGACACGCTCTCATGCACTTTATTCGATATTTATATATTTATATGGAGAAAAAGCAAGAGTCGTTGAGGCAAACACTCAGTATATAGATATACACGTTTGCATGTCTGTATCCCGTCAACTACAATGTGAATTCATGTTCTAAATGTGTCTCTGACCTTCCACTGCTGTCAAAGCGGATTAAGATGTAACAGAAGCATCGGCTCTTTAAATAAACTGGAAGTTCACCTCAATTTTGTGGCAAGACTTTCACCCCATTCTGTGAGGGTGGTGAAAACAGTGGTCCTTATATATAGCTGAGTGACCCTGAATGAAATGGTACTTTGGACCCCCTTTCTCAGTCTGGGGACTTTCTGACCACTGAGGCTTTTAAAAATACACCTCTCACCCCAGTGACACGCAGTGCGTGAAGGATCTGTGGATCTGTGGTCAAAGGACTCACTCCTGATCCATAGTGTTCTTAAAATACAATGAGCGACAGGACCCTACTTTACGTTGAATGGTAGATTCTTCTATATTTAAAGAAAGGAATTAAATGCCATATAGTTAGGGGGAAACACTCAATTGAGACAATACTTCATCCACTTGGCCGCAGCGCCACCTCATGGTCAAATCCAACGAAGAGCTGCTGTAGCCAAATCCAACCAAGTTCCTGCCCTGCTTTCCGCAGAGGGTGCTTCTCCCATTTGTGCACCAATGAAACATATTTATAAAGTGTTAAGTTATTCTGTGCCATATATCAGAAATGCAGTGATGGTTATTCTGTGTAATGGTTTTCATCGAGGTGATTCTAAAAGACTTCAAGAAAGAATGAATGAGTATAAATAAAGTCTCCTCAAAAATCAATGCAGTTTGAATGAGTATAAATAAAGTCTCCTCAAAAATCAAATGGTTCCTCAAAAATCAATAGTTTTGTCCACTAAAGGGAGTCACCCAAAGCTTCCACTCCTCCGACTGGGAGCTTATGTGTCACCGAGGTGTTTTAAGAGTACGAGGCCTGTGCTTCTGAAGGTCAATGACTGAACTAGGATCTACCTGGTTGAGTCTGATTTATGCTGGTGATCCAGTTGGCGGTTACCTGCAGCAGACAGATGCTCTCCACATTTGGTCACTGTATCTGGTTCTCCAGAGCCTAGAAACATGGAGAAAAAAAAAGAAAGAAACTTGGAGAGCCAGCACTGCACCCCCAACACATGCACACAGGTACTGGTGGGTATGTATGTCCAGGTGCACCCCAAGACATGGACAGGTGCATTCACACAGATGTCACACCCATCTTCACGGAGATAATTAAAATAAACCAAGAAAACACACGGTATCCTTGAATAAACTGAAAAGCTGCCCTGAGTCATCCTTCCATATCTAAATGTAGGAAAAGTTTGGGAAACAGGGACAGTAGGTATCTCTTCCAGGGGTTTATAGCTCCATGTATGGGCTACCTACCATGTGCCAGAATTAAGCCAGTTGCTTTGCTTGCTCTACCTATGGAATCTTCACAACAATCCTATAAGTAGCTATTATTATTTCTTAGTTTTCATAGGTAAAGAAACTGAGATTCAGAACAGTTAGTAACATGTTCAAGGTCACACAGCTAGGGGGAAAAAAAAGGTGGCAAGTTCCAGCCTGGGTCATCTGATTCTGAAGCATAAATTCTTGCCCCGACCCAGCGTGGCACAGGAGAACAAACACAGAATTCAGAACCAAAAGATGCAAATTGGCATCTCAGCTTTGCCCCACACTGGTTATATAACTGGGGACAAATCATTTAATAGCCCTGGGCCTCAATTTCATTGTCTCTAAAAATGGAGCTTCTAGTACCTGTCCAGGCTAACTGTCATTTAAATGAGGTCATGGCTGTGGCCGAGCATGATAACCTGTAAAGCACTTTGTAAATGTCATAACTGTATTGTTATTGGAAAGAAAAAAACCCAAAGCCGGTACATATTATTAGCCACCAGGGCAAATTCCAGATAAAACTGTAGGATGGTCAATATTATTATTCAACAGCTTCTACTATCCTTCTTGTAAACATTCTCATTTTTAAAAAACTTTTAGCTTCTGCTCTGTCCTCACCATGATGCAGACTTCCTTTCATGAAATATTCCTTTTTTTCTTGCTTACATCAAAACTTACCCATTCTGTGACCCATTCCATCACGTTGCTCGTCTCTGCTAGAGCACTAATAAGTCGTTCAAGCTGACAAACCGTTGCCTATCACTGAGGTCCCTTTAGCTGTCTGCATTGATCATAACCCAAAAGGTAAAAGTGTTAGAGCCAGGAAGTCAAGTGAGAAAGAAATTTAGGGACAAGAAGTATTCTCCTGGCATCACCCAAATGACCCACAGAAAAACAAATACCTTCAGAAACTTCATAATGTGTATAAACTTTTCTAACTTAACATTAAATTTTAACCCACAATCATAATGATGATTTTGAAGAAAGCATCTGTGATTTTTAAGATTTCACTCTGAGCTGCGAACAAACAACTAAGCTTATCTCAAGTTCTACATTCAGTAGACATTTGCCCCCATTGAATATGCAGTAAGACAAAACTTGGTTATTTTTTTTATTATTTTTGCAGGTGGTTTGCAAAATCAAATGGTTCCTTGCTTTCCCTTAATGACATACACCCCAATCTTAGCTCTGTTCTTCCCTTTTGATATTTAATAACGGTATGCCCACTTGAGCCAACACATTACGGGAAGTTTTCACACCCGACTGGAACCTCAGGATTTAATGTGACCCTATTGCCCCGGAAGACTGAGGCAGGACACCTAGGTCCAATCTGTTGCTACTGTCTGACCCCGGACAAATCAATACCTTTTTTCTTCAACTGTATAATAGGGGACTACAGTCAATGATCTTTTCAAAAGGTCTCTTCTAGGTCTATGCTTATCTCATTGCTAGGGAGTCCAGTCAAGGCTTTGATGAACCCAGACACAGCTTCATGAACAAAGAATATTCCAGAACAATTTTCACATTCTCTTAAATTCTTCAGATGTGGGATCCCTGGGTGGCGCAGCGGTTTAGCGCCTGCCTTTGGCCCAGGGCACGATCCTGGAGACCCAGGATCGAATCCCACATCGGGCTCCCGGTGCATGGAGCCTGCTTCTCCCTCTGCCTATGTCTCTGCCTCTCTCTCTCTCTGTGACTATCATAAATAAATAAAAATTAAAAAAAAATCTTCAGATGTATTGCAAATAAATGACAGCTGTAACTTTTATATGGGAGTATCATAAGAAAAATTAAATTATGGATCCAAGGACTTTCTAAGATATGAGATCAAGAGTCAGATATCAACACAAATGACTGCTATGGTGGCATTTTTCTCACCATTGGCCTCCTTTCTACACAATTTCTAGCTGGTACAAGATATCTGGTTGTTCTTTTAAACAGCCCCCAGCCTTCCTAAAGAGCAAATGCTATCACTAGTCAAGTTCAACTTCTTCGGAGGGTTAAAATTTAAAAGCTCAAAAAAGATTGAGATACCACGGTACAGCAAAGATCTCTTTTTTAAAAAACAGCTAGATTTTTGTTGAAAGTGAGCCAAGGTCATTTAATTTTTTATTTATAATTAAGATTATAACATCTTCAAAGGTGTTTATTCTAGCTTCTAGAGAGTAGCACAATTTGTACTTCCTGTCCTACATTTATTTCAGATATTGAAAGGAAATAATATGCCATTATTCAGATGATCTTGTCTTAGTTGGGGTGACCCCAAGTACAGAGCCAAGACAAAAACCTGAGTGCAGATCATGTATGTGGAGTGTGATCCCAAGTAGCAGATAAACTTAGGGAAGAGGTAAAGTCTCTTTAGGGGTATGGCATCAAGGATACCGCAGACAATGAAGAATCAATTCCATTAGTAGCAGCAGCAGATGACTTGGAACTTTACTACAGCTGGCATGAAAATCAAAAGTGGGCCACAAGCAACTGGTTGAGAGCTTGCATGAATATTTTACCTCATTGGTCATTAACCACAACCTCAAAAATCAATATGCATCCTCAAAAGAAAGTGGTGTTATTATGATTAGTAACAATATTTAAGTGAACACACATTTGTATTGTACAATCATGTCTAAACCTATTACTGAGACCCTATGACCAGCAAACACATTTCCTATAGAATGAAACTTGATCATTCCTTTCAGCTTTGCTAAGAAGGTTCTGGATAGCCATCATCATTACCACAGGAGCTGCAGAAAACCTAGAGAAGCTCTCTAACATCCTAATACACAAATGACAAATTCTCTGTATGAGTTCTACTTATGCAGCCTAAGTAATAATTCTGAACTACTGAAATATATGGAACAAAAAGAAACATACTCAATAAATTTAAAAGCTAGAGGAGCTAAGACATCATCTGATTCAGGCTTCTCATTTAGCAGAAAGGGTGATCAAAAGCCAGGGAAATTAGAGAAATTATTCAAGGCCACCTGGCCAAGCAGCGTCAGAGCCAGTAATAGGATCCAAACCTCACATCTTCCAAACTCTTACTTTTCTCCTTTTATATGAAAAAAAGGATCTGAGAAGGACTCATTGGTCTATAGTTTATATGGCTTATTTATTCATATAACCAAAAATGTATTAAAGCAGGTGGAAATATCAGTGCTGCAAACTCATTTATTCTCCCCACATGTTTGTTAGTAAGAGTCTACGATGTGTATCTTTCTTTTTAAGATCTATTTATTTATTTATTTATTTATTTATTCATGAGAGAGAGAGAGAGAGGCAGAGACACAGGCAGAGGGAGAAGCAGGCTCCATGCTGGGAGCCCAACGTGGGACTCGATCTCGGGACTCCAGGATCGTGCCCTGGGCCAAAGGCAGATGCTAAACCGCTGAGCCACCCAGGGATCCCCTACGATGTATATCTTATACCTCAGACACCGATGGAGTGTAGGAAGTCTCGAGATGAAATTACTCCCTAAAAATAATAAAAATAGCATGTTTGGTGGGGAATTATCCTGTCCTCTCTACAAAAATCATGTTTGCTTTGCTGAGCCCACTAGCTTTGTCACAAATTGGCCTAATTAATATGTGGTCAACTTAATACATGTACCCAAAAATAACACTTCTTAAAGAGAATGCATCTGAAAGATACCCTCAGGGCAATGCCTCCACTCTCTGATGTTTCTGTGGCTGTAGACCCTAAGCAGATTAATGTAAGCCACTGGCAAAAGTGTTAAAAATAATGAATTTGGAAGTTAGTTTTAAAGAGGGAAAAAATTAAAATTAGATCTTATGTTTAGGATCCCTATCTCCAGGCTCCACTATCAATGTTCTACATTCTACAGGACACAGGTTCACATGGGGTATATAAAGAATATCCAAATTATGGGAATTGAGTCAACAGAGATAAGCAAGCCAAGAATTGTCTCAAAAGGAAAAAATTTCAAAAAAAAAGCAAATTCAAAACTAATTTGCTCAGCATATATATATTTAATAATTTGTCTCTCTGACATACTGAAAATGAGAAATATCTATAAGTATTTAATTTCTAAAAATGAGATGGCGGGTCTTTTTCTGAATTAGCAGGAAATAGGAAATGTTAGTTATTCATGAGTGATTATGAGTATGACAAATTTAATTCAACTAAACATATTCAAGACTGAAGAGCAAGAAGAGTGATTTGCATGAAAATGTCACGCTATTCTCAGCCTTCAGTTCACCAGAGAACTTGCCTTTGATAAATTCGTCCCTGTACTTGTCTACAGAATGTGGAAGCTCTGACTCACATTTGCTCCTCCATCTGTCCACCAGATAGGCCTGACCAACTAGCACCACTCAAAAAAAATACATCTTGTCAACCTTAGAATTATAATAGTCATGATGCAAATACCATGTTATCTCAATTTATGTTAAGCACAATAAATAAAACTTTGAAGCTACAGGTACATTTATGTAACATTCTGCTTTACAAGATTTGCTTAATGAATTTGAATTTGAAATACAAATTGGAGGGACATGGGGATCCCTGGGTGGTGCAGCGGTTTGGCGCCTGCCTTTGGCCCAGGGCGCGATCCTGGAGACCCGGGATCGAGTCCCACATCGGGCTCCCGGTGCATGGAGCCTGCTTCTCCCTCTGCCTGTGTCTCTGCCTCTCTCTCTCTCTCTTTCTGTGACTATCATAAATAAATAAATAAATAAATAAATAAATAAATAAATAAATAAATAACAAAACAAAACAAATTGGAGGGACGCCTGGGGGCTCAGTTGGTTAAGCATCTGACTCTTGGTTTCCACTCAGGTCATGATCTCAGGGTCATGAGATGGAGCCCGGACTTGGGCTCTGCAAGGAGTCCATTAAAGGTTCTCCCCTTTCCCTCTTCCTCTATTCCTCCCCCCTACACCCCCATTCACACACAGTCTCTAAAAATAAACAAATTAATCTTTAAAAAAAAAGAAATACAAATTTGAATTTGCCAGTGAATTTGAAAGACAAGTTATTTCCCCTTGGAGAAGAATATTTTTTTATTTGAATTCAGTATTAACTTGTATTGCTACCTGTCCTACTTGCTTCTAAGAATTCAGGCAAAGTACACCTATCTCCTTGTAGGAAGATGATACTGTGTAAATAAACATAAATTACAATGCTTTGATATTTTTTTGAAGTAGTGAAATTAAACCCAGAACCGTCCAATCTACCTTCTTTACAGTAGGAAGTAAAGCAGAAGGAAGAATATAAGGAAGACACTGACACTACTATTTATTGAACAACTATTTTGTACTAAGGGACTTCACATGTGAACACATTAATATGATATCTGCAGGTCACCGTAGCCAGCGAGCAAACTGTGTCTCAAAGGGAAATTTGTCCAATTTGCCTAAACTAAGGAACAGAACCAGAATTCAATTTCAGATCTCTATGACCGTTAAGCTTTTACTGTTTCCTATTTCCACTGTGGCAAAGATCAGAAAACATTGTCTATAAAGAGTCAAGTAGTATATATTTTAGGTCTTGTGAACCATAGGGTCTGTCGTAACCATTCAGCTCTACTGCGGTAGCATGAAAGCTGACAGAGACAACAAGCAAATGAGAAGATGTGGCTGTCTCCCATTAAAACGTATTTACAAAAACAGATAGCAGGCCAGATTTGGTCCTTGGGTAACAGCTAGCCATTTGGGGTCTATGCTGTCCAGCATCAGCAATAACCACAACAGACATGACAACTATAACATTCTAGCATCAGGGTTGTGATGTTCAAAATTCATTTGAACCCTCCGTTGAATGCTAACGATCATGTTCCATCCTTTAACATATCATTTCATTTAATCCTTAAGGTATCAGCACTACAGTCTGTATATAAGGAAACTAAAGATTAAGGGACTTGTCCAAACTCTTACATGGTAAATGGTGGAGCTCGATTTTGGATCAACAGCCATATTCTCAGCCACTTGCTTGGTTTCCTCCCTACCCTAGAAGTATGAGAGCACATCTCCAATATGCCTGCATCATGTCCCAGACCTCCCAGGCTAAGTTAAATCAAAGAAAGAAGCTCAACAGAACTCTAACCTTATTTAAGCGACAGCTCCTCCTAAATATCCTAACATACAATGCCGAGTAGATTAGACATTGCTAAGTAAACATAATTTTAACCTGTAAGTATAGTTCATCATCAATATGATTATTCTTACCTAAAGGATCTTCCCTGATCTTATAAGATACAATCACCATACACCGATTGCTATCTCTTCTCATGGCTCACCTTCATGCCCAGAAATTGTATCCAACATTAAGTTCCTCCTAATGAAAGCTAAAAGAATAAACCCTATGTCCTTCATACCAGTAGAATTATGCTCAAAAATAAATTTCTGATATTACCTCCTACTTCTTGCATGAATGAATAAAAGAAAGCATATAAACTGAGAAAAAAACGCTATTTAAAATGAGCACTAGGCATACTGGTTAGTTGAAAAACCTCAAGTTCCTTCAGAGAACCTAGTTTATTGTCAGTAGACCCATAGGAATGAGTAAGCAGCAATCACAAATGTCAAAAAGACTTCACAGAAGCCCAGAAAGAAAAGCCCAGGTTCACACCAATTCTAGGGCCTGAGGTTACACAAGCACTAGTTCTTCTACTCAATCATCCATGGGACCCAGCTACTCTCTCTCAGCCTGTTCCTCTCTATGCCTCTTTCACTCTTCCTGTGTCTACCACTTGGCTTCCTTCTAACTTCCCTTTACTTTTTTTTTTTTTTTTGGTAGTTTTATGGTTTTATTAACACAAATGTGACACGCACATAAGCTGTCAATTCATTTTCTTCGTTATGCAGTCTGGCATTGGGATTGGTGACTCTGGGGCCAATTGGGCTGCTCTTTCCACAATGGCTTTGCAGTTCTTGGAGGATACATTGTGAGCAATCTCTGCACGATGAGATTTGTTTCACATCAGCAGCACTTCAAGCTCCTAGACATTGTGGACTAGGAACTTCCAGAAGCCACTGGGCAGCATGTGCTTTGTTTTCTTGTTGCTCCCATAACCAATGCTGGGCATCAAGATCTGGCCCTTGAATCTTTTGTGTACCATACCTATTGTCAATGCCTGGTTCCCGCCAGTTGTGCTTAATTTTGACATATTGGTCTGACTGGTGCCAGATGAATTTCTTGGTCCTCTTTTTAATGATCTTGGGCTCCACCAGAGGTCTGAGGGCTGCCATGATGCCCAGCAATAGATGGCTGCCCCCTCCGCAGGCAGCACCAAGGAAGAGACTAGCTTCCCTTTACTTGTAACACCCTCCCTCTTGGTCCACTATGACCTCTCTCTACTGCATGGACTTCCATCTTCTACACCTGCCACTAGTTACTTGATCTTAGCTACACTGTTCAGATTTCTAAAAGATGGTGATCCAGTTGGCCCAGATCCTCCCTATTTAGGCAGAGACTTTGTTCTGAGCCCCCCTTCTAGTCCACTACTGTAGTATGGCCAGATGCTCTTCCCAATCCAATCAGCTGTATGGACTGGCGCAGAATGCATACTCCAACTCCCACTAGATCCCTGGACAGAAGAAGAATTTTCCCACAAGGGGTTAAGAAATGTCCAGCACTATGTCTCATCAGCACCTTATATGAGAAGGTAAAGAATCTATTGACTTACGAGTCTAATAAGGAAAGCCATCTCTTTCAAATAGCGCTCCCATTTCTCACCTTACATTTTTTCCCTGGTAATACAACTACTTCCAATTTCCTATCTGTTACCTAGCTGGTCTAGAAAACAGAATAGTCACATTTTAAAGAATGTTATCAAAAAGCGAGCCAGCCAATTTTCTTTTACGGGGCAATCTGCAAAACAGTCATTGCTAAATAATACAGAAGCTTACATATGAAATCCAGGAAATACAATGGGCAGGAGATGAACCAAACGCAGTGATGCTTTTCCAATACTTGCCCTGGGAACTGTGATTTGATGACCTCTACAAGCAGCACTGTGTGCTATGATTAAAATAGCCATGTTACAATCTAAAGAAAATTAGACAATTCAGAAGGAAATATCTACAAAGCCTCAGTTGAGAAAATCATTTAGCAGCTGAGTTGAAAACATTTATGTTATTGGGCAAACAGAGTCCTCCAACCATCTGACCCGTGATGTTATGAAGATATATGTAGGAGAAGAAAGGCACAGAATGACAAGAGTAGCCAGCAACCCTCAGTAGGATGTCCAGTTTATACCGATGAGCAGAGAAGAGCATGGATTTAATTATCTGTAAACCAGAACTCTCAGAAGAAACGAGGGAATTAACTACAGGATGTTAATAAAAATAAGCTAATGAAATATATTCCCCTGCAATGCAGCAAGAGTTATTTGAATTATTCCATATTCCTTAGACTCACAATAACAAGAAGTTACATCAGAGAGCTTGGAGGCTTTATATTAGTGAATATTGCACCAATTCAAAGTTCATGGTTAGGCCATTATGGGAGGTTGTATTTTAGGTCTAATGGCATAAGATTTAGGAAAATGTTAGAAAGGGCGTGGGCTTCGGAGTTACGTAGACATTACTTTGGATTCTGTTTCTACTCTTTACTGGCTGTTTGAAAAAATACTTAATGTCTGTGAGTCTCATCTGTTAAATGGGGATGATAATACCTTGTGGAGTGATAAGAATGAGAGATGGATCTTTGAACAGCACTGGACCTATTCTAGATGATGACCGTTAACATTACTAGCTAGAGAGGAGAGACACGACCCTCCTTGTTAAGAGGACCTGCCTGTCTCCTACACAAAGGAAGACAAAAATGAAGGCAAAGGGACATCTAGAGCTAACAAGTCACGGGCAAAAATCACACACAAGATCTGGCAAGTGTCTCGATCTAATCTGTCCCTGTCTTGTTCTTTCCCTTGGTGTTTATAATGATAAGGTGAGTTATCAAGGGAAAAATGCAATCAACTATTGTTAGGGGCTCTTTTACTAGAATGGATTTAAAAGAAGTCACCTCCTTTCCCTACTTCCACCTGTCTCTAAAGGTCTGAAAGCTCCTTCCCATGAGGGGGCCGGGGAGATGACCACCAAGGTCATGTCTCTCAGAAGCATGGAAGACGGAACTCATGCTTTAAACTGCAGGTGGGGAGTGATGGCCTGCATCACGGTTTCCCTGAGCCTTGGAAAAGTACAGGTTGAGTATTTCTACAAGTGAGCAAGATCTACCCTCTACCCCATCCAGGACCCTGGGACTTAGTAAGGTTTCTCTCAGGCTGCCGCTGAATGGCGGAGAACAGAAAAGCAGATGCTTTGGCAAAAGAGCTCCAGGCCTGATGCAGGCACGGAGGGCATAAGCTTCCCACCCTCCCTCCTCAGCACAGCCGTAGCCATGAGCATCTCCAAGTTTCTGGACTATGACCTTTGGATTCTTACAAAGTAAAAGAAAGGACTCCCTGACAATAGTGACCAAACTGGGCTTTTCTCCAACCTTGGTGGGTGAGGGGATGGGAGGATGGTGCAGGGAGGGGAACTCATGCCTACATTTATTTTAATTTAGAAAAATAAGTAACTTGGGGTTTTTTTGCTCTTAAGGGTCATCATTTAAGTAGCAATAAGAAGGAAGAATGAAGGAAAGTTCCATTTCCTTTTTCAAGTCTGCCCTTTGATGATATAATAGACTATCAGTCCTGCCTGCCCATGCAGAAAAAAAGCCTCATTCCACTCTCGTGAAGACATCCCTGGGCAGAGCAATCCCGTTCTAAGAGAGGAACTCTTGTACTACTGGCTGACGTTTTCTTGGCACGCGCGGTCCAGCAATCTCAGCTCTCCAGAATAGAGTTCTAGAGACAAATGAGTGAAAAGGGCTTCTGAGTAGCCGAAGTAACCTTTATCAAGGCCATCAACACAAGTCTGCTCTTTATTCCATAGATAATGCCCCCCACTCCCAAAGCAGAGTCAGTCTATAATGTAATAAGCAACATTCCGTCATCCCCTACACCATCATAAACATGAAGTGCCATGTACCTGAGGATTGCTGTGAGGATCAGAAGAGGAGATGCTCTTGATTACTCTTGGAGGGTTTCTTGTTACAAAACAGATTAGGAGCTGAAGAGGGACGTACGGAGGAAATGGGATCTAAAGAACAGTTCGGGTGTGCGGCTGCCATGGCCGAGGGCTAGGCGGTAAAACTATAAAGTGGATAATAGAAGAAAATCACCTGAAGTCTAACAGTTCCTTTCTGCTACAAATCCTATATGCCTCAAAGTCCCCCAAAATAACAGCTTTCAGCTTTCAAAATACCTGGTGAGTTGGTTTTAAAGTTCAGATTTCAGAGTCTCCTTCTGGAATTCTCTTTGGGGCCATTTAGGGTCTCCAGTACCTGAAGTTTTTTAAGAGACCTTGGGTATTTATGTAACAGTAAGGCTTTGGACCACTTTTCAGAAACACTGAACTAAAGGTATGACTATACTCCAGTTATTCTTTTCTTCAAATAACATTTATTAAAAATGCACCAGGTCCTGAGTTGGATGCTGGGAATACAGAGATGATGGAGTCATGGTCTCTTCCTTCAGGATTGCCCGCAGCCTAAGTGGAGATACAGACAGGTGGATAATATCTGCAATAACGCCATCAATATGGGGCTGGTATATATTTATATATACACCAGCTACGTTGGCAACACACAAAAACCAAGAAACTCTACCTTGGCGGAGCTGAGAAGCTTTCACTGGTGTGGAGATGTTTGAATTGCATCATGAACAAGTGTGAACTCACCGAGCTGACCCAAGGGAAGAGTATTTAAATCACAGGTGAGCTCAGAGGTTGGAAAAGAGAGAACATTGAGTAGGCCGTTAAGTCTGACCTTGAGAGTGAAGGAGGGAGAGGGGAACAGCAGCTGATGGGGAACTGGGCAGGTAGGGGTCAGGCCATAGAGAACCCTGAACTGCAAACTCCTCATGTGAAGAATCTCTCTGGTGGGCAGACAGGAGCCATTGACAGAATTAGTGGGAAAAAATACCATGTAACCAGATTTGCATCTTTGATATTTGGGGCTCCAGCCAGATCCCACTGTTGAAGGTGAAAGTGCTGATGGTTTGAACTATATGGGCTGGATCCTTATCTAAAGCAATTAAGTAGCAAGGCTAGAGAAGCCCAAAATTTGAAATGTGCTGATATGAAGAATAAATTAGAGATGGGATGACTACAGCCTCAAGCCTTCCTGGAACTATTATGTAACAGGCACACCATCTTTTAACTCTAAGTCCAAAATCCTTTATCCTCAATTCCAAAGCCAAAAAGCTCTAAAAACTGAAAAAAAAAAAAAATTATTCTTAATAATGGATGTGGCACTAAAACCTGACCTGACCTAGAGTCATTTATGACAAAACCTGCCCTGACCTGATATGAGACTCTGCATAATTTTTAGTTATCCCACTAGACATGACTATTTGTATGTTTGCTGCAGAAATATTAAAGGATATGATTCTGGGGAGCAATTCTAGCTCCTGCTGGTGATGGTATGGAATATGTGGCTCAGGGTCCAGATTTCCTGTTTAAAATCAGAACAATCTGAATTCATGAACAACACATTTAGCCTCAAGGGTTTTGGGTAAAGGGTTGTGGCCCTATGAAATCAGAGCCAAGAGCTTGTCCTGACCTAAAGCATCCACAGCATCAGAAAGGAAAGGAGGTCAACAAGACTTGGAGAGAGCGTGAGGGACAGAAGGAAATCCCATTTATGGCTTGGGTCTAGAACACTAAAGACTATCACCCTCCAGAATGAGGAAGAAGGAACCAAAAGATCAAGGAACACTTTCTAGGAGTTAGGAATCTTCCAATTCACATTATTTTTTTAAATGGTGTTCAGGTGCACATATTACACATACCTAGAAATCCTCATGTCTACAATATCTCAAACCTTGATAAATGAAATCAAAACAGTAACTCCTTACATGGCTGTGTGCATTAAAGTTTATGGAGCACTGCCCTATCACAATGGCACTTAGCCCTCTGAACAACTCCAAAGCATCTTTGTGTGTGTGCATGGACTCATAAACTTAGCTAAGTTTTAATTTTTTTAAATAAAGCATTCAATTTATTTTTGCATATGTAATGTTTCAAGACATATACTCAGTATCAGAAAGGCCCCTGTGGTACGGGGGAAAGACTTGATAATCTGGGGGAAAGAATCTATAGGGCCACGTGAAGTCTGATTAGTGTACTTCCCTATCAGTGTGGAAAATGTTGAGATCTATCCTGAATTCATCATAGTGAGGCACTATGGGACAGCTGTAGGGGGACAAAAAGGACCTGTCTCCTCTCAACCATTCCAACAATATAGTTTCATCACTGTTTTCTTTCAATCAGTAAATTTTTCTCCCTTCCGAAAAATTTACCGTGATCCACAATGGTACACCTATTAACCCCGATTGTATTTGTATCTCAATCTCCTGAGTCAATAACAAATCTAATTGTTCATTCTTGATTGTGTTTTTATCATCCTATATTTATCAAATGGTTCCATGACACTCTGTAGTGTCCTTGCCAACTGTGATGCTAAATATTTGTCTCAATTAACCTGATAAAGGTCATGTTAAGACTGTGTACACATTGCCTAAATGAAGGGAAACGTGTCTTTGACAAAAGCTGTCAATCTCATCAGTGACATTTTTTAATATTATGCAAGTAACATAAAACTATATTATTGTTGTAAAAATGTCAAATATACCGCAGCACACAGTCAAATAAGAAGGTTCCCTTCATGGTCATTTAGGCTCATGTCATTGACAATAGTTGGGTGTTAAGTTATTCGTGCTCCACACCCTTTCCTGTGCTCCAAGAGTAGTTCAAAGGAAGAGTTCAATTGTTTTTCCTTTTAGGTTCTTGTTCTCTCTCTCTCTCTCTCTCTCTCTCTCTCCCTCTTTCTCAATACATTTAATATCTTCTCCATCAGGAAACCCTGTTAGCTCAGTCTTCAAAACATATCCTTTGGGGCACCTGGGTGGCTCAATAGTTGAGCGCCTTGCCTTTGGCTCAGATCCAGATCCTGAGTCCTGGAATTGAGTCCCACATCAGGCTCCCTGCAGGGAGCCTGCTTTTCTCTACCTAAGTCTCTGCCTCTCTCTGTGTGTCTCTCATGAAAAAATAAAATCTTAAAAAAATATAGATAGATAGATAGATAGATAGATAGATAGATAGATAGATAGATAGATATCCTTTACCTCACACTGTTACCACTTTGGTCCAAACCACCATTATCTCTCACCTGGATGACTACAGTAGCTTCCTTCCTGGTCTCCTGGCTTCTGTTCTTACCCCATTCTAAAAATCTATTTACAATAAGGGAAGGGAGAAGAAATGTGTGGGAAATATCAGAAAGGGAGACAGAACATAAAGACTCCTAACTCTGGGAAACGAACTAGGGGTGATGGAAGGGGAGGCGGGTGGGGGGTGGGGGTGAATGGGTGACGGGCACTGAGGGGGGCACTTGACGGGATGAGCACTGGGTGTTATTCTGTGTGTTGGTAAATTGAACACCAATAAAAAATAGATTTATTATTTAAAAAAATAAATAAAATAAAAATCTATTCACAGCATATCAGTAAGAAGGATCCTTCTGAAAAAATGAATAAATAAATAAATAATAAAATAAATAATAAATAAAATAAAATAAAATAAAATAAAATAAAGAAGGATCCTTCTGAAAATAGTGTTCTGCTCAAAACCCTCCAATAGCTCTCCACTTCATGCAGAGTACAAGGTCCAGTCCTTTAGGAGCCCAGAAAGTTCTATACAATCTTATCTCTCTGAGCTCATCTTCTGTAACTCTCCTGGCTCTGCACAGCCACACTGGCTTCCCTGCTGTTCTCAAATATGCCAGATCTGAGGCTACTTGGGGTCTCCAGAATGAACACAGCTCCAACACCTTAATTTTAGCCCTGGAAGACTCGCTGTAGATGTCTGACCTCCAGAAAGGAGAAGATAATAAATTTGTGTTGTTTAGGCCACTAAATATGTGATAATTTGTTATGCAAGTAATAGGAAACGAATACATAATCTGCCTTTCTTTTATAGTAGCCCCAGGCAGGCACCCGTTCTAGATGCAAGTGGTAACAGTTCTTCCAACTTTGAAATTGTACTAATTTCCCAGTGAATGTGTAGATTGCTTGCTTATTTACTTATTTGCTTATGTATTTGTTTGTTTATGCTTGTATAATATATGGCAACAGGAAGCATAGTCTGTTCAGTAGACATAATGCATTGAAAAACAGACATTCAAATAGAGAAAGGGCAGACATATGTTTTTTTAAAAAACTTATTTATCCAAGTTATCAAAAATCTCCCATGGGCCAGAGGCCATAACCATGGCAGGCACTGTGTCCCTGAGAGTGCAAAGGATGCTAATTCATTCAAAGACTGAATTCATGTCTATGGTTGTTGATCATCCATGAGCCATCTAGCAATCATTGGTCGATCACCTACTACTACTCGGTGCTATACTAGATGCTGAGTAGCACAAAGAAGTATCAGGATTCATGATGACGTATGACCAGACTAACAGACCAGAACTTAAAAGCAAGCAATGTAAGGCACTATAGAGTTTGCATTAAATCATAAGGATAGCAGGAGATCCATGTATATGGACCGGAGTGAGGGCTGCATTCAGCAGGACCTCAATGGAGGACTGGTAAGATTCAGAAGAAAAGGGGATACTAGGGCATCTGAGGCAGGAGAAACAGCAGGAATAAAAGCGTGAAAGAGAAAATGAGCGCAGCAGAAGTGAAGGAGACTGAGGAAATCAGCTTGGTTTATAGCGCACGGCTTGACAGGGAACAGTAGAAATAAAGTTGGACAGGTATGGCACAACTTTTTAAATTCTGAGCTTTAAAAGCCAGGCAGAGGCATTTGGACTCAATGTATAAAAGTAGGGAGCTGTGGCATATATTTTCCCATTTTACTTGGAAATTTTCCAAACATCAAAAACAGTTGAAACAATTGTCCATAAACATCCTATAGGCATCATGTGCGCTGCACAATTAACCTGTTGTATGTTCACTTTATTCTTATCTAAGCACCCCTATACCTACCTATTAATCCATCTTGTGTGTTAGGACTTTTTAAAATTGTGCTAGATCTTTTATTCTTATTCTTCTGGATGAACCTTGCATCATTTGCCAAGTTCACAATAATACCTTTGGAATTTTGAGAAACATTACACAAAATTCGTTAATCAATTTAGAGGGAATTTTTTAGAGACAATTTTTAATTGTCTATTTTCCTTCTCAGGAAAATAGTCTCAGTAATGTTTTGTATTTTGTATTTTCTCCTTGCATAGTGTTCACAAATTCATGATCAAGCTTATTCTTAGATATTTTATCAACAATGTGAATATCTTTTCCCATTTCATGTTTCTAACTGGTGGCCCAGGTCTTTTCTTTCATGGTCATGCTTAGCCATTCTTTGCTAAGACCTCATTATAATCTGGGCTCACAGTGCCAGATGCAGGGCTGAGATGGGGGGGGGGGAGTCTTTACATACAAGCTAGCAGTCTTCTCAACAATCCATTTAAAAAATATTCATAAGATAAGACTTGCTTCTCGGTAGTTATTACATATTCTTTTGCTAACCTAACATTTGGGAGAATGAGTTATTCAAAAAACATTCAAGATTTCAGAGAATAAAAGACTAGCAATTGATTTTAAAAGGAAATATATATCCCTCTTCAAGAGTTGGTAACATTCATTTCCTGAGTAAATATTCTTCTGAGAGAATAAAAAGCCAGGATACAAAAGTTAAAGTCAAAGATAAAAGGTGGTGAGTGTGATAAAGTGAAAAGGAAGTGGAAGGCTACATGGCGCCTAGTTTCAGCAGCACAAGGCCATCTTTCCCTGGACTCATAGCCTTTGATTCAACTATGAATGAGCAGAACTTTTAAATAAATGATGTACTTATTTTACAGCTAACCATAATATATAAATATTTTCATTTTGCTTTAAAATTAATTTCATAGTTAACAGATTCAAATGCTTCCAAAAAAATTGAACCTATAATTAGGAATCTCATGGCTTCCTGTTTCTTCATACCCAACCCTAACATAAATGACGCACTTTATTAGATTTGCATAACCCCCCAGTATTTCTTTACACAAATACAAATATCTATTTATGGTTTTCCACTTTTATATATAAAAAGTAGTATTAAAAAAAAGTAGTATACTACATGCATTGCTCTACACCTTACTTTTTTCCTTGACCTAGAGATCATGCCATACTTACACACAAAGAACTTCCTCACTCTCCTGTAAGGCCTCATAGAATCCCATTTTGTGACATGCCAGTTTTATTTAACCAGCCTTTTACCGATGGAGACTTGGGTTATTTTTGTTGGTTTACTATTATAAACAATGCTGCGATGAATAGCTTTGGATGTAAAATATTTCATACATTTGCAGTCATATCATGGGGTTTTTAATGCATGTAGACAAAATATTAATGATACAAAAGCTAAAAGGAGATGGGTGGGGAAATGAAAGTGTACTGTCACAAAATTCTCATTTTCATAAAGTGACATAACATTACGTCAAAGTAGACCATGATAAAATAAGAATGTGTATTGTAATTCCTCGAGAAACCAGCTTAAAAATACAGAGGTTAAACTGAAAGACAGTAGAACACTGACTACGGAACACAAAACCCACAAATATTCAATGAACCCAAAAGCAAGCTAGGAAAAAAGATGAGAAAAATAAAAACCACAGGAGACAAATAGAAAATAGCTAATATAGAGACCTAAATCCAATCATATCAATACTTACATTAAATGAAAATAGACCAAACATTCTAATGAAAAGACAAAGACATTTCAAAATGATAAAGGGTCAATTCATCAGGAAGGTATAACGGTAACAAATGTTTACCAGAGCTTCAAAATACGTGAGGGAAAACTGACAGAGCTAAAGAAAAAAGAAGCTAGATCCATAATCAGGTTTGTACCTTTCAATACTCTGAACAACATTATTGACCAACTTGGCCTCATCAATATCTATGAACAGTACATTCAACGACCACATCATACATATTATTTTCAAGGGCACTTGGAACATTGACTAAAACAGACATTATGCTGGCTCATAAAAGGTCTCAATAAATTTCAAGTTTGAAATCTGTCACGGCATGTTCCCTGACAAGAAGGGAATTAAATTAGAAATCAATGACAACCGACAGCTAGCAGATGGAAAGGAGAATTATTAAGTATGGAAAGCAGGGAAGCCGAGGCCGTGGCCTTGGATAGGAATTGGAGATTTGGGGGTGAATGCATTAATTTTAATATGTACAGAAAGAAATACAGGAATATATATGTACAGGAATGTGTGTGTCCATTCTACTTTGGCCTCCTGAAAGGGCCCAGAAGTAATCACATGCCAGAAGCAATTAGCACACTCAGCTCCCAGATCTTAATTTATAAAAATGGGCTTCCTTGGAGAAAAGGCTGACTCTAGCCCTGGGGCAGGGATAAGACTACAGCATCTTGTTGCTTCAGAAAGTAAGAAATTGCTCAAAGAATGATGGAAACATGTCAAAAAAGACAGGAGAGGCCCTGGCAAAATCTGGGACAACTCCAGCATCAAAATAAGTAAGATGAGTAATGGATCACATAACCCACTGAAAGACAAAAATACATGAGTACATTTTTGATATAAACAAGTGAATAGATTAATAAGCAAAGAAATAAAGGAGAAGGGAAAGATCTTCCTTATATGAGAATGTCTGCTAATAAATCTAGAAGAAACAGGGGCACTAGAAAATCATCAATGAGCACTAAAACTACCAGATAAAAACTTCGTAAGAAAGAAGATATTCTAAAATGAACTGGCCTGTGTTCTTCAAAAAAGACAAAGAAAATCTGAGGATCTGTTCTAGATTAAAGGAGACTAAAGATATGGGTCAGCTAAGTGCATGACCCTGGACCGTGAGCGGTAAAACACACACACACACACACACACACACACACACACACACACACACACTTTGAACAATCAAAAGGGAAAACTGAAAAATCCAGATATGAACTGTGGATTACATAATAGTGTCATATCAATGTTAAGTTCCTGATTTCAATCATTGCACTAGGTTATTTCAAAATTTAAATATCAAGTATCTGTGATAGAGCGAAAGCGGTAAAGGATGTACAAGAGCTCCTTGTATTATTTTTGCAACTATTCTGTAACCTTTAAATTGTATCATGATAAAATGTTACCCCAAAATTAACATCCTCAGTTTGCTGAAATTCCTTTAAAATCTTTTATACCATTCTTGTAATATACCTCCATAATCTCTACTATCCTGCTATTAAAGCAAAATATAAAACCAGTTTAGACGTCCACCATCCCCTATGTGTAGCAGAGCTATCAATCACCCTGCATTAGATAAAGTAACACACAAAAAGCAAACTCATTTGTCATATTGAAACTCTTGGGGGCATCTGGGTGGCTCAGTGGTTGAGCCTTTGGCTCAGGGCGTGATCCCAGGTCTAGGGATCAAGTCCCACATCGGGCTCCCTGCATGGAGCCTGCTTCTCCCTTTGCCTGTGTCTCTGCCTCTCTTTCTGTGTCTCTCATGAATAAATAAATAAAATCTTTTTTTAAAAAAGAAACTTTTACCGTTGATACGCACTATGTTCATTCAAAGCCTGTGTATGGGCATTTTATATGTGGGAATGACTATTTGATTCAACTTTTAGTTTACTTCTGAATGTGGGATTTAAAACGTTATTTGTGATTATCATCCATTCACATAGACATATTCAATAAACATTTTTTGTAAACACTTTTTCCCTTCTTATGTTATGCTGATTATATTTACCGAAATGCAATTTATATGTGTTGAGCCTACCAATTAAAAGTTGGGACTTATATTTTTGCCTTTGTGGTGATTTTTTTGTTTTGATTTTCTAGAAATTCATTTCTATTATCTTGGTGTGCGACATTGGCTATCATGTGTGGTTTTTCACCACAGATAGTTGAGGAGGCACTGGTTAAAGTTCTGATTTATGCATCAACAACCAGCTTCCCAGAGGTTTATTTGCTTTCTGAAAGGATCTCTTTCACTAAGAGAATAAAGCATCCAATGAATTGATAGGGGTTTTTTTATTTGTTTGATTGATTTGAATAAGTATTCACACTATAACTGAATTATGCTGTCACTTACACCCATTTTGGCAATTAAAGAGCCTGAATATGTGGGTTTCATCTCTGAAATGATCAGCTATCCTCATACACAGAGGAATCATTCAAGACCACAGCCTCGTTCAAGAACACCCACCTCTATATTCTTTCACTTTTGCAGAATGCAGTAATTATCAGGGGAGTATAGATGCAGCTCAGTACTTGGGAGGGATGGAGAAAGGGAAGTGGGGCACCTCTAAGAGGCTAAAATTCTTAACTAGTTATATCCACATGGATATTTATTTATAGTTTTAACTAGGAAAAGGTTTTCTCTCATGTCCTTATGGAAAGCCTTAAAATTCCTTTCTCCAGGGGAACTATGCTAGGCATGGCAAGCCAACCCCACACAAATTCTTCTCTAGAAGTCATTATTTCTGCCACAAACCATGTGGCACCACTGTAGAAACAAAGTGACATGCATGCTGATTTAATAAATACTGTCAGTGGAGAATTATTTACTGCTAAAAAAAATACCCAATACTTAGAAATAGGCAAAAAGATTACTGGGAATGCCCTTGGTAGAGACTGGGCATGTTCTAGTGAACATTCTGGGAATTATTTGATTCTATGGGAGTGTGCATCTGTGATTGACCTTCTATTGACTAGGTTATTCTACAACCCTATAGGGGTAACAGAAAGCATGTAGCAATTGATGCAAATGATTCCAGTTAGCAGCAGTGCAAATTATTCACATTTATACTAATGCAAATTAATTTTATCTAACAGAGAATATAAATCTCTGTAACTCAAGTTCCCATTTGAACCAATGTTAACATTTTACTGGCCTCTCCTTTAGTTAATAAATAGTTCTTGATTCATGTGTACTTTTTAGTTGCACATTTGATGAGAATGATACACATTCTCATGTGTATCATTGATAAAGGAGTGACACCTTTATTAGTAATAAAAACTTTCCTTGGAGAGAAGTTCGACCTGTTGAAGGTGCTGAGACAGCCCGGGCGTGTGTTGACCAAAGCCCCCTCATGAGGATGTAAATTCAGAAAAATGAAAAGTGAGAAATATTTGTGAAATTCTGGGAAGAAAATGCAGTAGGACTTGGCAGTTGGTTGGGAAAGTAGAATAAAAAAAACAATCAAATATATAATTTCTTGGTTCCTTGTTTGAGAAATTGGTGATACTATAGTATTGAGAACTAAGAGACATCATGTCACTAATGGAATGTGAATAGTTAAGGACTTAGAAAAAAGATTATTATGGGGTCTGATCCAGTGGGAATATGACCAAGAGTAAACTAGATGGGTATTTCCCAAATTGTGTTTCACATGACAAAAAAAAACAATCTATCAGAATACTGTAAGACAAAAACAGTACTATAACCCCCCAAGGGAGATATGTAATGTTCACTAGCTCCTTAAAGACTCAGTGAAGTCCTTTGTTCAACCTACCACTCCTACATTTAATCACAAAAACATGAATCTAAATACATTCCTAAGGAATTGGAAGTTTCTCAGTGTCACTTTGAGAAACATGGCACCAGGTTTATAAAGAAAGTCCATTTATTAAACAAGTTTTGTCAAGCGATGATAAATTTTAAAGTGAGATATAAATTTTTATGTGATATCTGACTGATACCTAAGTGTATTCCCAAAACATCTCAGCCTCTGGTTTTATATAAACTAGTTCATGAAAATTCTACAAAGTTGGCAGTTTTGCAAGAGTGGTCTTTCAAATGTGATAAAATTCTCACTGCTTTCCTTATCATTTTCCAGAAGTCCAAAACAATCTCAGCATTTTTTCTATTCTTCCATTTTTTTAAAGATTTTATTTATTTATTCATGAAAGACACACACACACAGAGAGAAGCAGGGACACGGGCAGAGGGAGAAGCAGGGTCCATGCAGGGAGCCCGATGTGGGAGTCGATCCTGGGACTCCGGGACCATGGCCTGAGCTGAAGGCGGGGCTAAACCGCTGAGCCACCCAAGTGTGCCTATTCTTTCATTTCGAATCGAGTTCCATTCTATAAAAATCTCTAATATTCACACATTTATTCTAACATTATTCTCATTTTCCACTAACTCATCTAACTCACACTCTTTTAGAGCTCTGCTCTCTCCTTGTCTTATGGGTTCCAATAAAAACATTTTTAGGCATAGCTTATTACCTCTGTCTCCTACTCACAACATAATGCTTCTCGAGTGCTTATATAACATTGCTGACTTCCAGGTTCTGTGGTTTAACTTAGTAGAAGTTTGATTGGAAAAGACCAGATTTTACTAAGAATCAGGAGATACTGGTTATGTCTTCTCAAATTCAGCTGAGCTTTACAGACCTAAAAGCAACAGTTATGTACGAACACATCAGATTCCATCCTATGGGACATGTGTTGCCTCTCTTGCAAACCTTGGTCTGCTTCAAGGAATTAGACTCACTCAGCATTTGCGTTGGCATCTATCATTTGGATTCATGGCAACCTAACCTTAAACTTGATTTCCAGCTGTGCCAATGCCTTGACTCAAGTCATTTATTCTCTTACGAATCAGTTTGTGCTCTGTAAAGAGCAGATTAAATGTATCCAAAGGCATTTGATTCTGTTAACTGAGTTAGTATGTAAAGATTTGCTTTACTAATATAGAATAATATTTTTCATGTTTTTAGGAAAAGGAAGCTTTGTAAGAACAGAGACCTTGATTTGTCCATTTTTCTAATTCCAGTACCTAAAAAGGTACCTGGCATATGGTAGGCAAACAATAATTATTGGTGGGTAAAAGAATGGATGAATGGATGACGGTATGAGTAGAGATCCAGAAGATATGGCAAATGAGCTTCCCCTGCCCAGTGTTGCAAAATAAACCCAAGTTCTTGTACCTACTATCTTATATTTTAAAAGTCAATCCCTTATTGCTTTCATAAGATGTAACTTGAGGATGACATTGATTTGTTCGATCTACAGTGATTTGATAGCAAAAATAAAGGTGCATACCACTATCTTCCTCACTAGGATCACCAAGAAGCAGAAGGGGAAAACGGTTAAACACACAAACTCTGGATTCTGATTAATGGAAACAAATCTCAGCTCAGCCACTTACTAGCTCTTTGTACCATATTAAATAATTTACCTATGTTTCAGTTTCCTCATCTACAAAAACATAAACATGAAAATACTTCTCTCATAACCTCATAGGACAATGTACGTAAAAGAACCTTGGAACAGGACCCACTCATAAGGAACACTATATAACTGTCTACTTTTATAAATAATAGTACTGTGCACTCTTGTCTTAGAAAAATGCAGAAGATGTGGTTTATGTATACAATGGAATATTCCTCAGCCATTAGAAACGACAAATACCCACCATTTGCTTCGACGTGGATGGAACTGGAGGGTATTATGCTGAGTGAAGTAGGTCAATCGGAGAAGGACAAACATTATATGGTCTCATTCATTTGGGGAATATAAAAAATAGTGAAAGGGAATAAAGGGGAAAGGAGAAAAAAATGTGTGGGAAATATCAGAAAGGGAGACAGAACATGAAAGACTCCTAACTCTGGGAAACGAACTAGGGGTGGTGGAAGGGGAGGTGGGCAGGGGGTGGGGGTGACTTGGTGACGGGCACTGAGGGGGGCACTTGACGGGATGAGCACTGGGTGTTACTCTATATGTTGGCAAATTGAACACCAATAAAAAATAAATTGATAAAAATTAAAAAAATTTTAATTAAAAAAAAGAAGTACAAATAAAAAAAAATGCAGAAGGATTGTTAGAAATGGCAAAGGCTGTAGTTCATTTTGATCTTCAGGTACCAAAACACAGAGAGTCTCTGTTAGAGTAAAAATAGTAGAGCATCTTTAGTATCTGACCTATTGGCCTTCTTTCTTTTATGGAAGCATACCAACTCCCACAGCAGGGCCTCTGCACTAGCTACCCCTTCTACTTAGAATGGTCCTCCACTGGTCTCAGCTAAAATTTAGTCTCCTCAGAAGTCCTTCTCTGACCAATGTTTCTGAAGTAGAGGCTTACTACTATACCCTACTTAATTCTCTGAATAGTACTTAAAACTGAAATTTTCTCATTTATTTATTTTTATTTTACAAGTCATCCCCACTGGACTCCATCTCAATACCTAATCCAATGAGCACAACAAAGTGGTATTCCACATGACTAAGCTTTAGAGTAGTTTGTTTTGTTTTGTTTTTATGATAGTCACACAGAGAGAGAGAGAGGCAGAGACACAGGCAGAGGGAGAAGCAGGCTCCATGCACCGGGAGCCCGATGTGGGATTCGATCCGGGTCTCCAGGATCGCGCCCTGGGCCAAAGGCAGGCGCCAAACTGCTGCGCCACCCAGGGATCCCTAGAGTAGTTTTTAATGCTGCATTGCTAACCAGAACGGTAAGGCATTGGTTAAGTAAAATACTACATCCATTGAATGAAACTCTATACAGCTGTTAAAAAGTGAAAGATGGTGTAGTTTTAGAAACAATACATAATACGGCCCTAGTTTGTTTTGTATTTTTTAAATTTAGTTTCAACCTTATTGAGGTATAACTGAAAATTATGATCCAGTTCATGAAATAGAGAAATAAACATTGCATATGAGACGTATAAACTTCTTAGAAAACAATTTAGCCATCTATTCATTTCAAGAGCTGTAAAATCCAAAATAGTTGACCCAATAATGCCTTTTGTAAGGACGTATCTTTATTTTGTATTTTAAAACTTCATATATAAGTCTAAGAATTATTCTTTAAAAAGGTCAACTAAAAAATACCCTTTGAATAAAAGAATAAAGCAAAAAAAGAGAAGGAACACAAGCATTCAACACTAAAAAGGGGGGAAAATATGATAACCAGAGGAGTGGAGATTTTCATTTTTTTTAATGATACAAAAATATAAAATCTAGATAAAGCACATTGTCCTTTTTGAAAACATAAATTACCAAATTTTAAAATATAAAATCTAGATAAAACACGTTGTCCTTTCTGAAAACATAAATTACCAAATTTTAAAAAAGAATTATAAAGATTAATAAATAATTGTGCTAGAAGGTGAAAAAGACCTCACTTCTGCTTCCAAAAAATTGTCAGGCACAAAAAGTTTTGCATTCAATTGTTTTCAAATAATCAATGAACAAAAACCCCTATCAGAGTAATTAAATTTTTCTTAGCCCATGGGATTACTGGTGATTTAATTTTCCATTTCCCCTATTCTATATTCTCTAAGAGTCCTACTTTTCAAACATATTCTTCTACTATTAAAATAATTAATGTTACATATAACAATATAGCTAAAATGTACTAAAAATTTAGATGGCTCTAACTGAAATTATGAAAATGGGAATATATAATTTTTTTATCAAGCTTTGAAATCAGTGAAAGGCAGGGTGAAGGTGGAACTAATTTAGTTAGGGACGTTGAGGTCTTTAGAAAGAGATAAGAACAGAAATGTAGCCTGCTTCTCAGGCCGAAGCTCCTGGACCCGCAAACAGGCCTCCTTCCCAGAAAGACAGGGGGTGCTCCAGCCTCCTCCCCACAGTGCACGGTCCCCGGGGTGCACGTCTGGTGCTCCCACCTCCAGAGCCACACAATTAAGGGGCCTCCCTTGGGCTGTCGTTGCAAAACCTGGGACACTGGACTGTGTAAAAGCTCCCCTCTCAAAAATACTGAGACTGTGGAGTGTGGCAGAAGGAGAGCCCAAAGATGGCACCCACCAAGGAAGAAAGAAAGGTCTAGAAAAAAAAAATCTTGGAAAATGGTGCCCGCCAGCAACTCTATCTCTGAGAATCCCAACAGGCCCTTGCCCCACCAGGGATGCTTCCAAATTAGCAGATGAGGGGGGCCTGGGTGGCTGGGTGGTGGGATCAAGCCCCAGGATGGGCTCTGTGCTCAGCATGGAGTCTGCTTGACATTCTCTCTCAGCTTCCCCTCTGCTGCCCACCACCCTGCTCAGGCATGCTCGTGCCTTCTCTCTCTCTCTCTTTTTTAATTTTTATTTATTTATTTATGATAGTCACAGAGAGAGAGAGAGAGAGAGAGAGAGGCAGAGACACAGGCAGAGGGAGAAGCAGGCTCCATGCACTGGGAGCCCGACGTGGGATTCGATCCCGGGTCTCCAGGATCGTGCCCCGGGCCAAAGGCAGGCGCCAAACCGCTGCGCCACCCAGGGATCCCTCTCTCTCTCTCTCAAATAAATAAATAAATAAAAGCTTTAAAAAATAAAATAAATAAAATTAGCAGATGGATCTCTTTCACCTAAATTCTGGGTACTTTGCAAAGAGCTGCTTCTGCTCTGGGCCCTGGGGCCTGGGGCCTGAGTCTGCGGGAGCCCATCCAAAGACCTTCCTCAGTTCCTTTCTGGTCTCAGGGACTTGAGCCCTGTTCATTTGCGAAGCCAGATGCAGGTGTTAAAAGTTGAGGGTGCCTGATGTGGGCCACAAACTCTACACTCCTTGGGGAGAAACTACGAGTTTGTGGGATCCCTCGTGATTGTTGGGTCACTGTGGGAGAGAGGGAGGTGCAAGGTGAGACTGTGGCTCAGCCTCTGCTACCTGCTTCGTTGTCTTTTTTTTTTATTTTTTTATTTTTTTTATTGGTGTTCAATTTACTAACATACAGAATAACCCCCAGTGCCCGTCACCCATTCACTCCCACCCCCCGCCCTCCTCCCCTTCTACCACCCCTAGTTCGTTTCCCAGAGTTAGCAGTCTTTACGTTCTGTCTCCCTTTCTGATATTTCCCACACATTTCTTCTCCCTTCCCTTATATTCCCTTTCACTATTATTTATATTCCCCAAATGAATGAGAACATACACTGTTTGTCCTTCTCTTATTGACTTACTTCACTCAGCATAATACCCTCCAGTTCCATCCACGTTGAAGCAAATGGTGGGTATTTGTCATTTCTAATAGCTGAGTAATATTCCATTGTATACATAAACCACATCTTCTTTATCCATTCATCTTTCGTTGGACACCGAGGCTCCTTCCACAGTTTGGCTATAGTGGCCATTGCTGCTAGAAACATCGGGGTGCAGGTGTCCCGGCGTTTCATTGCATTTGTGCTTCGTTGTCTTCATGCGCCCAGGGGAAGGAGTCGCTCGGCTTGTTTTCAGGTCTCTTCCAGAGGAAATTGCTCCTTTGTAATTGGAGCCTCCCTGCGTCTACACAGCGGAAAGGAGTTGAGGATCTTCCTGCATGGCCCCCTTGAATTGCCTCCCAGGACTTATTATACCTCTGGAAGTTTGTCCATTTTGATCCGCTTCACTTTGTGCCCAGTGGCTTGTCCTCTGCATGACTGCTCGACTCTGGCAACTACCAGTCTGTTCTGAACACCTGTGAGCTTGGGATTAGCATTCATTTTTAAGATTCTACATATAAGCGAGGTCATACGTGTATGAGATAGTTTTGACCTTTCTCTGACTTATTTCACTTAGCAGAATACCCTCAAGATCCATCTATTTTCTCACAAATAGCAAAATTTCCTTCTTTTTATGGCCGATTAATATTCCTATATATACATATACACACATATATGTACATAAACATATATATGTATATGCATCACATTTCTTTGTCCACTCATGCATCAGTGGACACTTGGGTTGTCTCCATGCCTCAGCTATTATAATACTGTAATGAACATGGCAGCGGGGTGAGGGGGGGGCAGTTCAGATATCTTTCCAAGTTCATGTGTTTCCTTTGGGTAAACACCCAGAAGTGGAACTGCTGTATCATAGGGTAGCTCTATTTTTAATATTTTGAAGAACCTCCACACTGGTTTCCATGGTGGCTGCACCAGTCTGCATTCCCACCAACAGTGCACAAGGGTTCTCTTTTCTCCACCTCCTCACTCACACTTGTTATCGTATTTTTTATTCTAGCCCCTCTAACAGCTGTAAGGTGGCATCTCATAGTTTTGATTTGCATTTATCTGATACTTAGTGATGTTGAGCTCCTTTTTATGTACCTATTGACCATCTGTATGTCACTTTGATCTTTCTGAGACAAGGAGTAACAGATACTATGAATGTGTGGTGGAAAAGAAATACAGGCTTCAGGATGTAAGGAGGGTAAAATAAATGTCATTGGTAAAGAAAATGGAAAACAGTCTGCGAGATTTGGACGTTTGTAAGTATTAGTGCAGGAATTAGATAATCTTCACTACGGTTCATATGTACTCACTCTGTGGTTAGAATTTAAAATAACAAACTTGAGCTGCAATACTGGCAAAGGATCAGAATCTGATCCTCAGTGATACACATTTAAAAGTGCAATTTTACAAGGTGGGTATCACATTCAGAGGTGACCAGTCTCTTAAAGAATGAATCACCCCAATTAGATTCTGCAGAGACTGATGCTTTATTAACCTATATTCTGATTTATTAAATAATAGTGAAGGCTATTCTTCTCTAAAATGTCATCAGTTGAGAACAGAATCAGAATAAAAGGAGTTTTGAAAAATGTTTACCTAGGCCAGGGTTTCTCAAAAGGAGCAATTTTTTTGGCAGTATCTAGAGATATTGTGGGCATCAGAGCTTTGGTGGCAAGGGGGTTCTGTGGTCATTTAGTGGGCAGAGGCAGAGATGCTGTTAAGCATCCTACAGTGCATGGGGTAGCTCCCCACAGCAAAGAATTATTTGACTCTAAATGTCAATGGTGCCAAGGTTGAGGAATGCTAATCAGGTCTGTGGGAAAGCCATATGAACACTTCTCATCTTCACGTATGGTGTCTTTTCCAGGTTCTCTCAAAAATCGTCTCCTTTCCCCAAGATCTTAAGCAGAGTTGAGTTTTTTTCACTCGTTACATCTCTTTATTGCCTCCCTAAGATTATATCCTATTTATTTTACTTCAAACAGTCTTTAAATCTTCTCAGCCACATATTTACAGGTAATTTTTGGTCTATTTCTTCAAGTGGTTAATATTCATCCATTTTTTATTACTAGTTTCATTATTAGAAATGTCAACCTTATGACTTCAGCTTACTTTGCTTCCATATATAGGTAGGTATGAATGTACATAAACTATTTCAAAGAAGAAACAGAAATTTACTGGATCTATTGTAATATTACTTATGCTGAGTAAAAGAAATTATAGTTCTGGTTATCATACTGCATTAACACAAGAACCCTTTCATAAAAGACTTCATGCACACAGTTGGTAGGCTGGTTTGCACCCCACAACAATCATTTTATTAAATAAACACCTTCTAACCTTCTTCAAATATTTTCCATCAAATAACTTGCAAACCTGGGTATGCTATCTTAGTTGTGAAACTCAGCTTGAAGAAAATTCCCTTTTCAGTGATTTATATTTAAAATAGAAAGTGGAAAGAAATTTTCAATTCAATAGTTTCTCAGAATACAATCTTTATTTTGATTAGATAAACATTATTTTTGGACTGAGTCTCAATCGATCTGCAGGTCCACAGGTTCGGCCCACAGGGTAGGTCAGTCCACAGGTCAATGGGCCACGGGACAGATTCTTGCATCCATGTTTATAATGTCACCTCTCACAGAGGTCATTTCAACAGCATCAGCCACATGATTTGCAGGGCTCAGTGCAATAGGAAAATATGGGAAATCCGTGTTAAAAAAAAAAAGTATTAACAATGTGGAATAGGAAATAATTTCACCAAGCAGAGAGTTAAACCAAGTGCAGGGTCCTTCTGAGATATGAACCCTGTTTTTGGGCTTATACCCCCATGAAACTAGTCCTGTCTTTCATATTGTATCATTTACACTCAGTCTAGCTGTTGGTTTTAAAAAAAAAAAAGTTTTTTTTTGTGATCAGATTTAATTTTCTCAAAAGCCAAAGTACATGCACAATCAGTTCAATTATATCAAGTGAAAAACAAAAAAATCAAGATTTGCTGTAAGTTATCAACCAGCAACTATTAATTCAACTAAGTTATATTCAGAATAGGGAACACGGGTGCAGTGTGTCTGCTATGTGTCCGGCGCTGGAGATTTGAAATGACTCTTCCTGCGGATGGGCGGTGGGTCCATGAGCCGTTGCATCACACTGCCCATCTGAAAGGAACGTGACCCTAGGTTAGTAACTACACCGGAATTAAAATAAAAGATAAAAATGATGCCTGTTCAACTCCAGCTACTAAGCAGGTGACCTGCAAAGATTTGGGGGATGGAGGCTCCCAGACGCGGTATTATAATCTTGTTTTAAAATACTTTCAAAACCTGCTTGGAAATGTTTTCCACCAGTTAAGTGGGGCCAGACCTTGACCCCTGGGGAGAGGGTGGGCGGCGCTGGCTGGTCCCGGGCCAGGAATCCCTCACCAGCCACCGAGGGAGGAGAGGCCCGTGACCCTAGGGCGGAGGAGCAGGTGCAGAGGGAGGGTGGGGACCGTGGGGGCGGGGCCGCGGCTGGGCGGGGCCAAGAGGCAGAAAGGGCGGGCCCTGATTGGGCGGGGCCAAGGAGAAGACGGAGCGAGGCCGAGGAGCAGAAGGGGCGGGGCAGTGACCGGGCGGGGCCATTGAGAAGGGGCGGGGCCGCGGAGCAGAGGGGCGGGGCCGCGGCTGGGCGGGGCCAAAGGAGCAGAAGGGGCGGGGCCGCGGCTGGGGGTGGCAAGGAGCCTAGGGGACCCACGAAGTACGACCCGGAAGTGGGCGTGCTCTGAAGTGGGCGAGTTCTATCGGCGCGGAGTCGAGGCTGGGCGGTGCCAAGGAGCCGAAGGGACCCACGAACCACGACCCGGAAGTGGGCGTGCTCTGAAGTGGGCGGGGTCTGTCTGCCCTGAAGTGGGCGGGGGCGAGGGTCGAGGCTGGACCCCTGCTGCCAAGGAGCCAAAGGGACCCAAGTATGATCCGGAAGTGGGCGTGCCCCGAAGTGGGCGGGCTCCGCGGGGGCGGGGCCGAGGCTGGGCGGTGCCAAGGGCCCCCCAGGGACTCCGGAAGTACTGCCCGGAAGTGGGCGTGTCCGAGCGTGGGCGGGGTCTGCGGGGGCGGGGTCGAGGCAGAGCGACTCCAGTGTCGGCGCCCGCGGCCATAACGCGGCCCCGCCTTTCCGCTCCCGCTGCAGCTCGGGTTCCCGCCGCCGCCGCCGCCGATCGCGAGGTAAGGCCGCGTGTGGGGAGGGTCCTAACTGTCCTCGGTGTGTCCGCGGCTGCGCCGGGGCCCGCGGCGAGTCCAGCAGGCCTGATCCCGGGCGCCGCGGCCGGGACCTCGGCCGGGCCCCCTGTCCTTACCGGAACTTCCCCATAGGACTGCCCTGCGGCCTCCGAGCCGCTGCATTTACTTGGCTCCTTGCACTTGGCGTAGCTCCTCCCCCCGGCCGTCTGGGCCGGTCGCCGCCGCGCGAAGTCCACGCGTACCCGGTGCGGTGAGACCCAGACCTCAAAGCGGTCACCGCCTGGGCAGGCGCGCCTGGGGGTCGCTCCCGGATGACGTCACCCGGGAGGCGGCGCCCGCGCCCACCTGGGGGCCCCGAGGTCTCTGGAATTGGAAGAAGCAGCGTTGGTTGGTGCGCGCGGTGGCCCGCGGGTGACAGTCAGGGGTGGAATTGAGGCCGCTCATCTCGGGGGCGGCCCTGTGGGCTGGAGCGGATGGCATCCCCGTGTTATAGACGGGGAAGCGAGTCCTAGGAAGATCACCTGGCTTGGCGGCAGCAGCAGCAGCAGCAGCAGCACGGGGTGGAGCCGGAGGGTGTGGCCCCAGAACCAGCTCTGAACCTGCTACACCTCGGCGCTGGCGGAGGCCGCCCCGTGCCCCCCCCACCCCCCCCCCCCCCCCCCCGGCTGTGCCTCGGTTCTGCGTAGCCGGGGCTGACAGACTGGAGATGATACGACCTTCGGCCAGAAAAGCAACCTGGGACCATTGAAGACAGGCTAAGGTGTTTGGGATTCGTGGATGCTCAGTGTCCCGCCCGTGGTGGTTTAAAAATGTATATGTGGGCTAGCCAGGTGGATTTTTATGATGGGAAAGAGACTATGGCTTATACACGGTTAAAATGCGACCAAAGTATATATGGAGGGTTTTTTTTTTTTAAGATTTTGTTTATTTATTCATGAGAGCCAGGCCGAGGGAGGAGCAGGCTCCACGCAGGGAGCCCGACGCGGGACTCGATGACTCGATCCCGGGACTCCAGGATCACAGGATCACGCCCTGGACTGAAGGAGGCGCTAAACCGCTGAGCCCCCCCCCCCCTCCCCCCCGGGCTGACCCGTATATGGAGTTTTATTCACCTTTATGTCTTTGTCAGCTCTTCATCGTTTCAATTTCATGAAGTTTTGATGGCATCAGACTTGAAAAAAAAAAAAAAAGGTGGGGATCCCTGGGTGGCTCAGAGGTTTAGTGCCTGTCTTTGCCCCAGGGCTTGATCCTGGAGTCCCGGGATCCAGTCCCACCACATCGGGCTCCCTGCATGGAGCCTGCTTCTCCCTCTGCCTGGGTCTCTGCCTCTCTCTCTCTCTGTGTCTATCATGAATAAATAAATAAAATCTTACGTTCACTAGGCCAGCGGGATTCCCTCCATGCTTGTAGCTGCCCCATGGAGATGGCCAAGATTTCTTCTCTGCTAGTTACGTGGGCAAGCTGACCAAGTTTCTAGAATTGGCAGTATACTTAACACCGCTGAATCATACACTTTAAAAATGGTTAGGACGGTAAATTCTATGTCAAATGTTTTATCACAGTTTTTAAAAATCAAATAAAAAAAAATCAAAATGACTAACAGTTGCCCGGAGGCATGTCAGGCCTGACCATGGAACATGTCTAGGTATCCGTGAAGTGGTAAGTCACCTGTATTAAAGCCCTAGGCTCCCGTGTAGGATTGATTTTAGTGGGACATACAAGAAGACAAAGTAGGAGCCTAAGTTTTAATTTCTTGTGTATAATTAGGATGGTGGCAGTGGAAATTTAAAGCAGGGTGGTAACTTTAAGACATTTCACACATAGATTGGGCAAGACAGGCATGAATGAAAAGAGAGACAGGAAAAGGAAGGAAAAAATGGTTTGAGGGTGAGAGATAGACAATTTAATTTTATTTATTTTATTTTTTAAAGATGTTATTTATTCATGAGACAGAGAGAGAGAGGCAGAGACACAGGTAGAGGGAGAAGCAGGCCCCACACAGGGAGCCCAACGTGGGACTCGATCCCGGGTCTCCAGGATCACACCCTGGGCTGAAGGCGGCGCTAAACTGCTGAGCCACCCAGGGATCCCCGACACTTAATTTTAAATTGATTTTTTATTTATTTATTTTGGGAATGGGGAGAGTGGGGGAAGGGCAGACAGAGTAAGAGAATCCTAAGCAGGCTTCATACCCAGTGCAGAGCTCCATGTGGGGCTCCATCTCAAAACCCTGAGTTCATGACCTGAGTGGAGATCAAGAGTCAGGGCATTCACCTCACTGAGCCACCCAAGTGCCCCAACACTTACTTTTATTTATTTTTTTCTAAAGATTTTATTTATTCATGAGATGTAGAGAGAGAGAGAGGCAGAGACACAGGCAGAGGGAGAAGCAGGCACCATCCAGGGAGCCCGACCTGGGACTTGATCCCGGGTCTCCAGGATTAGGCCCTGGACTGAAGGCGGTGCTAAACCGCTGAGCCACCTGGGTTGCCCCTAACACTTACTTTTAGTTGTGGTTAGTTTTACTAGCTGGTGGCATATCTTGGTAGAAGGGTCCAACGGGACATTTAAATTCTGGCACTAATACAGGAGAATGATTGGGCCTAGAGATGCAGATTTAGATTCGTTCACCTAGAAAATGTGGTAGAAACATAAGGATTGGGAGTAAAGGGAAAGAGTGCCTGCGAAGAGAAAAGGAAAGGGAGATGGGAGAAGGGGAAGGAGTGGAAGAACCCAGACCCGGAGTTTTCTCTGAAGAGAGGATTTGAACAGAGACCTGACGGTCTGCAGTGCCATTATCCTGCGATGCTGGGGAGGCCTGTGTAGGTCCTAAGAGCCAGTGGGGCGGGACACACTGAGGGTGAGGCAGTGGATTAAAGTCCGAGGAGTCTGAACGAATGGGAACAGAAACTCAGGAAGAGGTAGAGACATTGAGACTCCTCCAAAGAAGAAAAGAATGGGTAAACCTAAAGAACACACATTTCTGGAGGAGCATGGCAGTTAGCCTGAATAAAGAAAGAAAATAAATAAGAGATTTGGCAAATTGACCTTTTGGGGGAACAGGTGTTTGGTGAATAAAGATTTCTCTTTGATAGTTCTTCCCTGACTGGCCTGGCCGTGCCTTTGAGAAAACCACTTCCCTCTCTGAAGATGAGGTTCATATCATTGACTTTGTTGTGGAAGCCTTTGTAACACCCCCTGCACCTGAAATCAGTTGTCTGTTTTTGTTTGGAGCTTTTCTTGGGAGACAGGTTTGTTTTGGGTTTTTTTGCTCAGTCTACCCCACCCTTTCCTTCCATTTCTCCCACAAAATATGTCCGAGAACCTAAATAAGACGTCGGCAGACAAGTGAAAACGATGGGCCTCCACGTACTGCGTATGCTTCTGTTTACTTCTCACTGTGTCGCAGTCCCTTCAGCCTCCTTCACAAGCCCGGTCATGTTTCTGAGCAGTTCAGCCTTTCTGGCCTGTCAGCCCCGCAGCCCTGAAGTCCTCTTCCCTTCCCTCCTTGTCCCTGTGTGACACGTTCCATCTACACCTCCGTGCCGAACAGGTGTCAGCTCTATAGCTTTCTCTTTCCTTCTTGTCCAGGCTCCTGGTCTCTTTACTCTCAGCGGTTGATTCTATGTCAGGCGAGCAAATTACACTTTAAAATGTTCTTATCTACTTGATTAAAAAGGAAGAAACAAAAATCAAACCCACAACTTTCTTCATAGAAATCTTAAGTCTAGCAGAAGATTTTGAACATCCTGCCTTGTGGCAAAATAGGTCTTAAGGCCATTAGATTAGGGCAGAGGCGATGGAGTCTGCTCCCATGCTGTCATACCCAGGGTAGAGAGTCCTCTGCCTTGAGAGAAGAAAATGTCAGCTCAGAATGTGTGGTGCCCTGCACATACATGTCTATATAACCTCTGTTGTGAAAAGTATAAACCTCCTGTTTACAAACCATTTGTTTTTTTTGTTTTTTTTTGTTTGTTTTTTCTTCCAGGATCCCCTGTCCATCCTTTAGTGCACGCAAAAAAGCAAGTAGCAGTTGGTCAGGTAATAAACTTAAGTTTTATTTATTTATTTATTTATTTATTTATTTATTTATTTATTTATTAAAGATTTTATTTATTCATGATAGACAGAGGCAGAGACACAGGCAGAGGGAGAAACAGGCTCCATGCCGGGAGCCCGATGCGGGACTCGATTCTAGGACTCCAGGATTGCGCCCTGGGCCGAAGGCAGGGGCCAAACCGCTGAGCTACCCAAGGATCCCCAAGTTTTATTTCTTCTGTGTTACTTTGAAAGTTGGATGAGAAAGCTAATAACTTAGTTTAAAATGTTATTTTTCACATAGAAAAATTTTCATGAACAATGAAGTCACCTAGTTGAATAGTTCATATATCACGGTGTATTTAGTTCATGGCTTGTGTCATACTTTTTATTGAGGGTAAATTTTCTCTTGATTTGTGATCGAAGGTAATTTCTAAAATGGGTGGTTAGAGGGAAAAAATTTCAAAAGCTTTTGTTTTAGTCAGCTCATTCTATCAAGTGAAAACATAGCATTTTAACTGAATTTTCTCTGACCAAATGGGAAGTACTGATTTTGAATTTTAAGTAAAGAATATTAAATAAGCAAAAGAAATAAGACTAGTTGTGCTTTACTTTTAAAATATAGGAAAAAAAGATGAAGGACAAGCTGATTTTTAAAACTTTCCACGTAATTGGCAGTCAAAAGTTAATAAAAGAATTATTCCTTAATTCAACAAATAATTATTAGTTATCTCTTATGTACTAGATATATGCTCAGTATAACATGGTTTTGGAAAGCAAATGAAACCCTTACTAAATTTAAGAAAATAGGAAGGTCATCCTTATAATTCAAAAAGATTATATGCCTTGGTCTCATGTATATATGCTAAAATTATACGTCTGTGTTAGTATATTATTAAGCTCAGATCATGAACAAGAATAGCTGAAGTTAATAATTTTTTTTTAAAGATTTTATTCATTTATTCATGAGAGACACAGAGAGAGAGAGAGAGAGAGGCAGAGACACAAGCAGAGGGAGAAGCAGGCTCCATGCAGGGAGCCCGACGTGGGACTCGATCTTGGGTCTCTAGGATCACGCCCTGGGCCAAAGGCAGTGCTAAACTGCTGAGCCACCCAGGCTACCCAATAATCAATAATTAATAACATTTGTGAGCAGTTTGTTAAGAATTGATCTCTTATAGATTAAATACATAAACCTGTGAGTAGAAGGTAATTTCTCTGTAATTTTGAGCCCTGATCCTACAAATTTAGTCAATCTCAGCTTCTGAAAAAGAGAGTATGTAAAGATCCTCCAAAGAAGCAGGAGAGCAGAATAGCAAAGAGTAGGGGGGCTCTGATGTTAGGCTCTCTGTTCACATCCCAGCTTTCCAATGCAAAGATAAGTATTTGGATTTACTGAGGAAATTACTAAAAGGTAGGATTGAAACTAATCTTATTTAGAATTTTGCAAAGACATTTCCAAGATCAACTTTTTAAAGATTATTGTTTTATATATATAATATATATATATATATATATATATATATACATATATTTTAAGAGCAACCCTAAAGCTCCAGCTCTGATCAGCGTACTGTAGATCTGAGAATGTCGGTAGAGATCATATGAAACATTTTCACTGAGAAGACCACTAGAGCAGTAGTACCTGTTCCAAGAATCTGAGGATTTTTTATTTAGCACGTACAGCTAACTGATTTAAAATAAGGTGGAACATAAAATAAGGTGGAGAAGGGAATTCTTCCGTTAGAGATACACATCAGAAGCAGTCTGGTTCCTCCTTGTTAAACAGGCACTTCTAGTAAGGACGGTTTACTGACTTTTTTTTTTTTTTGTAGTATTAAAAATTAATAACATGTGGCATTTTAAGATTTAAGTTTAAGATTATTACATTAACATCTAAGTTTTAAATTATTATTTAAAAGATTTGTCTGCGAGAAAAGAATTACCAGACTTTAAAATCTCCCATCGATAAGCTGCACGGTCAGTTCCCTTATGTTTTTACTTGTTGGTTTGTTTTAAAAGGAGAACTGTTGATCTAAAAGTTGTGCATCACTTTCTCAGACAAACCCCTAGGACGAGGGAGGAATTTGGTCTGAGTGAGCATAACATATAACAAAGTGGCGATCATGCTGTAAGTGCTCAATAAATGTTACCGCTTATTGTTATCAAAATCGTTACTGTGAGATCATTTTCCTCCCATTTTAAAATGAACCATAATCTGTAAGACCACTTCTTTGATTCCTTTGTGATAATTGACAGGTAAACTATTAACAGTTTTTTATCTTCTAAGCTAAGGTAGTTAATTAGTAGCTTGCTTATATTCTCCTTCTTTCTGAAAAGAATTTGGGGCAGTCCACAAAAAGAAAACAACAAAAAAAAGCTTATTAACCAACTGGGTAAATTAGTCCTGACGTACCGAAGTACTAAGTTTCCTAAAGTGCGTAACAAGTGCGTACCTGAAACTGAGTCCGTTTCTTAATGTTCTTTATCAGAGAAAAGTAGTGTGTGAAAAACTATGCTGGGTGGAAAACAATTGTTTGATAATTTATCTGAAAACAGTTTTGTTTAAATTTTTCAGGAACAAGTGTTCTGAAAATTAATGTTGATCTTTACTAACAGGGGAAGAATGGCATTGAAGCAGATTTCCAGCAACAAGTGCTTTGGAGGATTGCAGAAAGTTTTTGAGCATGACAGGTAACTACCAAGAATACAGTTTTAGGTACCTCTCATTCTGCTTCTATTTGGTTCCTTTAATCAGCCCACAAGAGATCATTGTTGCACAAATTACCATTTACATGGGAAAATACCTGTGGCTTTTATAAAAATTTCCGTATTGGTGATATTAGTGATTGTAATAAGATATTAGAGACAGAGAACAAATTAAAATGTGGTACATTTCAGTGCCCATGAACAAACATGTAACTTAAGATTTTTAAAATTCATTTTTTATAAAAGCTGATGTTATTTTATGCATCTCTAGAAACAAAAACAATTTTTCTTTTAGTAATATTAGTGCTACATTGAGGGTATTACATTTATTCTTTTAATTAAAAAAAAAAATTTCCAATCCAGAAGACAGTTTGGGATTATTTTTTTAAAAGGTTTTATTTATTTATTCATGAGAGAGAGAGGCGAGAGACGCGCAGAGACACAGGCAGAGGGAGAAGCAGGCCCCATGCAGGGAGCCCGATGTGGGACTCGATCCGGGGTCTCCAGGATCAGGCCCTGGGCTGAAGGCGGCGCTAAACCACTGAGCCACCGGGGCTGCCCCTACATTTATTCTTTTAATTTATTCCCGCCCCCTCCCCATGACTTCTGTGCCATGCACAACAAAGACTCAGCTTGGTTAATAGATCAGTATGCTAAATTGGCCCCATCATTTCTTTAAGGGCCAAGGTATTTTCCTTGGAGTCACTTCTTTTGGACATTAAATCACTTATTTTTATGTTTCTGTCTTAACAAGTGAGAGGCATTGATTTTTTTGTTGTTGTTGTGGCTGTTAAAATTACAGTGTTGAACTGAACTGCAAAATGAAATTTGCTATCTACTTACCACCAAAGGCAGAAACTGAAAAATGCCCCGCACTGTATTGGCTGTCTGGTAAGTGTTATTCATTTGCGTTTTAGAAAAGAGTTTCTTTTTAACTGCCTTATCTTACTCTTTTATCTTAACAGTGTGCTTGGTGCCGTCTGTTTTATAAAAGACTTTAGGAGCCTCTTTCTACTTTATCCTGAGAATGATTTCAGACCTAATGAGTTACACTTGTTTCACTTCTTTTAAAATTAAACCAAGTAATTTAACAGAAAATGTACAATTCTGGACTCAATGGCAAGAGCTTAGAAAAGTTACTTAATTTGTACCTACCTAAGAATCTCTGAAATTTATAGAGATTTTACCACTCAAATAGAACAATATTAGGTAACCCACAATACACTAATTAGAAACTACAGACAAGTAACTCCTTAGAGTCTTCTCTAAAATGTTTTAGTTGGACTCCCATCAATCCTCTCTGGCAATAGTTTGGAAAATCACAAAGGAACATTAAAGCTGTTTAATCAGTGGTGAATATTAAAGACTATCGAATGGATTATGAGAGAGTAAGGTTTTGCTACCAGTAGTTTAAAGCTGTGTGCTAATTCTTTCACAAGCTGTTGTTGGTATTTTATCTTTAGAAGCAAACATAAGGAAAGACTTGATAGAAACCAAATTATGTCATAGAGTGCTATTTTTGTCATTTTAAAATTAAAATTACCTTTGCTTTTAATAAATTCCCTCTTATAGATAAATGTTTTACCGAGGATAAGCCCCAAATACTAGTCCTTTAAAATGAAATTGAGACTTTTCATTTTAAAAGGTAAACATTTTTTAAAATAAAAGGTAAAAATGAAGTGCCTATCTGATTGTAACTCAACAACCCATTTTTGTGATTGAAAAAAACAAACTGATTTTGCTAGAAGAGCGTTGGGTATTGCCAAAAGCAACAAGAACAAAGTTGCATGCTTGTTTTAGGAGCATAGTATTGTATAGCTGAAGATGACCTTAGAAATCATGTAATCTACAGAATAGTTAACTCTTTCATAGGCCCAGAGAAGTTATATATTGACCAAGATCATATAACAGAGTCAACAAGTTTTCTGACTCATAACCCAGCGCTATATTTAGTCTTTCCCCTATTGTTTTTGCATTTTGTTTCTGAGGACAGCTGCTGGAGTCCTGTCTCTTGGCTATAAGAACTATAACATAGATCAGAGGTACCCAGGGTATTGTGTAAGCGGTACTATAATAATAAGGCCATAAATTCTTAACCAAAATTAGAATCTATCAAGACATACCATCTGAGCTTTAGAAGAATTAAAAAATAGAATTTGTGTTTGTGTACATCATATGATAGGACAGTTTTCTTAGTGAGAGGCTGAAGAACAGATAGACCTTGGAAATTAAGACTTGATTTTATTTAAAAAATTAAGATTGTCTGACTATACACTGGAGAAATAATGGCAAAAGAATTTCAGTGTATTTATTTCTCAGTAAATTGAAGGAAAATAATGGCAGACATACATCAGTTATCATATTTCTGAAATTACTAAATTAACTGAAAGTAAAACATCCAAACTGAAATTCTAAAAGATAGTCCTGATGAAGGCATTTGTGTGTCTCCCAAGTCAAGGCGACCAGCGGAATAGCCCTTCATTAGCCATATACTCAAGAGAATATATGGGCCCATATAAAAACTTGCACACAGATATCTATATATTACATATATTATTGTAATAGCAAAAAAGTAGAAACAAACCAAAGGTCCATCAACTAATGAAATAAGTAAAGTGTAGTATAGTGGAGTATTGCTTAACAACAAAAGTATCGAAGTCCCCGTAGATGTGCGACATACAACATGGATGAACGTTGAAGCCGTGCTAAGTGAAAGAAGACGTTTACAAGAGACTACGTATTGTTAAATTCCATGTATGTGAAATGTCCAGACTAAACAAATTCATAAAGACAGAAAATGATTACCTGAGGCTGAGGAGGCAGGGATTAGGAGAAAATAGGAAGTGACTGCTAATGGGCAGGGGTTTTCTTTTGGGGATAGTACAAATATTCTAAAAGTAGAGAGTGTGGTGGTATTCCATAATTGTAAATATACCAACAGTCACTGAGCTGTACACTTTAGGTGGCTGAATTGTATGGCGTCTGAATTGTAGCTCAATAAAGCTGTTACCCAGAGCACCTGGGAGGTTCAGTCGGTTAAGCAGCCAACTCAGTTTCAGCTCAGGTCATGATCTCACGACTGTGGGATCGAGCCCTGTATTGGTCTCTGTGCTCAGTGTAGAGTCTCCTTCACACTCTTTCTCCACCTCTCTCTCCCTCTCATTCTGTCTCAAATAAATAAAAATCTTTAAGTAAATAAATAAAGCTGTTAACCAAAAAAAATCCCAAAACTTTTTATATAAAATAAGTATAGTTCAACAAGTGTATATTAATTAGTAACCTTCTTTATATTCTTGAGAGTAATTCTGCTAATAGAATTATCTTCATTTCTTGAGTCTACAGTTTATATCCTAATACCTTAATGAAGGAATTTGTGTCCGAACTAGAAAAAAAACATTTTTCTCTTGTCTCTAAACATTTACATTTCCCAAGTGTAAGACAACTGTACACACTGTGTCTGAGACACAATTCAAGGCTTTTTACATGTTATCACCTTGAATCCTCACAGCCATGTTATGAGATAATCGTAAGCAATATTATCCCCATTTTTCAAATGAAAGAACTGAGGCTCAGAATATTCAAGTTACTTGCCTGATTTTGGTGAGCCAGTAAGTGGCTGAGTGACATCTTGAGAATGAGATCCCGTCTGAAGTCCAAAACCCATTCTTTTTACACTCTTAATCTTGCCTCTGAACACATTTACATTAAGGTTGCCAAGACTGTTGACCTTTTAGCAGTATTTGGGGTAGTTATGGCTCCCGTACCTCTGGAAGATGTACTGGTACAGAACATAGTAGACAAACAAGGACTTTGTCCTCCGGCCATGCCTAGTGAAAGCATGTTTGTCCTAACAGTTTATCCAATGATCCTTGTATGAACTCCCATAACACTTTATGCAGTGATTCTTGTAACTTTGTATCTTGTAATCATTTACTAATTTAATCTTCATTAACAGCCATTTCAAATAAGTCCCTGTTGGCTGTTAGGGGATAAATAAAAACTATAAAGTTCATACTGCATCCTGTATACGAGTCCGTTTTGATGTTGCTAATTATCAGATGTAGTAGGATATTTAGCATTGGCCACTGGAAAGGGGGTTTTGGGTTAGGTGATATTTAGCTCAGCCATCTCTTGCCAGTTTATTCTTGGACCTTCTCCTGTAATAAGAGAATTCAGTCCTCTATCATACAAAAGCCTATAGCTAGGAAAAATGGCCTAAATAGTTGGAAAAACAGGGGCTAAAATTTAAGGAAGGTATATGGTGACCATTTCTCCCTTAAATCGGCAAGGAATACAAAGATGGTCAGGCTCAATTTTGTTGCCGAGGGCCACTCGTATTTTTAAAAAATCAAGTTATTTAAAGTATTATGACTGAATGTGAATATTTATGTTTTGATGCAGGAATAGTAACATGTTTAATTAGCATGTTTGACAACACCCCACTGGGGTTGTTAAAACATTTGATTTCTATACCATATTGCCAATCTACGGTTTGGAAAATTCCAGATTCTCAAGGATTTCAATAATTGATACTTTAGTGAGTGACTTTGAAAGGACAGCTGTGGGAGCGTTTAGCCTAAGATGGTTCTTAGATTAATACTATTGTAAATTTTATGAGAAAGAGAACTTTATTGTCTTCTTTAGGATTATTCCTAAAAAAAATTTTTTTTAATACCAAGTGAGCTTGTTTTCTTACATTATAAAAGGATTAAATCTTACAAACCACCAACAGGATAGCATGAGGTAACACTATTTCTGATCCTCAGGTTTGACTTGTACAGAACAAAATTTTATATCAAAGTCTGGTTTTCATCAAGCTGCCTCAGAACATGGCCTTGTCGTCATTGCTCCGGATACCAGCCCTCGTAAGTGTTCTCATTCTGGAGATCCTTTATAAAAATATAAATCTTTCAGACTAAGTTATGAGATAAGTGGTATAATATAATATTGTTTTATTTTTTATTTATTTTATATTTTTGCTGTTATCTCTTAATCTTTCAGATGATATCATGACTCTAAAATACTGTGCTTTTTTCTCACTGTGAATTTTACTCATGACATCACTCTTATGAGAGGGGACTATTTTGTTATTTCCAGGTTGTAGAATAAGACACTTCAAAACAGACTGAGCAACTTTAATGTATATCATATTGGCGCTAGTGCCAAAATGCACAAAAATTTTTCTATTCCATAGGTAAACTATCTTGTCACATGAAAATTATGTCTTTTCTCATCTCTTTACCCATCATAGTTTAATATGTATTGATTTTAATATAAATACCTAAAATGCTTATATTAGAGAAATGCAACTATCCAATATTTGTGAACTCAGTCCATCAGTAAGTTAAAACTCATTTTGTGACCCTAAATGTGTCAGGAAATGGGATTTATTAAATGGCGGCTAAAATTATCTGGAAGACGAATGGCTGGTCTTGGGAAGTAGTATATTTCTTTTCACAGGACATAATAATACACCAGAGCAAGACATGTCTCACTAGAAATGTAATAAAAAATTTAATTCTGAGCAATATCAAAAATACTAAATGCCTAGAGATAAACTTTTAAAATATGAAGACTTATTTTTTAAAAGGAATGTAAAATTTGCTAACGATCATAAATGAAGATTTTCATAAATGGAAAAATGCCATGTTCCTGGATGAATATCATGAAGTGGTCATTTCCCTGAAATTACCCTACCTATTAACAGTAATTCTATCAACCATCTCAGTGGTTGGCCTTTTAACCACCTGCAAGCATATAATACAAAACCTATCTGATAAATTTTAAAAGATTGTAAGAAAATCCCATTGGGGGATGAATAAATAGAAGAAACATGATGGAGTGATTCCAAAATACATAAGGAGACGTTTTCAGTGCACGATAGTGACCTGAGCACAAGCATGTGTCTCCCTTCCCTTCTAAGAGAAAAAAAGTGTTAGTGATAGAGGAGGTTTCTCGGGGGAGGAATCTCAACACGTTTTGGGAGAACAGAGAGAAGATGTAAGTCCTTTGATAGGTAAACAGTGAAGAAGCATATATTCAGAATACACAGGAGGGTACTTCTTCCACAAAAAAAGCCAATGTGCCTCAATGTGCCTCTCCTTAGCAGTGAATTCTCCAGCCTGGAAGGGCATTCCCTCTGTTACCTCATTTCCTAGAACTAGTCACATGGCCCTATTCGAGGGCAAGCGGGCCAGAAAGTATGCTCCCCAAAAGGCAGAGAACTGCAATATTTGGTGAACAACTCAAATGCAAATGAACTTTGAGATTCATTTAAAAGGGTGCTACCTACCATGAGTCCTTACTACGGAGTCGACGAAGCCACGGGATTTCTCCTTGATAGGTGGCTGCAATATTAAAGGAGAAGATGATAGCTGGGACTTTGGCACTGGTGCTGGATTTTATGTGGATGCCACTGAAGATCCTTGGAAAACTAACTACAGAATGTACTCTTACGTAACTGAGGAGGTAATTTCATTGACGTTGTACTTATGAATTGATGACTGCCAAGAGTTTGATTTGGGACCCAAAGTCCTTCTAGTCCTGAGACTTTTAAACCAGGGTATGGTATTGCTGAATCTACGTGGTACATGTTTATTGATTATCTTAGTGAACATTTCAAAGTTTAATTGTATGATAGTCTTATTTACCACAATTTAAATTAGCATTAAGTACAATTTTAAAGAAGGTAATAATTATTTTAATATCTGTGTACACTACCCAGATTATATAAAGAAAACAACATTTGAAAAACTTTTTCATTTCTCTGGCAGCTGGTTTATTCAGACATAATGATTAACCAACCAAGGCTTACTTAAAAAGGATAAGTGAGGGTAAACCATTGCTTGTATTAATAATATTTATGTTCAGTTTATTCGTTTTTCTAAATTTTGTATGATTTTAATTATTAATATGTACATCATAAAAACTGAGACACAATAATATAAAATATTAATCACTCATTATCCCATACCCCAAATAATAACATTTTTTGGTACATTCTAGATTTTTTTTTGTATGACCAGTTTTCATACAGTTGTAAAATTTATTATCTTGTTTTTTTAATTGTATAAAATAAGTATTTTCCTAATACTCTTTGTAAGATAGCCTTAACAATTGCATAATATTCCGTGATATACCATAATTTACTTTTTCCTAATGTAGGACGTTTACATATTTAAGTATGTTTCTTACCACAATAAATTTTACTGCATTGATTGTCTTGATGTATAATTTTGCCCCCTAAGGACTTTTCCCTAGAATAGATGCCAAGAAATGAAATTACTAGACAAAAGTTTAGACATTTTACAGGCTCGTCCTGCATCATCTTCTTTAATTTGCTTTCTGAGAAGGATGTACCATGTTTTTACCAGCAGTAGATTAATAATCCTTGTCTACCTGAGATATTTTTTATCTTTATTAGTTCATAGTATTGTAAGACTGTGATTTGAAAGTGTTAATTGTGTAAGCATTTTATATGACTTTGAAAAAGTCTATAAACTTGTTTCTTTCATATCTTTTGTCACACTATTAAATTCTCTCTAGCTTCCCCAACTTGTAAATGCCAATTTTCCAGTGGACCCCCAAAGGATGTCTATTTTTGGCCATTCCATGGGAGGCCACGGAGCTCTGATTTGCGCTTTAAAGAATCCTGGAAAGTACAAAGTAAGATTACCGAAGCTTTTAGTGACAAGTATTTCTCTTGGATAAAATCTGTTAGAAACTTTGAATGAGTTAAGTCAGGATATTGTTAAGATAGTACTGGGACCAAACTTTTCTAGTGTTGGGAGTTTCAAGAGGCTGTAGGGGAAGAATATTAAATTTGACCACACAATTTTATGCTCCAGAATCAGAAGTATAGGAATTCTATCACAATTGGTCTGCTAGAAGTATGATAAAGCAATTTTTATTGCTTCTATTCAAACTTAGTTTTCTAGGCATTTTTTCCCCCTAAAGCTTGTTACTGTGGCAGTGTGTATCATTTACTTATATTTTTACCAGGAATACATTTATTTGTTAAGTTGACTTTGATTTTCTGAGGTAGAATAAGGTATTCATAATTTGTAAAAGTCTAAGAATTTTCTCTTCTCATTGCCTCTGGTGAAAATTGGATTGCAGCTTAGCTGCAAAATATCACTCTGTCTTTCCATTCATTTATTTGAAACTGTATAGCTTTCCTTTTTTGTTTAAATGAGCCAAGGTGGAATAACCACCATATGTAAAATGTCCTCCTGGGCGGAGCACATGTTGAGAAAGGAAATGCTGAAGCAGTGATAATCTCAGGATTGCCTCTGCCTTTAACATCATAGAGCTGTCAGATACCTCAAGGTTTATTTAATCCATTTCCTTCCCTTAGAGAGAACTTAGTCATTTCAAGTGTGCCACTGAGAAATGAAAAATATTTCTTATAGCAGTTTTGCATTGTGGCACCAAATACTTTTCTTTTAGTAGGCTTTATTATAAAGTTGAACTAATTCATGGCTTGATAGTAGGTTTTTAAAATAAGGTCTTATTTTTCATTTTTTTGTATATAAGGCAATTAGTTAATTAGTTTGAGGGAAAAAATCAAATTTAATTTTTTCCTTTAAAAAAGTTAGTAAAAAACAATACTGCATAGAACACAAATATTTAAGGGCATTGCTCAGTGCTTTCTTGGCCTCTTTAAGAGAAATCATGGGTCTCAGATTTAATAACATGTTCACAAAAATGGGTATGAACTGTTCTGTATTTCTCCTCATTAATTTTAAATGGAAAAAATGCGTAGAAACTGAATATAAACTTGTATTTGTGCCATAATATGTATTGCTTTACAGTATGTTGGCACCTATGGTTAATTAGCTCTCTTAATAGAATACTCAAAAGATGTATCCTGGAGAGGCCTGCAATCTCAGCGCATAATAGAGCCTAGGAAAGTTGTTCACAGGTGTTTTCATGGCAAGTCAGAGTTTATAAGCAAGTTGCAGATAAACTTCTGAGATTTTAAGTAAGTTGCAAATCATTTGTTCATGTTTGATTTAGCAAAATATAACTTGTTTTAAAATTTCCTTTGTTTCTGAAGTCTGTGTCAGCATTTGCTCCAATTTGCAACCCAGTGCTCTGTGCCTGGGGCAAAAAAGCCTTTGGTGGATATTTGGGAACAGATCAAAGTAAATGGAAGGTAGGTACTGGGATGGCTGTCTTCATGCTCATTCAGATTTGTGAAAAAGCTACACATCACAGATCTATTCCTAACTGAAGGATCTGGAGCTAAAATAATTAACAGAAGAATCTATGTATAACAATATCAACAACAAAAAAGCCCTCTTTTCTAATTGTATTGAATTGTGGCGGATGTTCTGAGACTGTATTTTTTTTTCTGCTAATGATTAATTTACATGTTTATTTCTAAATTAACATTCCCCAAAAATGCAACATTTTATTACTAAATTTACATTTGCCTCTTACTAACCATGTGCTCAGCTGTACGATAGGAAGCATGACTCTTGGCCTTTTAATTATTCCACATATCTATTTCAAAATCCAGAATCTCTCAGATTTGGATTTTAAATTCCAGACCTGGGCAGCCCCGGTGGTGCAGCGCTTCAGCGCCGCCTGCAGCCCAGGGCGTGATCCTGGAGACCCGGGATCAAGTCCCACGTCGGGCTGCCTGCATGGAGCCTGCTTCTCCCTCTGCCTGTGTCTCTGCCTCTCTCTCTGTGTGTGTCTCTATGAATAAATAAAAAAAATAAAAATAAATTCCAGACCTGAAAGTCTTTAAAAATAGTTATTATGTAATGTACATTTATGTAAACATTCGAATATCAAGATTGCTTTTTCAAGCATGGGAGCAGATGCTTCTAAATGAAAAGTAAAAAGTGGCTCTTTGTTTTGAGACTTGTTTGATTTTTGTGCAGAAATAGGCTATTTGCAAACATCAAGAGTTTAAATATTTTGCAGATGCATTCATCATCATGTGCATGTTAACAAGTAGAAAATACTTGAGTGGGGGAAGAAAAAAACTTTTGTCTTACTGTCGTGTGTTCAGGGTCATTCACACATGGTTCCCAATTTTATTTAAGATTGGTTATTGAAATTCTAACAAACTGTGGAGGGTTAATCCTTTAGTTACTGGATTAGAATTCTGTTTTGTTGAGGCTTATATTTTTATTATATTGGAAGAATGCAGAAAGTGATGACTTTTAGGTGCTTTGAGAGCTGACAGTGCATGTACTTTGGTGTCTGGAGTCCTTGCCACTGTGCAGAGCCTATGTGGAGTTCAAGATCTTAGGCCACAAAGGTGATAATGTTTCATATCCATATGGGGCTTAGGTTCTGAATAGAAGTGTTGGGTAAAAGACCAGCTGGTGGGGCACATGGGTGGCTCAGTCAGTTAAGCGTCCAACTTGTGATTTCAGCTCAGGTCATAGTCTCATGGGTGGTGGGATCGAGCCCTGAGTCCGGCTTCCCACTCAGCTGGGAGTTCTGCTTGGAATTCTCTCTGTCTCTCTGTTTGCTCTCCCTCTCTCTACCTCAAATAATAAATATATCTTAAAAAAGAAAGAAGAAGACAAACTGGTTGATAGGATGGGAGAGAAAAAAAAAAGGAAGGGAGAGGCAGAGGCACAGGTAACCTATAAAGGAATCTAATTATATAATTTTTCTCTCGGTGACCGTAGATTTTACCATCTTAAGTATATTGTTTTAGACTATTACTTAATTTCAGAATAAGGAAGCCACACAGAATTATGGAATCACAGAACTTTGAACTAGTTGGACTTTATAGATCTCCTTCCACTCTCTCATAAAATTAAAGCAAGTCTTAAAAAACAGGGTTTTGTCTTGATTGCGCATAGAAGTTGTGACTAGTGAATATATAAAAATAAGAGTACTTAAAGTTGGATGATAAAGTACAAACTTGTAACTGGTGGCAGCTCCTTAGATAATAAATTGGAGGAGTTGTCTATATGATTCAGATTATTTAAATTAAATCTTCCCCAAAGCTCCTAGGGGGATAGCAAACATTGGTGCTGAATAAAAGAAAAGGCTGAATGTATTTAAGTTCAGAATTAGAGCCAAAAAGAAGAGACAACAAAATAGACTATTTATTTGAAATAAATAATATCTAGAAAAAGAAAAAGGTAAGAAAGAAAGTTTCTGGAGGAATTTATAAAGAAAAAAATACCATTTTGTTTTTGTTTTTTGGAGTTGAGAGGTAATTAAAAAGCTCAGAGGTTTAAAAGAAAAGGGTCCAAACTGTGAAGAATTCTAAGATACAAAATTCTCGCCACTGGCCCAGGACTGCTGGGAAGTAGAGAAGCAGCTATAAATGGGACATCGATCTCTGAAGCCCTTACAAGTAAAAGCCAGACAAGACAATGTAAAAAAAGCATTTTTCTGATTTAATCGTCCTTAGAGCTTAAATGACGTTAAATTTCTATTTGGTTCTGCTGTGGTCTATTTTGAAGAACATCTTTCTGGGCACTTTCAAATTTATTTGTCAGTATTTGTCTTTTTCTAGGCTTATGATGCTACCCATCTTGTGAAGTCCTACCCCGGTTCTCAGCTGGACATACTAATTGATCAAGGGAAAGATGACCAGTTCCTTTCAGACGGACAATTACTACCTGATAACTTCATAGCTGCCTGTACAGAAAAGAAAGTCCCTGTTGTTTTTAGATTACAAGAGGCAAGTACTCGGAAACCTCTGCTTGTTCTAAGTA